>NC_134710.1:467472775-467772775 GCF_043290135.1 Rhipicephalus microplus
TGGGCCTGCATTCACCGCCCCATTCACTATGCTGCCCGAATGGTTCTGTTTTTCCAAACTATCAACAAACCCAACATGACAGCGCAGCATGTCACTTGATCATAGGTTTCCAGCTTTTTGTTTGAGTGCTAAAAAATTTTTTAGTTTTGCATAGTGAGTTGACTTAATCATAACCTTTCATTTCTCTATAATATGCGAGTTACTGTCAGCAACTTTCTTATATAGGTAAATGCAAAAATTTCATATCCAAGAGTTTGCGGTCAACCTTCCCCACTATAGTGCTTAGGTGGCGCTATAGGAATGTAACAGAAACAGCGCATTGAACGAGCACTGCATACACATTACAATGAGACATCAATGCACTATAAAGAATACAAATACTGCCAAGTGCTTGAGTAAATGCATCACAATGAGAAATTTTTTTTTTTTTGATTGTCAAACTTTTATACGTTTTATGCAGTAACACCTCACTGCAGAACTCTTCAGTAATTTTTAATGAAATGAAATATACAAAAGCAGCATCCCTGCACTTGGGACACTGAACTAAATCAGCTCGTACATATATTGAAAATAATCAATCTCCAAGTCCTTCAGAGACATTATGGGGGGGGGGGGGGTAAAACCACAGAGTGCTGAATAGGAAACAAATGTCCGTACTAACGTTGGGACCTTTTGTGAGCACAAGGTGGGTAAAAGAGGGTATTGGTCAAAAGGCAGCATAAGATAGCATCAAATGGCTCTGAACCACAGGCTCGTAACTAAGTGTAACACAAAGGGCCCCCATCATCACAGTCTTGCTAAAGTACCAACAGTTTTCCACTCAAGTCACAAAACAGCTTTCCACATGGCAGAATACAGCAGGATGATGGAACACACAGCAGAAGAAAATGGAAAATAATTTTATGAAAAAGAGTAGGCAAGCATAGGCCATTCACCGAGTGCTGCCAACCAGACTCTTCCCCCCTATAACCTTGGGGTTTCAAATGGTTAAGCCTTACTACTTTAGTCAAACCTTGTGAGAACACACTAAGGCTCATAATTTTTAACAATTGCCTAGTCTATATATATATATATATATATATATATATATATATATATATATATAAAGTTTGATTAACAATAAAGCTTACCGAGCTGCAAATTCTGGCAAAAAAAGGCATTTTTTTTTACTTTTTGAGAAAAAAATTAACAGGATAAAAACCCGAGTAGAAGCGTGTTCCAGCTAAATTGAATGGCATAACCTTCAGTGAATAAGTTTGACGCCTGTATGCACATGGCTAGGCTTCTGCGTCTATGGAATCCTTTAGTTGGCTTTCCTGCATCGCCCAATATACGCTTTACTCAAGGTATGCTACAAAGACTAATGAATTGACACTGTGCCCTCAAAAGGAAGGGCTCCATCCAGTTATTGCACACAAAACAAGGAGCCCAAACAGCAGTGATGAGACATCTATATATTAATATATGCTTTTGTGTAACTGTATATCACAAAATGGTACTGATAGATGTCAATAAATTGTAATGAATGGAAAGCCACATCAAGAGAATGCACTACCTCGTTTACGTGCACAAGTGACCTATTGTTTCTTTTGAATGGCAAATCCTCAAGTATCAAAAGGCTAAAATTATACACGGCGTAAATGGACATCTGAAATACATTGTCAACCATTCCGGAAGGACGGTTCGGCTCAAGTGAAGAACCACACCCTATTGAGGTAGCGCTCTTTGAAAAAAATACACCGATTCATTCATATGCGCACTCCATGCATCTAACTTCTGCTGTATTGCTTCAGTGTCTTTGCCATGCAAGTTGGACCTAAACCCTTTTTTAACCTTTTTGCCTGCACTCCCTTGCTTGTTGACAGCGCTTAGTGAGAATCAAGATGTCCCTGAAGAGCCGAACCTGGCAAAATAGTGTGACGGCAGCAACACAGAGAATCATCTTTAGGTTGCCCTCAATCGTTTTTAACCGGTCCTTGCATTGTTAACTTTGAATGTTCGTTAAAGCTACATTTCAATGTGGATGTCTTTCAAAAGAAGCAACAAGGAAGCTTCTAGATTTAAGAACTCAGATTGGACCCTAGTTGGCAGCACTCATTTGACAAATACATAATATTATGGTAAGCAAAGCTGATGGCTAGTTAGTTATGCTTAGATACCGATTGTAGCTCACGACTGTGACACACACAATGAAACTTGAGCACATCTCAGCAGTGTGCTGCAATTAGTAGTTATGGTAACCAGCACTGGCCCCCACTGCACAGCCAAACACTGCAGTCATAGTACTTGCTGTGAGCTAATAGGCTTTTTTGACCCATGGGTAGTGATGCACCAGTGTAATATTGTCATGACATGTAACAGAGCCCATCGACAAAAACATCACTTGCTTTGCGATTGCAAAAACAGGATAAACAGGTAGAACGAGATAAAAGACGCGGCAATTTTCCAGTAATAATGTCATTACATGTGGTAAAGTACATCATGAATCACATCAGCAGCTTTCTGATCGCAAAATTTGCATAAAAAAGTAGAACAAGATAAAAAGACAGTTGCTAAAACACAATAAACAGGTAGAACGAGATAAAAAACGAGGCAATTTTCCAGTAATGATGTCATTACATGTAGCAAAGCACATCATGAATCACAACAGCAGCTTTCTGATTGCAAAATTTGCATAAAAAAGTAGAAGATAAAAAGACAGTTGCTAAAACACGATAAACAGGTAGAACGAAATTAAAGACGAGGCAACTTTCCAGTAATGATGTCATTACGTGTGGTAAAGCACATCATGAATCACATTAGCAGCTTTCTGATCGCAAAATTTGCATAAAAAAAGTAGAACATAAAAAGACCAGTGGAAAAATCTCTACATATAACGAAGCACACCATTAAATCATCACTTGCTTTGCGATTTGAAGTCAAAGTAAAAAGGTAAAACACGATAAAAGATGGCAAAACAAGGAGAAAGGCAAAAAGAGAATGTGGCCACTACAAACTTGTTCTTTCTCTGGATTACTACTTATCCATGTAAAGCTATGCACGTCACACAAGCAACGCTCAAAAAGAATTTCTCGTGCACGATCATCAACTGTAAATCCCCTGAAGAGTATCCCCTTAAACAAGAGTGCTCTACTTGTCCCCCTTAAACAAGAGTGCGCTACTTGTCATTGCACTTACAGTAATAAAAAACGAGCCCTAAAGAACATCGCAGTTTTCACAATGCCACAAGCTATATAATCCAACTGGCACACTTGGCATTTAAGCATTGTTGAGCATGACCATATAGAGCGCCACATTGACACGGGTATGTATCTTAAACTTTTAAAGATCTTTTGTTTGTTTTTTTGAACGAAGCTTTGACAACATATATGTGAGGCATTATTCCAACAGTTAAACCTCGGTGATGTCATACATAAAGAAGACACACAACTGCAAGAAGGCTGAATGGGTTGCCTGTGATTTCTCTGCTCGAATTGGTAAGCTCCAACACGCACGCATATGCCTTCTCAAGCATTTTTACAACTGAACACGACCAGCAAACACACAGCTTTTGGTTCCCTGATTTAACCCACATTACCGTACGACATGTGCCCTCATAATCCCAGAAGCAGGCATCATCCTCCCATGCACACCTCCTTTGTGCTTAGATGTGCATAGCAGCAGCCATTAGTAGCCGCAGCATTGGCAGTAGCTGCCATTTACACATGCACCAAGACAGCATTGGTGGCGGCAAAAGAAGGATGAGCAGCACACACAGAGTGCTGCTCATTTTCAACTGCACGTAGTTTGAGCCACAACATACTGAAGCAGTAATGTTGCAGTCTAATCACAGAGCAGCCACACACTTGACTATGGCAGCGAGCGACAACTGGCTTTGGTGCTTCAACCAATTCTTATGATATGTGCACTTTTGAACGAGAAAAAAAAAATTATTCAGAGCTGCTTTGTTAAAGTGGCTTCACGTATGACCGAGCGTTTTATCACTGATACTGATGGACGCAAGTTCGACTTTTCGAGGCCTAAGGTATACTTTTCTTTTTTCTTCCCATCCACAATGTACAAGACTTTCACAAGGTGGCCGTCTCCTCCAGCGACGCCTTAATTATGTCGCTAAACGTGCTATCTGTAGTGGCCGTTGATGAAGATCCCTCACCCTCCTCGGTCGTCGATGGGGAAGAGGCCACCTGAGACCCTTCCAACGGGGACACCAGAAGTCCGTCAGTGGCACAGTCTCCGCAGCCCACAAACACAGGGTCCACGGGGATAATGCCACGCGATGCCAGTGCAGGGCTCCCACCTCCCCTGGCCACTGCACAACTGAGGTCCATGTAGTCCAGGTGCGGAGAGCTTGGCCTGCCATCAGCTGCCAATTCAGCACCATCACCACTGCCGTCCTCCT
Organism: Rhipicephalus microplus; assembly: GCF_043290135.1. Classification (NCBI taxonomy): domain Eukaryota; kingdom Metazoa; phylum Arthropoda; class Arachnida; order Ixodida; family Ixodidae; genus Rhipicephalus; species Rhipicephalus microplus. Next base: position 467,477,175 of record NC_134710.1, read on the forward strand.
CTTGAGATGTGTACTCGGAATTCTCAGAGTAAGAGCTTTCATCTTCGTCTTCCTCTTCCGAGCTGTACTGGCACTGTCCAGCCCCATTCGCTGCTGCAGCTGCGTTGTAGTAGATGAGCTGGGGGGGGTCAACACAATGGAAAGGACCCAGGGTGCCCGGTGGCAGCTGCTTTTCAAATTCAAGTCGCATGAGTGTGTGCAGGAAATGAGTACGCACTCGCACTGGGTTGAACTCTGTACGGCCTGATGTGTTGCCACAGCCCTCCTGGGTGCAGCCACATGGAAACGAAAGCCGGTCCACCTGAGAATCAGAGAATGCATTTGTCAGCTCAAATGTTTCCATTCACTGAACGGCTATAATCAATACATTTTACACACATTATAATTCACTGACGTACAACAGACTTTCGGATACAGTAGACCACTATTCAGCCCAAGTTTGATCTGTGTATTAACCCTTTACTGCCAGGTGTCACGAATTCACAGCATACCGAAAAACTTCAAGCAAGCAAGTCGCGGAATGCGTGCCGCCTTTAATGCCGGCTGTCAAGTACTCACGGGGCATGTAGCTTTCAGCACGCAAAATCTACCACTATCTTGTGTATTGTATTTTATGCTAGAACCAATTGCTTTGTAGCTAATGGCGGACATTGCGAAGCGCGTGAAAGAGCGCTCACTTTTTCGTTTTTTCTCGCCTAGCTGATGCCAAGTTCTATCTTCAATAGTTTCGTCTATTTTGTGTGTACGGGTTCAAGGCGTGGCACGTGTTGCATGATACTGAAGCACGGTTTTTTTCATTGTAGGGTCCTCACTATTCTGGCATGTGGAGAATTCATGACATACATAAAACTATGCTATAAATGTGCATTTTAGATCATTTAACAGTAGAATCATTTTAAGCTTGCTATTTAAAGCTGGAAAATGAAAACATTTTTTTTATTTGGCAGTTTCATAATTCAGGCATTACTAGCTAAAGGGAACAAGATAAGCCCTATACCCGCCATGTTTTTAGGCGAAGTTTATTTACCTTTTTCTCCATAACCATAAAAGTTACACAAATTATTTTTCTATCATTGTGATTACGAGCCATCCCTCTTTATACTGAAGCAGATTTGTCACTAGAAATTGTAATGCTATTCTGTGTATATTTTTAATTAAGGTACCTAATTAATACTCGATAAAAGGTATTAGATGAGTTGCAGAACACCACTTCCTCACACACCAATAATTCTGCTTCAGCATATTCACAATTACATTACCTAAATACTGAGTGAAATCTATGATTCTAGATACTGCGGTCACTGAGGAAAAGGAACATAGGTACAAAAAAGCATGTTATGAGTTAATTGCATTTTTGTTGAAAATCTGCATTATTTCAAAAGTACAACGAGATAACAGCAAATTGGCGAACCCGTTCAATAGGCACCAGCCAGATACTCAATTTTTTTTCTTTTTCTGTTGAAATGTCTTGCCTGGCCAGCCTCATTTGTCACCTCCTATGCAGCCGTGTCAGCATGGTACTGCCGGCGCAATTCAAGAGCGCATAGCCCTGCACTGTGCAGAGCCCTGGCGAAATTCCAAAATAGTTCAGCACATTCACACGGGCTCATCATTAATAGTGAACATCGCATCAAGAGTGCATATGTACAGTGTTTGGTGCCCGAGAAAAACGTTTTTCTAGGCTCGCGCGCCCACACAACAATCCAACAACTTCTTATGGATTTCAGTTTTCTCACGGAGGCACGTAGCAAGTTACTCTGGATGAGCTAGTTCCAGATAATTTGGTTTAGCAGCCTCAATAACAGATGCTGGAAGGTGTTCTTTAAGAACGAATTGTTCACCATTCAACTGGGCTTTGTTGAATTCACACCAAGTTTCGGTGTCCTTTGAGCAAAGGCCATGCAATTGATAGGTATCCTTTGATGTCGTGTGAAAATATGTGGACCAAACAGGTTTTCACATGTCCTCCAAGCTGGCTCTATTGCTTTTAATGTCCTGACAATAATAGTTATGGTGCTTGCCAATGATCACACGACTAGGATGTTCTCGACCACATGTAGATTTCCCGACAGAAGGCTTGATGTCTTTGCTTTCTGTCATTTCTGCAGTTCTGGGCCCATTCTTTTCGATATGTACCAAATGCACTCCAGCTTGCAAACTGGAATGTCTCCATATGGCTATCATGCATGAACTGCAAGGAGTCCCTTGCTACATAAGTACGGGGGCATGGCAAGCCACCATACAAGTTTTGAAATATGTCATTTTTAGAAAAAAATAATCGTACCAAGACAAACAAACCAATGATTCTGGTTCAGAAAAAGCTGCTGATTTCAAATAACACAAAAAGAAAAAATGCTTTTTCTCGATATTTTTGCTTACCCTATCCTCTTAAATGATATCGAAGGCGAGATGATGAGCGAGATAGATATATGTGGAGACATGCACAACATCTACGAGATACCAAGGGCAAATATAGCCTAGAACATAAATAAAATCAATTTTTAAGTGCACAAAGGGATGCCAATATCAACTCAGGGTCAATGTACACAAACCTATGTCACAAGCTTGTGTTGGTTGGTTGGTAGCACGCGCCTTGGCCTTGAGCTATCTTTAATTTTCTTCTCCATGCGTGCAACCATGCGTGTGGTAGCTGTGCTGTGACGTGGCCAGCTGTGTTTACCGTGCCCCCAGAACTGCTCCTGCCTCGCTCGGTGCTTTTTGATACCGAAACTGAGACTGAGTGCTCTAATAACGTCTCTAAATAAATATGATTGATTCGTGGGGTTCAACATCCCAAAACCACGATATGATTATGAGAGACGCCGTAGTGAAAGGCTCCGGAAATTTCGACCACCTGGGTTTCTTTAACATGCATCCAAATCTGAGCACACAGGCCTACAACATTTCCGCCTCCATCGAAAATAAAGCTGCCGCAGCCGGGATTCGATCCCGCGACCTGCGGGTCAGCAGCCGAGTGCCTTAGCCACTAGACCACCGTGGCAGGGCATCTGTAAATAAATAACTGTAGTGCACTCACACATAAAAGGTTTCCAGCTGTGATAAGTTGATCATAATAAGCTAACTATTATAACAAAAAAAGAACAATGCGCAAAATTTTTCTTGACACTGCTCCTTTAATGCAGCAGAGCTCACCTTTTTGAACGAACTGCGATACAACGGACTGCTGGCTCCAATGAATAAAATTAGTGTTTTTTTTTTTTTTTTCAAAACTGAGCGCATAAAGCGTACTTTTGCAGTGCTGACAACAGCCAATATCTGCACGCTAATGCAACGTCATTTTTAAATTGCAGCTGGCAACATTGACAACCTTCAGCCATACCAGTCTAAGAGCACATTGGTAGGGTGACTAGAATGGGGAGGGTGTGATGAGCGCGGGGCGTTTTGCTTGTCAGGCAGGGTCCTTCGGCACACCGTTGCCACCAGGGGCGCTGATGGCAACGGCGCGAGTAGTGAGTGGCACGCTTCGCAGAGTTTATTGTCCGGTGTGCCATTATTATCTGCACACGCGGTCGCTGCTTTACAAGTACTTCCTCAATCGGTGATTGCGTTGGGTTTCTCGGAAATGCCTGAAGATGTCAATGACAAAAAAAAAGAAAAGACCCAGCGTCGGCGCACTGTGACTGGGTGCAATACTTGTCCACTAGTATCTGCAAGCTGCCAGAATTACTGTAAATTTGTTGAGAGATCAGTGATGACTTCTTTTCAGAGATAAGACATCTGCTTTCTGTGCCAATGAGAAATGGATTTAACATGTGCCACGACATAAACCATCACATGAAACTCTCCGATACACATTGGGCCACTGTTTTATACATCCAGTATAAACCATCACTGTTTTATACGTCCAGTGATTTACATCTATTATCACGCCTGCAGCTCCGCCTGCTATATATTAACTGCTATATCATTAAGCTATAACTGCTATATAACTGCTATATCATAAGTCCATGAAAGTTGGCATCGAGTCACACTCACAGGCAGGCCTTTTTGAGAACGGTTTTCAGAGATGAGACATTAAAGGGCTTAGGCGCCATGTACTGCCTTACACTAACTCGATCAAAAGGATTTTACCGATAACAGGTGACCGCCAGATAGTGTGGATGTGAGTTTTGCGAAGAGCAGCGCATGCTCACTCGTATGTCGCCTTCGCAAGTCTACTTGCACCGGTTCATGCAGCGCGCCAAGAGGCATCGGCATGCTTCGGGGACCGGTTTCGGCAGCCCCTTTTCACATCTCTTCATACTAGCCACTCTAACATCGGTCCCGCCAATGGTTGAAGTGTTGCAGCTGACTGAAAAGCGGTCCAAATTGATTGCATCGTTGCTGAAGAGTGCTCATTGACCTCTTATGACAACTTTCGTTTTGAGCTAGGGGTAAATAAAAATATTTTGTTTGCATTTTGCTTTAGACCGTCACCAAATGCGGTAAGGTTGTTAGGCATCTCGACCAGTTTTGCGAAGAGCAACGCCTTCTAGAGAACATTTCGGTGCTAAAAGCAGGTACGTTCAATAGTGAAATTCGAATACAGTCGAGCCCACATATAACGGCCTCACTTAAGACGAACTTTCGCTTAAAACGAACAATATCGGCGTGACCATCAAAATATACATTGGTTCAATGGCACAAAATCGCACTTACAACGAACGTCTCCGAGCGCTGCTGATCAGTTACAGCGAACAGAGTCAGCGGTCTGCCGACTTCCCTGGAAACCAATTTCGACCACCGATCAGGCATCGGTAAGGTGCCCATACATTCTTATTGTTAAACGCCAATTCTGCCTCCGCGCCCCTCTAGTTTCTGCTCTCCCCGACCGCTTTTTGTTACGCACCCCTCCGTCCTTTGTCCCCTGGCTACTCTGAGCACCCCGCATCCCCAGATGAGGCCCGTGTTTTCGAACCGATCTTCGATCTTTCGAAGACCGATCTTTCGAAGACCGGTCAGCCACGTACCCTGTTTTTGATCGCTGGTACTGTCGTTGGCTTCACCGGCCTGGAGTGACCAGACCATTTGCCAACATCGTCGGCCACCGACTGTATCTGATAGTCTGCGTCTAGTGCACACGCGTACGCTACCCCACCGACTCTGATAATTTGCGATTCGTTTCGTGTTTAGAACTTGTTCTCGAACACTTCGCACTCGGCTCACCATGCCTTCCTCGCGCGTGCGGAAGCACAAAAACGGCTATTAATTTACGCGGAACGAATCGCAAAATATCAAAGTTTGTGAAGCCACACAAACCCGCCAGCGCAACAAAACGAATTCTTGATCACGGCCGCCGATTCTTCGAACGCCGCTGCGCACACCAAACGAGGTGGCCATGCTTTGACTTCTGCACGCGCTGGCACTCTTTCTAAGTTTTTCTACGTGCGAGTTTCGTGGACCTTTCAAGCAAGCTACCCACCTTTCCGTGTGTTTTGGTTTTCAAGGTTGCCCTCCCGCCGCATCCTCCCCTCTCTTTATCACACGGGGGAAGGAATCTTTCATTCCTCCGTGCTTTATCGCAACTCATTGCCCTTCTCTCGCAAGTCTGCTCTCCTCTCTTGATCACAACCCCTTCGCCCATCTCCACCGCTTCGCGACGCCCGCCACGCTGGCTCGAATCAGTTTCGTTTTCCGACTGGAAACGCGCCCAGAGCTGTTGCACGCGTGTGCGCGTCTTGCTCGCTCTTGGTGTGCGTGTGTGGTCATGATGGCCAACGGGAGGACTAGCACGCTTTTTTGTGCTGCTCAAAAAAAAAAAAAACGTCAGCAGTGTGACCGGTTGGCTTGAGCGTAATCCGCGTGTTAGGTACCGCGTTGCGGAGCGCATGCTCATAGCTGTTGACCTCCTGGCAGCCAACTTGCCGCTTCGGGCGTCCCGGTATTCAGCTGTAGAGATGGTGAATATTTCGTGGGTGGCGGTGACGGCTACATGTGCGCAAAACTATTTTCGCGAAGCCAACTTCGTCGATCGTCGGGCCCGATGCCGAGCCTGAAGCTTCCGAACAGGACCACTACAGCGGCGATTTGTGGCAGCGCATCGTCGACTCCGACCTGGGAGAGCGGGTGGGACATGTGTTGCGATGATTTAACTACGGCCGATAATGCCGACACTGCGGAACCGTGCACGGATTGGGGCATTGTGAATGAAGTACGGGGCGAGAGCGATTTGGAGGAAAGGGATTACGAGAACGACGAAGCTTTGGAGCCAGCACCTCGTGCAGCTTATGCCACGGGCCTCGGCGAACGAGCAGCCTGCCGTTTTAAATGAACTCGAGGCCGCCCTTATCGTTACTTCTCTTCGAAACACGTGCATTACGGACTTCTTGGGGCAAAAAAAGTTTCTGTTTTCACTCGCAACTTTTTTTTGTAGCTGTGTTTCATTTACTACGAACTTCGGGATACAGCAAACGGATGTCGCATCACACTCAGGTTCGTTATAAGCGGGCTCGACTGTATTAATGCGAGAAGTGCCTTGTTGCGGCTCATTTCAGCACTCTCAGACCAGCTTTGGACTGTCCAGCGAGCCGTTGACGCTGGGCAGGAGGAACAGCCCCCCGCAGCCAATAAGCGGCCCAATTTAAGCAAATGTGCCTTCCTGTCTGCAAAAATAAGAAAGAATTTATTCCAAGCTAATCAAGAGAAGTGACTGCAAAAACTTGCTCAAACTTTTTATTATTGGGCTAAGCCTTGCTGCCGTGCAGAGGCCGCATAGTGTCCTTGCACCTACTGTACAGCACTCACTCATTTGAGCTTGCACTGCAATTTCATTATAGCCATGGCTAGTGATTCAGTAGAAATGGCCTGCCCTATACAGCGGAGCGAAATCGAACAATCCTCACCCCCAGCCTCACACCCCAGTGTTTGGATATTACAGACTTCGGATATTACGCCCCATTTCGCTCGGTTATGACGGTCCATTGTAACGAGAGTAAACTGCACGTTGACACATGATCCATGCCATATGATGTGCCAAAAGGGGCAACGTGCTGGCCAGCGAGCATAATGCTCCAGATATAAGGGTGCCCTGATACCCAGCATACTATGACATGCTGTCTGGTTGTTTAAATAGAGCATAGGAGTGAGTAGACCAAGACAACAAGAGGACAGCTGTGCTTTTGAGGAGTCTTTAAAGTTTTTAAGAAATCTGTGTACGTAACTATCTTTTTATTGTATTTTCATGAATACATGATTTTTTTTTCCCTATAACTTGAAAATTGCAAAGGCGCTTCTTGCATTATATTCGGGTTCGTGACACAAAAAAGGTGCCAACTTTTTTCTAGCTTTTTTTATTTAAAAATCTTTGTCCTTGGGAATGTGCACGTTCAGAAATTTTTATTCCAACTTCTGCTTCTCGCGATCATGCGTGGGAAGGCACCGTGACATCGACGCCAGCCTGGCGTCTCGAAGAAGCAATGCTCAGTACCGAAATGCTCGTGCGTAATGCACTTGCCGCACGCACCACTAAAATATGCGGCAGACATCGCCTAGTGCTGCTAGCACTGCTAGCGCTATGAGAGCCATAGCATCAAAACATGGAAAGCAATCGTTTTAGAATAACTTCGATACCTTGCCTCACAATCCCTCTTTGTTTTCTTTTTTGTGCATGCTTGCATCAACACTGTTTGTTACAATGAACAGGCATAATCAGTATAACGCCGCATTTAACAAACGGGCGATCCTGGTGGCCGAAAAGAAAAGCAATTCAAGTGTGGCATGCCATCTCAGACAGACCAAGTGAACTGTTCAAGGCTGGAGGAAGTGCCATGACTGCATCTGTCAAGCTGCACCAACTCAAAGCGTTACTTGGGCCCATAAACGGTTATTAAGGAGGATTTGGAAGAATTCGCCCGCCAACGACACAGTCGGTTTCTGCCTCTCAACGCTGAACTTGTGCAAATAAAGGCAAGGGAGTTCGCACGTGAGGCCGGCGTGCCTTGTGTAGGCCAGTCGCTCATGGGTGCAAAAGCTTACACGTGGCGAGAGATTCTCGCTTCACTGAAGATCCTTGATCTGCCAGGACCTTGTTGTTATTCCCGGAAGAATGAAATCGCAAATCCAGCCAATGGATGTCTGCATAAATAAGCCTTTCAAGGATCTTGTACAATGGAAAATAGGAGCAATGGCTAGATGCTAGCAATCGCCCACTAATGCCATCGAGCCGAATGAAGCGAACTACAGTCAGTGAGGTGGCCCTTTAGATTAACAATGCTTAGGTTACTATGCCGTTGGCCATAGTGTCTGGGGCATTTTTTAAGTGCTGGGTCTCCAAGAGTCGGGACATCACAGATGACAAAGTGGTTTTTGCAGACTTGAGCAGAGAGGAAGCATAATTGCGCGAGCACGCAGTTTCTGCATTTTCAGACGGCTGCAAAGATAAAGCTCTGCTCTGCAGGCGATCACCTTTTGATTGATGTGTACAGTTGCATAACTTCACATTGCACTTGTAATATACTTTTTTTTTTTTTCGTTGGTACCAAAAGGACCCTCTTCGCGTAATACAGTAGACTCTTGTTAAGACAAACTCAAAGGAACCACGGTCATTTGTTGGTCTTATCAGGAGTTTAGCTTATCAGAAGTGCCCTCTTAAAAAGACATGCTAACATGCCAAGTGCATTCAAATATTGATTGATTGATTTGTAGGGTTTAACATCCCAAAACCACAGTATGATTATGAGAGATGCCGTAGTGGAGGGCTCCGGAAATTTCGAACACCTGGGGTTCCTAAGTGCATCCAAATAGGTTTCTTGACAATGAAGTAGACTTACAATTGCGTGGAAATAACAAAAAAAAAGCATTTATTTGGCTCAACTTGATAAAAACTACACCGTCCAGTAGAATATATTTACACAAATCTAACAAGCACCTTATTTCGCAGGTTCACGATAAATATGCTCTTGAATAACAGTCGGCACAGTACAGCCAAAACAAAGGCAGGTGCACGAGAATTACTGCATCTTTATCTGCCTCTTTCGCACTGGCTGATTAAGCGCGTGGCATTGCCCCTCTTCCCGAAGGAGCATTGCCTCGACGCTAAACGATGCGCTCGCAGTAAACAAACAAAAACCTAATGTTTGGAAAACCATGAATGTCCCAATGTGTGGCATGGTTTTAACCGCATCATGTGCGCTATCTCAGGTCGTGGCTGTCGGCGTCATGTTGGTTGGCTTCCGTCTGGAAGGACTTCATAGTTGAGGTCACTCACTTGTTGTGGCACCTTGTAAAGGCCGGAATAGTGACTGAGAAGTTTTTGAAAAAGGCCTTCGCAGCGAACGATGGTCCGAACTAGCACTTGGTAAACTGGTTGGTAGTTATCGTGTCTGCGGCAAAGGTGGTAGCACCGTGTGTCGATAACCTATTGTTTCTTTACGCTCACACGGACCAGTTACAGCGCTTCCTCAGCTCGTTGAACAAAAAAAGTAGGCATCTTCATCAAGATTGTCCATTCTAATGATGATGATGATATGAGGTGTTTTATAGCGCAAGGGCCATTTGATAGCCAAAGAGCACCAGATCATTGGTGAAGGGATGTGAACAATGATTGTGCCAAGTGGTTGTATAAGGGCCTTGAAATTCCTCATGCCAACACGAGTAAAAACATATAAGTATTAAAACAATAGCAGTGACATGAAATAAATGTAGTGAGAATGAATGGCAAAAGGTCCAATAATACAACAATGGTGAAGATGTAGCCACCACAGCAGCTACCTCTCTTCGAAAGTCGTGCTACAGAATGCCTGAATACATGCCACAAAAAGTACCTACATTTCTCAAAAATGCTAACGAAATATGTGTGAAAATTGGTTTCCTACCAACGAACATTGCCAGGTGAAGTGGCAACTGTTGTTTGTAGGCTAATAAAAAGTGTAAAGCATTGTTAGTGCTTCACCACATCTTTCACACAATGGTGGGTTGCCGCCAGACAAGAGGTATAAATGCATAGTGTCTGTATGTCTTATTCGAGTCTTGTAAGTGTTACTTCTGGGCCACACGATTTGGATACCGGTAACCAATTACCAAGGTGTGGCTTAACATGTACAGTAAAACCTCATTATTTAGAACTCGGTTATTTCAAAATCCCGCTTAATTTGAATATTTTCTGCTATCCCGTATTTTGCAATGCAAGTTTGAGTGGATAAATTGAAACAGCGGCCAGCACCAGTCCAGTTAATTGGAAAACTTCGGGTGCCATGTGCCAGTTCCAGATTTCACCGCAAATCCGCGGAAACGACAGCTCTTAATAGCCACAAGGCAATGCAACATAGTGATACTAATGAGTGGCGGCTGAAGCACCCCAGCCTCGCTACTTCCTGCACAAGAAAAAAAACAAAAACAACCTTGTGGTCAATCGCAACGTGCGCCTACGGAAAATGAGTAATGCTTCACTGCAACACAGCGGTGACATGCGAGCAGCTTATCGCACGTTTCACGCAACGTCAGCGGATCATGGTTCCGATAATCTTTGTGGGATTGTTAAGAAATTAATAAAGGACAGTTTGGTGGAAATCGCGACATATGCGAACCTCTTATTGCCGGTTGCTCCAGCAATTCGCGCCTTTGCACTGCTGGCATAGTTCCTGCTAGCAACACCTGCTTCGAAAACTAAGTTCGAAAGTTGCAAAGATCATCATTTCTACCCAAAACACATTGCGAGCTTCATCATACCAGCCGTTATTAAATTCCTAATTATAACAGAAAGAATGTGCGAATGGTCGCATCATGACGTGCTGACGCAACAAGGAGCAGGCAACATGCTGCCCGCATGTCACTCCTGTGTTGCAGTGAAGATGTTTTGTTTTCTGGAGGCTCACATTTATTTGATCAGGACAGCGTTTTTTTTTTATTTTTTTGTTTTTTTTTTATTGTGAAGCATTTCTTAGCGAACTTTGACGACTTTGAGCGTATCTATCTAGCCGCTTACGTTTGGGTGCTCTCGTGGTCAACCCCTCAACTTGGTGTGAACAAAAATTAGCATGGGAGGGTAAGATGGTTTGACGAATATCACACGCTAGTCAAGACATCAATAATGTCACTATCCCGTCGCGTACGTCGTCAAACACTTTCCACCAGACAGTGGCACAGGCAACTATGTGTCGTTGGTATGCAGGTACGTGCCAAAGGTGATTGGCACTTACTATCTACCCAGGAACAACGAGAACACACATAGGCAATTTTAATGCACGAGCGTTAAAGGAGCACTGACATCAAATTTCAGAATCGAGATGTGCCCTTCCTGCGATTGCTCGGTGTGCGTAGATTGTCTTGGCGAAACTTGAATGGAATCTGTCGCGTGAAAGTTATCTTATTTCAGCGGTAAACAACGCACGAGAGTTTAATGGAAATTGGAGTGCCTTGCGACATTGACACTAGTGCAACGTGTTCGGTGTGATACATTCCACAAATACCATCCAGAGTGACGATGCACTAGTAGCAATGATGTGTACCATCTGAGTGTTCTTATCGTGGTGCCTAAGCCTGGAAACGCACTCACTCGTCGCGCCTGATCTTCGTCGCACCGCTTTGAATGATTTCGTGAAATTAGCAAGATAAAAACCACCTTTAAAAGGACAGTGAAAGAAAGAGCATGATTAAACGTGTGCTTGTCAGTCAGCATGTCGGGAAACCATTGTGAGTTGCAGGTGAATTGGAATCGTCTCGTTCGAAGCACGAAAAAAGCGCAATGAGGGTGTCTTTTCATATCACGTATGTGTTACACATCAACACGACCACAAGCTATCAAAGTAGAACAGCGTATAGTGAGATATTGTCGCCAACAAGTAACACGCAGGTATCGTTGAATTTTAATTCATCGTAGACTTTGCGCCCACGTAATACCGTGTTACTGTCGCCACAACCACTAGAGGCTGGATAGGTGGGGTCATCTGGAGGTGCAAAGAAGAACCTGGCAAGCAGGGAACGTATTCTATTTCTCCGCTTATCCTTATTCCCGATAGCGGTATTCCGCTGACCCGTCTGCAAATTCGCAACTTTCAGGACCTATAGGTGGCGCGAGTGTACGTCCAACATAAATGTGGCTGGATAGGGGGATTAGGGTTGAATTTAAGCCTGTCAGGCGCTCAGTCTGATGGTCGGGCGGGCAATGGCTAAGGAGGCTAGGAAAACCACGGGCGAGAGTGAGCTGGTGCAGTGTGAAGAATGCAAGCGCTGGTGCTACTTGGACGAGACAGAATTTGTGAGTTTGGCCGACGTGGAGAAGGCGAGCTTTGTGTGCAGGCTGTGCAAGGCACTGAAGACGGCCGTGCAGCGCATGCACGCTAGTACGTGCCACCGTATCCTTGCTCCTTCCAAGTATGCAAACATTTCCAAGATCCAGCCCGCAAATGCCCCATTCATAGCTCACAGGTAATAAAGCTTATTTTTGATCAAAAGCTCATGTACCCTTGCCCTGTTCATCAATGCAGTGCCTGTCTGGCCCGATCTGCACTTGCCGCATGTGAGTGAAATTTCATAAAGTACACCCAACATACAAGGTACAGCCACGTCCCTGCCTGTGTAAAGCGCGCAAGCAGCTAGCATCGCTCTGCAGGGCGACTCCCAGCAGCAGCTGCAGGCTCTTCTGTACCCAGCTGTGTGTAAGCCGTATGTGCTCAGGAGCATGCGAGGACCAATAGACATGCTGTCCTGCTTTGCATGAGTGACAATGCTCACAGGTGTGCTTGTTTAACCAAAGATGCATACACCCTTGGTGCGTTTCGGCATCTCAATCCAGAAAAATTATGTGTTTTGACTGATAACACGAGCCTAGTCAGACAGGTGCCATTAGTCAAAATCAGTCATCTTTTGGAATATTTAGTTGAAAAAGCGCACCTTTATACGTTATCGGTTAGAGAAAGTCTGCATGTCTGTCACGCATGCTCCTGGGTCCGCTTGCTCCAGGATGCGAAGTGATTGTGTGAGAAGAGCACCTTTGCTTGGAGTGGCCGTATTTGCTTACACCAGTGGTTCTCAAATGGGGGTCGACGAAGCCATTTTTATGATCTGTGAAACTCTCACTCGCATTTTTCTTTAAGCGTGACTGTGCCACGTATTGATGAACTGTCCAAAATGAAGTGATGTGGCACATTTGTTTGATGTTTTTGGTAGCAATAAAAGGCACCTGTTTCACGCTCCAGTTGTGTTAATTTACCTACGTACCCCTCCCCCCTTTCCCCTCCGCTGCAAGGGGTCTCCCATCACTTCCAACAGTCCACAAGGGGTCCCTGACAAATCCATGGCCGAAAACCACTGGCTTACACCAACGTTTTGCAGGAATTTCGTGATATTCAATCCAAAATAGTTGGCGGCGAGCCTTCCTTTATATAACATTACAATTTGTTGATATACAGTGATTGTGTGGCATTCCACGTGCCGTCGTGTTATTGCCAGAGCTAATCGACTGACCGCGAAAGCTACAGTTTTGCGAACTCATGGCTCGGCGCAACTTGGTGCAGCGTGCGACGAGTCTACATCCATCGTCACCGTGATCTCGGAGGGGTTTCATCAGCTCCTAATCTAACATCTCCTCAGTAATAACAACGCCACTGTCTGCACTAATAAAAAATAATAATAAAAAAATAAAAAAATATGAGTGGGACAAAGCGTCCATCCATCTGTCTGTCTTCTGTCTGTGGATATGCTGTGCTGGTTACACAGGAGGGATAGACTGCCCTTGACCACAAGGAGCTTCACCCCCCAAAAAGGCAAAGCTGAACATCTTTAGGGGGGGGCACTCCATGCAGGTACAGTGAAACCATGCACATATGCACAGCGTTGAAAACGAAACGTGAATGACATGGATACCGCGAAAAACTATTCGGTAAAGCGCTCCCCACATGCCGTAGCCCCACATATGTGATGCTAATGACAAACTTCTGGGAGAGGAAGAAGAAGTTGTCACAGAGAACAGCCTCTGCTTCGAGCTCTGTGAATTTTCTAATTCTTTTGCCTAGACTTTTCAATAATCGACACACCTCGGAGGGGCGTTCCCCCTTAGAATGGGGGATCAAAACCCCATCGAGCAACCAGGACCGGGCCGACCACATCATAGTGCGTCTGACACAAGTTCTCACCCCGGCCCAAGCGTGGTCCACGTTGAGAATTCTGATGACTCCTCCGTTGAAGATATGGCTTCGGACAGCGACTACGTGTTCGTACCAAGCCGACGCCTGAAAAGGAAAATCAGCCGGACATCGCCGACTGGCCGGTGTTACGTATTCGGCGGCTGGACGACAGCCGGCCCAGGAAAGAGACGACTCAAGCAGTGCCAGGAAGACAATCCCAGTTTATTCACCTTGCGGCGCGTTTTTAAGCGCTACGCAGCCAATCGCAGGTTGGCACGAAAGAAAAGAAAACAGCAAGATAACAGCAATCGGGCAATGTTATCAGAAAGCCCCGACGTAGAAAGAGGGCGAGCACTGCAAACGTTACAACTCGGCCAAAGCTACCCCTAGCGGAAGGCGTTCAAGAGGATGACGCTTCATGAACGGCTGGAGGTGGTAACAGGTAGCCAACACGTGGGCAGGTCTCCAAGCACAGCACTGACACGTTTCGCACGGTCATATTGTCTTTGTGCACGGCGTGGGCGAAGACCCTGAGGTGTATGGTGGCACTGGTCGTTGAAGTAGCCACCGCAGAAGGAAATGGAAATGGCATTGCGCGTCGTCTGGCTGGAACACGCCCGCGAAGGTTGGCATTAAAGGCCAAGAGGAGGCAATGTCGAGAACAGGCCAGCTGTTACGTATTCGGCGGCTGGACGACAGCCGGCCCAGGAAAGAGACGACTCAAGCAGTGCCAGGAAGACAATCCCAGTTTATTCACCTTGCGGCGCGTTTTTAAGCGCTACGCAGCCAATCGCAGGTTGGCACGAAAGAAAAGAAAACAGCAAGATAACAGCAATCGGGCAATGTTATCAGAAAGCCCCGACGTAGAAAGAGGGCGAGCACTGCAAACGTTACACCGGCAAGCACAGACAAAGGCGAGTAGCATGCGGTCGTACACCATTTCCTATGTGCCGACATTGAAGACAGACATCTTGAACTCTCTAAATAGGCAGAGCCTGTCAGAGTACTTTGAGCTCATCACCCCAGGGAAAGTCGTAGAAATACGCATAAATACTCGAAAGAACATACTGTCCGTGGAGGTCACTACGAAGGCTTTACGCTGAAAGCGATTGTTCGATTAGGAAACATTCCGGTTCACGCATTCTCCACGTATGACGAAGAAACGACAACAGGAGTTATATACGATGTGGATGAGAAGATAACAGACTTGAGTCTCGAGAAACTGCTGTCATTGTCGGCTCCCGTGCTTGGTTTCCACCGCTTTGGACGCATGCGATGTGTTAAAGTAGTGTTTCAGTCGAAGACGTTACCCACACATGTAAAAGTTGGGTACGTGAGGTACACGGTATGTCCTTACGTACCAAAACTTCTGCAATGTCATAAATGCATGAAATTTGGGCATGTTAGTGCAGTTTGCAAGGGTGCCGTAACCTGCAAGCATTGCGGTGGCCTTCATGATGGTGATAACTGCAATGCTGTGGCCAAATGCCCAAACTGCTCAGGCGCCCACGACGCAACATCAAAGGAATGTCCCAAAATGAGGAATGAAATTAGTATCCTGAAGAAGATGGTTCGAGACCACTCCACTCACAGAGAAGCTGCAAGGGCTGTACGGCGCCGTAAACATCGTTCGCGACACCGACGCAAACGAAGCAGCAGTGCTCATAGCTTATCGAATTCGACACACAAAACCATGCCCTCACAACCTACTAGCCTACTTTTGTCGGCCAGAAAGGAGGATACAGATGCTCAAATGCCAACACAGTCCACGCAAGTACAATGTAACCAGTCATTGGCTCTCCCCACGTCGGAGACTCAGTGGCCTTCACTACCGTCAAGAGCTACGATAGCGCCATCATCACATAGTGCCCCTACCCCCAATGAAGAAAACAAGAAGATGGACAACACAGATGACAAGGCTATGCTTAAAAATTTGATGGGTTCGATGCGTAAGATTCTCAGCAGCCTAAACACTCCCGCTGCTAAGGCGGCTGTGCAGCTACTTGAGGTTTTGGAGCCTCTTCTACTGGTTCTTCAGTAAGTGAACATGGCACTGATGTTCGAAGAACCCATGCGCCAGTCGCTTGTTATGCAATGGAATGCTCGTGGCCTACGCGGCCGTCTGTCAGACTTCAGACAATGGGTTTTTAAATACCAGACAATGGGTTTTTAAATACCAATTTCCTGTTATCGTTATATATGAACCGAATATGGTTTCAACTTTTCGTATATCTGGATATATCCAGATTTGGTCCCGCAGTGATCAACATACGAGCAAAGTTCTCGTTTGTATACGCCGTGATTTGACATTCTTGAGACATGAAGTCGCGTCGCATACCAGCAATGATTACGTGAGCCTGACTATAACACATAAAAAGCGGACATTCTCAGTAATGGCAGAATACATACACCCAAGCGCACAGATGGACTGCTTCCACCTGGGGACCATTTTCCAAGCAGCACAAAGGCCACACATTGTGATCGGCAATTTTAATGCACATCATCCTCCCTGGAATAGCACTACAACGAATTATGGCGGAAGGGATTTGGCCAATTTTATATGCAACAATGGACTAACCGTACTCAACGACAGATCACATACACTTGTTCGTGGCACGTCCTACAGCAGCTGCCTCGACCTCTGTTTCGTTTCCAGAAGCCTTCTGTCTTCCGCATGCTGGTGCACAAATTTGGACACTCGCGGCAGTGACCACCTTCCAACCTATATTCAGTTCAGGTGGTTTCGCCGCACTGGACACTGTTCAAGGCATCTGTCAAGTCTGGCTGTGAGCACACCACTGATCCATCCGAGGTAGAGAACATCATTGCTTCTTCACTGCGTGACACAACCAAACAGGTTAACCTACCGATGCAGAGATCAGCAGTTGACTCGCAATACGAGGCCCTTCGTGCAATCCGTCGCCGTGCCGAACGCCGATACAGACGAACGAAGTCTCCTTCAGACCTTTCCGCCTGTTGTCGAGCTCAACGACATGTTCTTCGGCATCTTGACAAGATTTACAGGCAACGTTGGAGAAATTTCTGTGGATCTCTGGACCCCAGGCAACCTCTATCTAAGATCTAGGGGGTGATACGAAGTTTGCAGACAACTCCCCAACAACGTCAACCATTTCAAGCTGTTGCTCTACATCAGGGACGGACAGAAGTTGAGATAGCCAGTGAATACTGTAGCCTCATCGTGGACACCACTGATGGTCTTGCCACTAATGAGCCTCTTACTACCGTTGCGCCTCCATCGTCTGCAAGCACCTTGATGTACGTTTTACAATGCATGAGCTTGACGCTGCGATTTCTGCCTCCCGCCGATCATCGGCACCAGGACCTGACGGAATCACGTATGCTGCACTCAACCATCTTGATACAGAAGCACGACGTATCCTGTTATCTCATTATAACACCTCATGGGAGTCAGGATAAGTCCCAGCTCATTGGAAATGCAGTCACATTATTGCATTGCTTAAACCGGGGAAGTGTCCTTATGAACTTTCCTCCTACAGACCAATCGCCTTAGCCAGCTGCGTCGGAAAAGTGATGGAAAGAATGGTACTGTCAAGATTAGAGTGGCTTCTAGAGAGCAACAACTCTTTTCCTGCATTTATGAACGGCTTCAGTAGAGGCTGATCTGCCATTGATGGTGTGGTCGACTTGATCACCAGCGTTGAAGAGGAAAGAAGCCGACGCAGACTAGTGGCGGCGGTCTTCTTAGACATTAAGGGTGCCTATGATAATGTGCTGCATTATGCGATCCTTGACGCACTGGAAGATTTCGACATCGGTGGACGACTGTACGCTTGGATTTTTAGCTACCTTAGGGATCGCACCATTTACATGACGACAAATAACGGAGACACCGATCGATATAAGGTTCATCGTGGTGTTCCCCAAGGAGGAGTTCTCAGCCCAATCCTATTCAATGTCACAATGATCGGCCTAGCAGCAGAACTTCCCAGCACGGTGAAGATCAGTGCATATGCTGATGACATATGCATATGGGCATCCGGAACTACTCGTCCGCAATTACGAGCTCGACTACAGCGTGCAGTGACGATCACATACAAATATCTACGACGTCAGGGGCTCACTCTTTCAATCGACAAATGCGCAGTGCTTGCGTTCACGTGCAAGCATATATCGAAATACCCGATATTTATTAATGGGACAACGATACCTGCTGTAACGCACCACAAGTTCCTTGGGGTTGTCGTACACAGAGATCTATCGTGGACGAGGCATGTCGCAGTACTTAAATCTAAATTGAAGAGCTTTGCTCTCGTTCTTCGCTACGTAGCAGGAGCAAGATGGGGCCCGTCAGAATCGTCGCTACTTCAATTGTACAATGCTCTATTTGTGGGATACATTCGATACAGCATGCCGGTGCTCTCCAATATGAGACCTAGTTGTGTGAAGACGTTAGAGTGTTCAAGCTCAATGCTTACGAAGATGCTTGGGTCTACCGCGCTGTACTTCAACAAATGGGACAATCGCAGAGGCTCGGGCTTTTCCCATCAGTGTATACATGCTCTGCGAGCCACTTCGAGTTCGCCTCCGATTGCTGAGCAGACACAGACAGCACCCACTGTCAGTACTACCCGCCACTCACCCAGATTGCAGTTTCTCAAGAGTAATATCGCGGCATGAAAATACTATACCATCAAGGTTTTCTCCACCGAATGCCCCTGCAGTGCCTCCATGGGTCCTGTCTAAACCACCTGTTTCTTTTATGATACCTGGAATCACGAAGAAGTTGCTCATTTCTTCTGTTGGCCTCAGACAACTGACCCCATATCACATTTATACAACGTCCAGTGATTCTCTGCACGTGTACACCGACGGATCCACCACGCTAAACACCTCCGCCGCAGCCTTTGTCATCCCAGACATAGATATCGCTCGACGATTCAAAGTGGACCATAAAACCACATCAACTGCCGCAGAGCTTGTCGCTATCCGGGAGGCAATAATATTTATTTCCGGAGAGCGACCTCGAGCCTGGACGATTTTCTGTGATGCCAAACCCGCTTTGCAAACCATTAATTGCATCATGAAGCAAGGTCCGTATTACAACTTGGCAATAGAAATCACAGAACTTATTCAGGTTGCTTCAACAAATGGTCATCTTATAACTTTCCAGTGAATTCCCGCTCATTGCGGCGTGATGGGAAACGAAGAGGCAGACGCTGAAGCTAAAAATGCCTTAAGCAGTGCCCCTAAAAGTACGCATTGCGTTTTCACGAGCTGACACGAACGCCCTGCTTCGCTGCGTGATGCGCAGCTACACACTTCAGCACTGGACCAAACCGGAACGGCGACACCAGCGACTTCACAAATGGGACCCGGAAATGAGGTTCCGCATGCCCCCTAAATTGAAACGGCAACTCACAAGTATGATCCACCGCATTCGTCTTGGTGTAGCGTACACCAGATGTTACGCACATATCATCAGTCGCAGTGACACCAGTCCTAATTGTGAACACTGTGATGTGCCAGAAACACTTGAGCACATATTTTGTGTCTGCCCAGCATACACACGTGAATGACAAACACTGATGTCTTCTACTGAACTATATCGCAGTAAGTCATTAACTGATGAGACCATGTTGGGCCCTTGGCCATACACCAACAGTGCAACTGCGGTCACAAGAGCAGTTATAACCTTTTTGGAAACAACTGGACTATGTGCGCGGCTATGAAATGTGTCTCAGCTAGAAAGAACACTACATACTGTTAGGTTTGGCCTGGGGATTCGTTTCTCAATCCCTTCGGCGCCCAGTCTGACGGACGCTGTCAAGTATTTGAGTGATTATCCAGACCAGGCGGCGGGCAGAGGCGAGTCCCGTCCTTCAAGTGCGGACCCTTTGGTCGTCCCTTCGAGCAGCAGCGTGACTGATGGCCTCGTCGACTCGTCGGGCGACAGGAGGGCTGGCGTGGCCGGCGCCGGAGCTGACAGAGGAGCGGCGCTCCCTTTTGATCCCCAATCACCAAGCCGACCGGCCGACTGCCTATGCTCGTCAGGCATTGTACGTGCTAGCCGGAGGACGAGACGTCGTGTCGCCAAGACGCCGTTAACCATTCGAGAGAGGCCAACAAAGACAGCATCTTCCTGGAGGAGACCGATGGCCACCGCAAATCACCCCGCTAATTGAGCAAACAAAATCGGCGGACCCTTTGAAGTATGCTGCCAGGATCGTGGGAACTCTCGAGTAGCAGCACACCCACGACGCGGAAGAGCCCTGCTGGCGCCACCACAGTGCAGTGTTCACGTGGACCTTGCATGCTCGCCCCCCCTCACCTGTGTGTGCGTGATTGGTGTTCGACTCTGAGAGGAGGAGCCCGACAGGGCATAAAACGACACGGCAGAGTGCTGGACATCTGGCTCTGAACCTTGCTCTGAACTATGTAGTGTTAAACCACCACGCTCGTGGTTGTGAAACCACTATCCCTTCTTTTCTGTAAATATGTGTAAATAATACCATTAAACCCCGTTTTGTTTTCCGTATCCTCCAGCGTCCTGCTTCCTCCTTCGTCAACCTTTACAACTGGTCGGCAGCGGTGAGATGGACCTCGCGACATGATGCTGTGTTGAGGTGAGTGCTTGGTCTATGCTTTGACTTTCCAGGCTTCAATTGTGTGAGTTTATTAGAAGCTGGATTGTGTGTGAATTAGGGAGATTACCTTTTGTGAGTTTTGAGTTGTAGGGATCCCCTAATTATGTGTGAAATGCAGGACCAAAGTACAACGGCAATCATGTCGTGGAAGGCAATGCTAAGAGATGAACTTTTGTGTGTGAGTAAGCATCTAGGCATTGAAATAGAGGAAGGAATGGGCAGGACAGCGATTTGGATGCTGATCTCGCAAAAGGCCAGTGAGGACGAGATTCAAAATGCAGTAGAGATTGTAGAAAAACAGGAAATTGAGAAACAAGAAAAGGAACAAGAAAGGGAAGAAAAGGAAAAAAGGGATAGCAAAGAGCGTGATCGAGCACGCGCCTTGGTGCTCGAACAATTGGAACAGAAAAACGAGGCAATGAGACGGAAAATTCAGACATCCGTAAGTGTAGCGCACGAGAAGTGCGAGGTGCAGCCCAGAGTTGTAGAGAAGGCTAGCACGTTTAGGGACAGCAGCGAGTTCGATGAAGAACCAAGTTTGAGCGCTGTGAAAGAGGCTGCACTGAGTAGAGAGGCCGACGAAGGCCTGAGCGAGTGCGACGAGGTGCTGTGCCAGTTAACTGTTAGCGAAACAGCTAGGATAGCTGTAGAAAAGCTGGTACAGGCCTCAACTGTGTTTGTCGCAACGATGGATCTTGCAAATGAGGTCGAAGACATCAAGAACACCGGAGAAAGCTCAGGAAAAGCAGCGAAAGCAGAGAGTGAGAAGAACAGTGCAGTAGCAGACAGCTCTCAGCAATGCGAGCTAGAGTGTTTGAGGGAAGGCAGCGGCACTGTTCCTAAGAGCGTCAAGCTGTCCGCCAGTCTAGAGTGTGAAATAGGTGATTCTTTTGAAAATCATTTAGACTGCGCGACTGAGACAGCTGACGAAAGCTGTGAGAAGGCTCACGAGTGTGAGTTGCTATCGGAAAGCTCGGAAGCAACCCGCAAGAAGCGGCGCAGACGCAGGCGACGTCGGAGAGTTACGAGCGAGACAAAATGCACTACGGGTGTAAAGAAAGGCTCGACACGTTTGAGCGTAGTGAACAGAACTAGGTGTTCTGCATCGGCGTCGAACTCGGCTTGCATGCGTCCTAGACACCGAAAGAAAAATACAAAGAAAGCGGATTCGCAGATAAAATCTCGGGTAAAGCGGCAGTCTTCGGATTTTGTCCCCAGCAAGTCATATGGGTTGCCTTTGAACTGTAGCACTGCCGATGACTCAAAACGCGACCAATTTGAGAACAATGAGGGAAAGGTCGGTCCCAAACGCCGTAAAAGGAAGAAGTGTACGCGCGCGGCTAAGCAAAAGCAAGAAAAGGGTAACAGTGGGCCGGGCGAATGGGACAAGGGTAGGCCATCGGCCAGCTCAACAAGGTCTTTGTGTCGTGCAGTAAGGCACAAGCGGCGAAATAATGGTAGTCTACAGCGTGCATCTTCGCAGCGGTATGCGAGGGGGAGCTTTAGAGCTTTTCGGGGAAAAGAGTGTCAACCTGGTCCTAGAAGAAAGACCACAATAGCTAAACACCGCTCGGCTAGACCAAAGGGGACACCGTCGCTCTTTCCCTGGCATTGCTCGGGTTCTCTCCGCCAGATTGACAAAAGCCCGCAGAAATCGCGAATGATGCGTGACTGCGCTGTTCAGCTTGTAGCACTTACGCGACGTTGCCTCGGGCGCCCTCGGAATCCGCCAAGTCCTCGACCGCCACGAGTGCGATTGAAGTGAGGGACAACTGTAAGCTGGTGAGTGAACGGAGGAGTGTTCTTAGTAGCATGCTTTTTGCTTATTTTTGGTTTTGAAGTAATACTCCTTTGTCCTCTCCCAGGCTAGTTTGTTTGGATACAGTTTTCCCTTCTAGATTTTCTAAGGGCATTGTACGTGTTTTTAGTGGAGTTACAGGGAAATGGCCTATGGTTAAGGTGTGCGATTGGTGCGCTAACGCTCTTTGGATGAGAGTATGATGTCGTACTAGGGCGCACAGCCATGTGCGTTCTTTAAAAACATGGGCTGACATGAAACTACATCCAGTTAATGAGCGTGTTAGTACACGAGTTGCATTTCCCTTTGTGATTTTAGTATGTGCTCAGGGATCAGGTGAAATTCTTTAGCTGAGCATTATGTTATATATCGAACGTTGAGATTAGAGATGCGTTTTAAGGATTTACACAGTTCGATATCTTGAGAAAGTTTACGTTCAGATGAGGGTTTAAGGATACCTAGGTGAGCGAGATATCACCTATGGTTAGGTGCGTGTGGGTATGCTAGCACTCTTTGGATGAAAGTAAGATGTCGTGCTAGAGCACACAGCAAAGTCATGTGCGTTCTTTAAAAACATGGGCTGACATGAAACCACATCCAGCAAATGAGCGTGTTAGTACACCAGGTTTACTTCATTTTGTTGTTTTAGTGATTGCTTATAAGGATCATATGATCGCTTTAGCTGAGGGAACTGCGTTCACCAAATTTTGCGACTAGATATATTTCAGGAATTTGTAAAAACGCAGTTTGATCTGTTGTGAGTGAGTTTTCGTTGGCGCCAGGGTGTCCTCCAAGTAGGCACTCACGACTACCTTTTAAGTTTGTAATGAGAGAATAGAAAATGCGCCCAGTTACCTTTTAGAGGTTTAGGCTGCCTTTGTGCGGAATTTAGGTAGTTGTCTTTCATTAAATTAGTCATGAAGTTAAATGTGAGTTACAACTTAGTAGTGCGGATGGTTGGAGAAAGCTAGTTGTGAAAGAGTGATTCTCGTTATATGGGGCCAAATTATATTTGCTTTTGGGTGCTTTTCTCACACGGCAATAGGTTACATCTTTGGTAAGCATCTCCACGTCCATGATTGTTGTAACTTTGGCGGCACAAAATTGTCTCAAAATTTTAGCGTACAGGTTTCTCTTTTGTTTGTGTTTCTTGAGCAAGCCTGGAGGGTTTTAAGCGGGTCCAATGTGCTTGACTTCAGCATGGTGTTGTGTTGTGTGGTTCGCCTTGCTGTTGTCAACCTTTGTGAGCTGGTTTGGGAGTTGGTTTCGAGTTCGCAGCTGGAGAGAGAAAAGCCAGGCCATCGTCCTCGTCACCAACCATTCTCTTCGTGCCCAGCGGTTGGGAGCGCTGGCCAGCCGAGATTTTCCGGGCGGCGGAGGAGCTGTTAGGTTTGGCCTGGGGATTCATCTCTCAATCCCTTGGGCGCCCAGTCTGACGGACGCTGTCAAGTATTTGAGTGATTATCCAGACCAGGTGGCGGGCAGAGGCGAGTCCCGTCCTTCTAGTGCGGACCCTTTGGTCGTCCCTTCGAGCAGCAGCGTGACTGATGGCCTCGTCGACTCATCGGGCGACAGGAGGGCTGGCGTGGCCGGCGCCAGAGCTGACAGAGGAGCGGCGCTCCCTTTTGATCCCCAATCACCAAGCCGACCGGCCGACTGCCTATGTTCATCAGGCATTGTACGTGCTAGCCGGAGGACGAGACGTCGTGTCGCCAAGACGCCGTTAACCATTCGAGAGAGGCCAACAAAGACAGCATCTTCCTGGAGGAGACCGACGGCCACCGCAAATCACCCCGCTAATTGAGCGAACAAAATCGGCGGACCCTTTGAAGTATGCTGCCAGGATCGTGGGAACTCTTGAGTAGCGGCACACCCACGACGCGGAAGAGCCCTGCTGGCGCCACCACAGTGCAGTGTTCACGTGGACCTTGCATGCTCGCCCCCCCTCACCTGTGTGTGCGTGATTGGTGTTCGACTCTGAGAGGAGGAGCCCGACAGGGCATAAAACGACGCGGCAGAGTGCTGGACATCTGGCTCTGAACCTTGCTCTGAACTATGTAGTGTTCAACCACCACGCTCGTGGTTTGTGAAACCACTATCCCTTCTTTTCTGTAAATATGTGTAAATAATGTCAATAAACCCCTGTTTTGTTTTCGTATCCTCTTGTCAGCGTTCAGTTCCTCCATCCGGATGCCACCACCTACTACTTCCTCTTCCAACCATTACAACTGGTGGCAGCGGTGGGATGCCATCAGCGTCCTACGACCTTCCTTTCAACCTTGACAATACTCACCTCTCTATCTCACCATCGTCATCCATTAATCTTTCTTTTCCCCTTTCCCTTCCCCCAGTGTAGAGTAGCAGGCTAGAGCAAGCTATCGCTCAGGCTGACCTCTCTGCCTTTCTGTAAATAAACTTACCTCCTCCTCCTATGTGATGCTAATCAAAGAGTGGCACTGCCAACGCAAAAGGAGCTTTTGTTGTTGGTATTTTTGATTTGGAGAAAAAGGGGGGAAAGGGGGGAGCACATCCACACATGTACCCGAGGTGGCAAGAACGGCGGTAACGCCGAATTGAGGGTTGAGGGGCGCGTCAGGCGCAGGCTCACCTGCTCGCTCTCGCCTGGGATCCTAGATTGTCTGTGGCAAAAATTTGTTATGTCGAGAATGTCTCCCGCTGTTACTTTAATACATAGAGGTCACAAATACATGTGCTTCGATGGAGTAAGAGGGGAATAGAAAAACTTCGTAATACGGAGGAATTCATTATAAGGAGGAGGCTCATTATAAGCAAGTTAAGGTAAGACGAGGGTCTCTAAAACGTTTTTCTATTTATTATCTTAATGTCATAAAAATTACCATGCATGCCTACCATTGAATGGAGATTTCAAATCTGCGAACAGACTTCAACTATATCATTTTAAAAACAGTAACGACGAATGTCCACATTATAATTAGGTGATTTCTTACAGGTTGTTATGGTGACTCACAATAAAAAAAGTTAGTTTTCAGAACCACGTTTCCTCTAAAAGGATCGTCCCACAGGCTAAGCAAACTAGATGTTAAAATGGCTATTTCTTTGATCAAAAATAGTTCTTAAATTTGGAAAGTAAAAATGACCTTCTAGTAACTAGCTGGTATTTATCATATAATTGCAATTCTATAGAAAAAGAAGAGCTTTAGCCTGTAGTTCAAGTGCTGCCGAAAAGAATGGTACCAAGTTTGTTTAGATATCTTCACAGAAACTTGCTCACAACTTCCGCAATGCAGATTCATTTAACAAAATAACAATGCCATAAAATACCAAGAAAATTACGTTTCCAGTTTGAAAAAACATTTGTAGTTTGATATATTAGGCTTTTAACAAGAAGAAATGGTAATTTGCCATAATATAAACTCTTCCAAAACATACTTTCAACTATAAATACCTCAAATTGCAAGTTTTGAGAGTGAGCATTTTTTACAATTTTGTGCTACTTTAAGACCTTTGTCCCCCCTTAACTGAATATCTTATGTTGCCATCTCTTCAAAAAACTTGGCCTTACAGGAATGCGAGCACTCAAAACTCATCTTTGAAAGCACTATATTGTCATGGAATCATGACGTGGACAAATGGAGCAGACTACGGGTCGAATAATAAACTGTGTATTTGGGCGAACCTGTGCCCGATAAACGGAAAGTCTTGCACTGATAGCGGCGAACGAAGCACCGGCCGTCGATCAACTGACAAGCGGCAAAGCGCGTCAGCATTTATACAGTAACCACCGAATGTTCTAGCGTTAACGCTAGCAGCGACGTAGGTTCCAGAATAATCTGTATAATGTTCGCAGAGTGGGCGTAATCTTAACGAAATGATCTACAACAGTTCTGAAGCCTCTTGAACACCACAGGCGCAGATTGCGCTGAGAATTACGTACAGTGCAAGGAAGATAAGAGAACTTGAGGAAAGGAAAGTGGCACTGCCCCCCCTCTGAAAAAGGCATCGTCCCGATTCTTTATCGGAAGATGAAAGTACAACAATAATGCAAGAAAGTACAAGTAATAAATTATGATACCGCAATATTACAATAACAAAATACATTGTTTTAGTTCGTTAACGCGCATGAAACGGCTTGAGGCGCACGACATGGACGACTTCAGGTTGCGATCGGCGTCGTTGAGAGTTTGTAATCAAGTGGGCTGAGACGTCGAATCACCTGTACGGTTCGAACTACCGTCGCAGAAGCTTTTCACCAAGTCCACGTTCAGCGTCCACAACCAAACATGTTCACTGGGCTGGTATTCCCCGAAGTGTCGTCGAAGATTGTAACGGCGGCTGTCGGTCGTCTGTTGGTTCTTGATACGGAGGCGGGCGAGTTGTCGGGCTTCTTCGGCGCGCTGCAGGTACTCACTTACACCGAGGTTTTCTTTGTCAGTTGGGTAACGTCGGTTGGGTAACATTGGGTAACAAGGCGTCGAGCGTCGTTGCCGGGTTCTTCGGTAGACCAACGTGTACGGCGTCATCTGCGTCGTTTCTCGTACGAGGGTGTTGTATGCGAAGGTTACGTATGGAAGGATAGCATCCCACGTCTTGTGGTCAACGTCAACGTACATGGCCAGCATGTCACCGATGGTCTTGTTTAGGCGCTCGGTGAGGCCATTGGTCTGTGGGTGGTACGCTGTTGTGTGACGGTGATTTGCCTGGCTGTAGGCCAAAATCGCTTAGGTTAGCTTAGCCGTAAATGCCATACCTCTGTCGGTGATGAGGACCTCCGGGGCGCCGTGACGCAGGACAATGTTTTCGACGAAGAATTTGGCTACCTCAGATGCACCACCTTTCGGCAGGGCTTTCGTCTCGGCATAGCGGGAAGGTTGTCGGTAGCTACGGCGATTCATTTGTTTCTGACAGCCGACGTCAAGAACAGCCCAAGTAAGTCCATACCAATTTCCTGGAACGGACAGTGAGATGGTTTGATGGGCTGCAGAAGTCCTGCTGACCTTGTCGGCGGTGTCTTGCGTTGCTGGCAGTCCCGGCATGTCCACACGTAATGAGCGACGTCGGCTGCAAGGCGTGTCCAGTAGTATTTCTCTTGTATTCTCGCTAGTGTGCAGGAAAAACCAAGGTGGTCAGCCATTTGATCGTCGTGCAGGGCCTGTATAATTTCCGGTCGCGTTGCCAAGGGCACAACGATAAGGTAGCTGGCTCGGCGCAGAGAGAAGTTCTTCTTTACGAGGATGTTGTTCTTCAAGAAAAATGACGCCAGTCCTTGCTTGAAGACTTTTGGGACGACGCTGGTTCGACTTTTTCAGGTATTCCACTAGCCCTCTCAGTTACGTCGGCACTTATGATTCCCAAGAAGTACTCATCATCCCGATAGTCCTGTGATGGTGGATCGACGGGGGCACGAGACAGGCAGCCGGCGTCCGAGTGTTTCCTTCCAGACTTGTACACGACAGTAATGTCAAATTCCTGAACTCTTAGGCTCCATTGTGCAAGGCGACCTCAAGGGTCCTTCAAGTTAGCTAGCCAACACAGGGCGTGGTGGTCGCTCACAACTTTGAAAGGCCTGCCGTAGAGATAAGGGCGAAATTTTGATGCTGCCCAGACGATTGCAAGGCACTCGTTTTTTGTTGTGGAATAGTTGGTCTTGGCCTTGGATAGCGACTGGCTAGCATAACTGATAACCCTTTCCGGGACGTCAGTCTTTTGCACAAGGACAGCTCCAAGTCCTACCCTGCTTCGTTTGAGTTTCTGAAATGCCTCAATTTGCGCCGTTTCCCATTGAAATCGATGTCGGTTTTCGTAAGTTGCGTTAGTGGCTTGGCGATCTGTGAAAAATCCTTGACGAAGCGTCTGTAATAGGCGCACCAGCCGAGAAATCGGTGCACGGCCTTCTTGTCGGTGGGTGGTGGGAAGGCGGCGATGGCAGCTGTTTTCCGAGGGTCTGGGCGCACTCCAGTATTGCTGATCACGTGACCCAGAAACAGGAGCTTCTTGTACGCGAAGCGGCATTTTTCTGCCTTTAGGGTGAGTCCAGAGCTCCTGATTGCTTGAAGTACGGATTCAAAGCGTTGGAGGTGTTCATCGAAGCTCGACAAAAAGATGTCATCCAAATGAACGCAGCAAGTCTGCCACTTCAAGCCAGCCAGGACCGTATCCACGACTCGTTGGAAAGTTGCAGGTGCCAAGAAGAGACCAAAGGGCATGACCTCGTGCTCGCACAGGCCATCCAGTGTTATGAAGGCAGTCTTTTCTCGGTCTCTCTCGTCGACTTCGATTTGCAATAGGCGGTCTTGAGGTCCATCGAAGAATAGTACCTCGCATTATGAAGTCGATCTAGGGTGTCGTCTATCCTTGGTTACGGGTACACGTCCTTCTTCGTGACTTTGTTCAGGCGACGATAGTCCGCGCAGAAGCGTAGAGTTCCGTCCTTCTTCACTAACACCACCTGTAACACCCATGGACTGTTTGAAGGCTGAATGATGTCGCCTAGCATTTTGTCGACTTGTTTCTTTATGGTTTCGGGCTCTCGCATCAACACTCTGCACAGGCTCTGACAAAGTGGCTTGACACTTTCTTCTGTTATGATTTGATGCTTCGCCACGGGGGTCTGTCGAATTTTTGACGATGAAGAAAAGCAGTTCTTGCAATTCAGGAGCAGGTTTCCGAGCTGTTCTTGTTCATGCGTCGAAAGGCTCGGATTCACGTCGAAAGCCGGGTGCAAAAGTACTGTGAGGCAGGTGGGTGGTATGTCGGCGGCGGTGGTGGCAGTGGTGTCTGGAGACGAAAATGCGACGGTGCGGCCTCTTGACGTAGACGTAAGGAAGGAGCGTAGTGTCTGGCAGCAGCAGCGTAGCTCATGGCTTGAGGTTGCGGCTGCGCTGACTCAGGCATGCCCAGTGATTGCTGAATTTCTTCTCTGATGACGTCTACGATTGACAAAACTCGAGGCTGGCTCGACGGGAACATTTGGAGAAGTTCTTCGTACACTACAGCTTTTATGGTCTCATGCAGATTGTCAGAGCAGAGTTGCTGGATCTCGGCACAGCCTGGCCTCGACCGGCGGGTGAATTGACGTTTGCGCAATTCAAGGGTGATGATTTGTGTGGTTTAACGTCCCAAAACCATGATATGATTATGAGAGACGCCGTAGTGGAGGGCTCCGGAAGTTTCGACCACCTGGGGTTCTTTAACGTGCACCCAAATCTGAGCACACGGGTCTACAACATTTCCGCCTCTATTGAAAATGCAGCCGTCGCAGCCGGTAGTCGATCCCGTGACCTGCGAGTCAGCACCCAGTACCTTAGCCACTAGACCACCCCGGCGGGGCGCATTTCAACGGTTTTCTCGATAGTCATCGCTTCTGAGACAAATTCTTGGACGCTTTTCGGAGGGTTCCGCATCAGTCCCGCAAAAAGCTCCTGCTTAAGGGGGGACGTGGTTCTAAGGGCTTTCTCATTTATTTTTTAACCAAGTGTGACAAAAGTTGGCATGCTTACTTAGTTTGTTCTCCGGATTCTAAAAAGGTAGTTATTTTTGCTGTAGCTTCATTAGTTAATTAAATAATCAAGATAACAATTTCTATTGTTCTTACCATAATAGAAAAATAACCACCTGTCAAAAATTTTAAATA
This sequence comes from Rhipicephalus microplus, assembly GCF_043290135.1. Classification (NCBI taxonomy): domain Eukaryota; kingdom Metazoa; phylum Arthropoda; class Arachnida; order Ixodida; family Ixodidae; genus Rhipicephalus; species Rhipicephalus microplus. The sequence goes on from NC_134710.1 coordinate 467,507,271, forward strand.
ACATAGGGTTTGACAGTAGAAAGCATAAGACATGCAACGTAAGAAGCACTTTTTTTGAATGGGTCTTACTTTACAGAATGGTTCTTACTTTACAGTACAGTAAACTTCACAGCCCTGAATATGGCCATTGCGTTATCACACAAAAGACTAGTTTGAAAAACTTGCATCAAGAGAAATCTGCTTCCTATGTTGTGTGCTCCAAACATATAGCTTCATGCTGCAAAATAAAATATTCTGCTATCTGTAATAGTTTCAGATATATTGCAGTAATTTTCATGTAGGGTGTACAAAATTGCCATTTTGAGAAAATAAAGAAAACAAAGAATTCTAACATATTTAACTGTAAAAATGTATGCAATTATAATTACATAGCCATTATAAATGAATGCTAGAAAGCCTAAGGAGTGCAATGCTGCAAGCTGATCAAAAATTGAACGAATACTTCTCGAATTACAGCACAGTAAAATTCATTGCATATAACCAAATACAGAAATTTTTATATAAAAATAAAAAAATGAAGCTGCCCATTAAAAATAGGCTCCCAGCATTGTTTTTTGTGCACATTTAGCTGCATTGTGCAAAAGCAATTACAGCTCTAGTTGTCCTAGGTCCACTTTTACCGAACAAGCAAAAGAAAGTGGTCAAAATCTGTGCTTCGAGAATAATGCTGTTAAAAACTTAATTTCGCCGTTCCGAGGGAAAAATATCATGGCACACATACTTCTAGTCAGTTAATATGCACCGGGAATGTAATAGGACATTGTTTGTACGAGCGCGTAGTTTCTTTTAGTCCTGTAGCAAGTTTTCACCGTGTGCTCGTCTGCCGCGAGGCCGCTTATCAGTTCAGTGACTGTACTGACGGCGATGTGCGACAAATGTGCGTGCGTCATCCACGATCCGTCGAATAACGCGGCGATGTTTTCCGGCTTGTCCAGAATAAATTACCCGTAAGTGTCACGAACCAAAGTTGCTCCCTCACTCATCAATTTCAAGGCTACACGAGTGCCGAGGTGTTAGTTTCTTTTTCACGTAAGACTGCCGCATTTTCTAGCGGACATCGCGACAACGTTGGGAACACGTCGTTAAAAGCAGTCCACCTGTTGCCAGTAGCCTCCATTGCGAGGGCCACGAGCATGTTCACTGCGAACGGATTGACTTTTTGTTGTTGGTCGACGCGCGGCGTACTCCACGCTGACGACGAGGCTGCAAAACACAGCCGTTCTCAGCAACGATGTCGGCAACCAACGGGCTCGTATGTGAGTTAGGCCTACACCGGTGACTCGGCGACCGCCGTTGACCGCGTCGAGTTCGTTATCCTCGTTGTCCTGAGCCATAGCGGGGATCTTTCTGAAGTTCACAGCGAATGAACCACCGCCACACTCGCTTCACAAATTACTGTAGCACGGAACTTCTTTCCTGCCGCAAGCAGTCAGTAGCACCATGACAAAATGGCACATGTCCGTACGCGTCAAGATGGTGAAGCAGACGCCAGAGCTCCCCTTGGCCAATCGGATGCCTAAATTTGGTCACGTGCCCCAAGCAGCCAATTGAATCGCGGGCTAGTGCTTCTCGATGACGCGTTTTCACTAAAAAATCAATGAGCAAGGTGAGCGAGCGGTGGCGGGAAATTGAAGATAAAAAACCACCCTTCCAAACAAGACCAAGATGAACACGATAGCTCGTGTGTAACGGCAACAGTTTGGCGCGGCGCAATTTTAGCGTCAATTTGCGCTCACATTCATCTCACAGGGGTGTTATAAATTGTTTTTGCGCCAGAAATAATGACGCGAGAAGCTAGAAAATTCTCAGATAAGTGCAAAAATAGGCGCAGATTTCGAAAATATAAGCTGCAAAAAGTCGATTTTTTTGCAATTTTTGGCCTTCTAAGACCCGTGTCCCCCCTTAACTCCGCGCATGAGGACGTGGACTTTCTTGTCATTAGGCATTTCGGGGTCGGCGTGACAAAAGAGTATGGTCATCTCTTCTGTGAAGAGCGCCATATTCTAGTTTGGCAACTGCACGCAGGCTTCTCTTTGTGGACCACACTTTGAAAAGTGGCAAGGAACCTGTCCCGAAAAACGTCCCACGTTGTCAGGCTTCGCTCTTGATTCTCGAACCAGGTCCGAGCAGCGGCTTCTAAAGCGAAATAGACATGCCGACACTTGTCAGCCTCGGTCCAAGTGTTGAAGACGGCGACACGGTCGAATCTTTCAAGCCAGCTTTCGTGTCTTCAAGCTGTGCAGGTGGCACAGGCACTGTCATTGTCGCCGTGGTCACCATCAACGTCTTTGTAGTCTTGTCAGGTAGAAGCCCATACTCCAGTGCCAGGCCTTGTTGCCTGCGGCTAACTCGCTGCTTAAGGCTGGCGTTGGGCTCTTCTCGATGATGTGAGCTGGGTTCACGGCTTGAAGGAGGCGTCCGGTACATGACAGCAGCACCTCCACGAGATGTCATGAAGTCATGACGTGGACGAGGAGCAGACTGCGGGTCGAATAATCAACTATTTATCTGGGCGAACCTGTGCTCAATAAACGGAAAGTTTTGCACTGAGAGCGGCTTAAGGAGCATCGGCCGTCGATCAACTGACAAGCGGCGAAGCGCGTCGGCATTTATACACTTGCCATCGAATGTTCTAGTGTTATCGCTGGCAGTGAACTAGGTTCCACAATAAACTAAAATGCTCGCGGAGTGGGCGTAATCTTAACGAAATGATCTACACAGTTCCGAAGCCTCTCAAACACCGCAGGCGCAGTTTGCGCTAAGAACTACGTACAGTGTAAGGGGCGATAAGAAAACTTGAGGAAAGGAACGTGGCAATATCAAAAGGCACGCAGAAAAACACTGAGTATTTGAGATATTAGTCTTAAAAACCTTGACCTCATGGTCAAGAAAGATTATTCCAGACTGATGTACTTGTGAGTCGACTCACTCGACTTCACTCAGACTCGGATCAAGCCACAAGTCTTCCGAGTCTCAGCAAGTCTGGGTGCGTAATGTTTTGGTGAAACTGAGTACGAGTGAAGCTGACTGAAGAACATCTTCGCGAGTGTGAATCCGAGCGAGTCCAGCTCAAAAAAATTTCATGCCCGAGTCAGAGTGAAGGCTAAGCATAAAATATATTTACGAGTGAGCCTGAATGAGCTCTCGAAGTTTTGCCGAACTATCTGCCACACTTCTCGCTGCAACATGGCAGCCAGTGTCTGCCGTGGCAAATGTTCCCGCAGCGCAACCTTTGCATGGAGCAGACCAAGATCCCCATTTACCAATGAGGTCAGCTACTCACAAACAGTTTCCTGCTTCAGAAACTGCCTTATGCCCAACCCGTGAACAACACAGAAGAACCTGCGGTATCGTGCCCACCTGGTCGTCGCATTCAGCCACACCGAGAGAGATGGCAACCAGACAAATATGGTTACCAAGCCTGAATGCACAGATATTCCTTAGTTGGCATGCCTAATACCTTGTGTAATTCCTTGAAATTTATGTATTTATATAGATCACTTAGTGTGTAAATATTGATGTATATTTCTTGCTGTGTATTTCTCCTTCCACGTGTAAACAGCATGCGAATGACCTACACTAACATGCCAACGCCCTAACGAAAGAAATAGAATGAGGGAGGGAAAATGTATTCTGTACATACTTCCCGCAGTTTTGGTTTCAGTGTTTAGGTTGGCCACACTTTGTCCTTGTGCTTGTATATATCTGCGCAATGTCAATTAACATCCGTAATGTTCGCATAATGGACGCACTTTCTTTCTTTAAAAAATTGAAGCAAAGTTGGGGGTGCATTTATTATGCAGGGAAAGTTTAATGAAAACTTTTTCAGTATTATCACAAGAATGCAATAATGCAAGTCAGGTTGTCAGCTCTTTAGTAGCACTTTACTCATCTTTGGTGGTTGAAGACACTATCTTCTGCAAGCTGTTCCCGCACCGCCCATGCACGCCATAAGAGCATTTCATGGCTATCTTTTCTCGCAATCGTTTAACCGTAACAGTGATATCTGCTGTGATCTCGAGGGCACCCAGAAGCGTGCGCTACGATGCCCCGATGCGCTTAGCCAACCTTGCATGACAATCACACTGCCACCGTTGACGTTGTAGCAAGCATCCAACATCGCAGTAGGCTACCACCAAAGCATCAAAACAAGCTGTCGATAACGAGATTAATCACAAAATTCAGCAGCCACTTCATTTGCAACCGAATTGATAATCGGCGACCATGTTGCGGGAACAGTCATGATTTTTTCTGGGCGACAAGCAATTTCTTTCTGCTTTTCTAGAAACCTGCGATATGATGGTGACGAATGGCCCTTCGCGACTGCCATAGCGACAAAAAATCTCGTCATCGCTGCTCGAAAACTGTGTGCATGTGCTTGGGCTTTATAGTTCCATACAGTGGACTCCTCTTAAACGAAACTCGAAGAGGCAAGAAAATTTGTTCCATTTATGAGAAGTTTCATTTAAGCAAAGCCCACAAAATGAATGAAATATGACTTTATTTCAAAAGCACCAACTGTGGCTGACTAAACAAAAACATTTTGAAGTTTACAATACTACTATGGTATTAAAAATAAAAATGGTTCTAATATTGCTAACTCGGGAAAGAAAGGAGGTGATAACAATTTGCTTGAAGTTATTCAAGCACTTTTTCACACTGTAGGAGCGCATTGCTGTAAGGTTGGGCAGGAACTCTCTGCCACCATCATGTTCAAAGTAGCGCTGCAACAAGATGACAGCATCTCTTGCTGCACTGTCAGCCACTGAAATGGGTGCTGAACCACACACCATCTCATTACCTCTTGAGCACGGGTCCTCACCTTGAACTTCAGCTATAGGTTTCCTCAAGGCTGTCCTCAAGTTCAGGACAAGACGTCGATTGCTGCTCGGTGTGCGCAGACATGTGCAATCACTGGATTGGCTTGGCTAGGCTAGCTTTGGCATTTGTTTCATGATTACTAGACTGCCGTGGCCACTTCCGCCATTCATAGATTTTGCTTGCTTTAGTTTCATTTAACCGATGTAAGCTAAAGAATGTTCCGATTACCCGAAACTTTTTATCATTAAATATACAGGAGACTCTCTAAATGTGCCTAGATAGTTTCGTTTATGCGGTTTTTCCGTTTAACTGAGTTTCGTTTAATGGGAGTCCACTGTATTTGCAGGAAGCTACTGTCGGTTAGCGTGGGAAGTTTCGTGACCTTTCACTCGTTGTGTGCTTGCCAGCTGCGATGTCTCTATACTCACACCGTTGGTGAACCCTGCTGTGGCACATAAGTATGTAAAAGAGACCGGGCATGTGGCGCACACAGATAGAAAGAAAAACTATACGGTGCGCGGCAGCGGGCGAAGGGGGGAGAGAAAGCGAGCCAAGGTGGCCAAGCAGGGTTCGCACAGGTTTCCAATGCAAAAATTAAAACAGATTCAAGGACTTTTCAGGACCTGTTGCAAGTTTTTTAAAGACTCAAAGCGGCATGTTAAGTTTAAATTGTTTTAATTTTCAAAAATAACCAATTTTATTGCACTTACAATAAATATATGAATATCGCAATTATTAAAAAACTGTATTCATAACTTTTTGCCCCCACTTCCTCACTCTCGATAGGAGGAAGGCACGATGCCGTGTCAAAGATATGCGCTGACGGGCTTCAACGCATATGCATAGTCGGGCCTTAAAGGGGCGGTGCCATAATATTTGTGGCTTGCACGCTCTTAGCTGCAAGCTTTAGTTATAGCTTCAATAAGCATGATACATGCACCAAGATGCATTTACTCTTGCTATATAATTTGTTGCATTTTTGATATGGACAATTTTGAGTTCCTGTTTGTGGGCAGGGCCTTGAAAGTGCATTTTTCAAATTCAAGGGTTTTCAAGGACCTGAACGAACCCTGCTGAGAGCGGTCGGCATAATAATAAAAAAAGAAAGAGATCCAAAGGGCAAGAAGGCGACAGGTGTCGGATACAGGACTGCAGCGGGCAAATGTAGGGGGTGCGTTTATTACGCAGAGAAAATAAAAATCCAAATTTTGACGACTGAAGTTGAGGGTGCTTATGACGCGAGTGCGTTCATTACGCGAGTAAATAGAGTATTTCGTTACCGGGAGAAAATGGTTATTCATATGTTTCGGCGCATATTGATTTTGCCAGTTTGAAAAGTACTCCAGCATGCATTGCAGCATATCAAATTTTGCATAACCCAATGCTCTTTCCCAAAGTATATGTTGTAGAGCAACAAAAATATTATGAAATGAATAACAATGTGAAAAGTGTGAGATTTTTCTTGTCGCTTGCTGGTAAACAATGCAATAAAAAGCACTATATGTGCAAAAATATTTAAAACAAAGAAATATCAGAATATAAATTGTTAATAAATGACCCAGAAACCAGTATAAAAAACAATAACTGTCATATAAACTCACATAGACAAAGAAAATCTGAACAGAGGCGCTGTTTTATTCGTCATGTAAAGCAGTGAAGCGTCGCTTGGATCTTCGTGAGACGCATAAGAACTCGTACACATTCCTCAGTAAATTTTTTTTGTGTGATTATTAGAGCCTGCAGGTGTTCCAATATAGATGGATGCTTGTGGTGTAAATAATCCCTTTTTAAATCAGATGGCCAGCGAACTTCACTATTTAGTGCAGCATCCCCTCTTTCCATGAGCCGCCTCACTCCCCATAGTTTGTCGTTCCAATATATGCATCCAAGCACATTTCTTTGCATTTTTTATTAAAAAACAAAAAAAGAAAATATCGCACGCAGTTCTAAAACTTTTTGCACTGTTCTGTTATGGGAGCCAAGATGTGCTCCAGTGGCTTTCTTGTCATGAGGAGCTCTAAAGCCAGAGCCAGCCCACCACCTGAGTGACGTGCAGACCTTGCACAATACCAGAGTGGCTATAAGATTGCGCTCAAAGGTCAGCAGCTACGCACTTGTGGCAGAGGAGACAACTTGAGGCCATAAACAAAACAAACCCACGAACGGGTCTGGGTGTCTCAAGCTGACGCAAAACATCATCGCCATAAAACCTGAAGGTGAGGTGTTGTCATCATCGGACTCTAAGTTCGTCCTCACTCAATTCAGGTGGGGTTGCAGGACAGTTTCCAGCGCCGCTTGTTTTTTGCAGCGCAGCTGCGCACCCATGCGCGCGTGACGCCGCCGCCATAGGAGAGACTAGTGACCCTAGATGCGGCACTGTGTTTGATGTAACATCAGCAAAACCAAAGCTGCTGGAAACTGACTGAGAAATCCACACTTTACATATGCGGCGGTCCTTCAGAAATGTTTTTTAGCATAATAAATTTTCCCTGACTGCTAGCAACAGCTCTCTATTCAATAGCTGGTGTAATTTTGTGGCAATTATTAAAGCTCAACACTGTCAGATTGCAAAGCTGACACTTTAATTTGATAAAGGGTTTTTTGACAGAACTTTGATGTTATTGTCACATAACCCCGAAGGGCACGTAATTCTGTAACTTTCACCAGGTAATTGCATTTTCCCAACAACACATGCACAATGGTTCGTGCAAAGGTCTAAAAATCACTATGTTGCCAAACAGGCAAATTCACATCGATTCTGAAAGTTTAATGGCGGGAATAAGTACTAGAAAGTGCTGGGTGAACGAGAAACAAAATCAGCATGCCGAAATGAACGATCCAAATCATCTATCACCGGTGATCAATTTAAATAACCATGGTAATGAAATCACTACCAATGCATACATGTCATGTCACTCCTTTACTGCACCCTTCAAAGGTCCACTTACCAACCAGTCTAGGCTCGAGCCTCAGGATTTCCCTCTTTCTAGAAACAGCTAAGCCAAACACGGCAAGGTGTGGAGTGTAGTCCCGCTCCCCCCACTGTCATCTCAGGTCTGTGGTGACTGTTCATTACTTATCCTTATACACTTGCACCAAGTTTCTGCAAGGGTATGAGGCCTGCATCACCCCAAGCAGCTTCAGTTCTGACAATTTCATAGCCCACGCAGAGTAATCAGAAACATCCCCCACCTGACAGGAAATGCCCGAACGGGAGCAGAAGCAGGTGTCCGGCAAGCAGCAACCCTTGCAGGCACAGCCACAAAACTCCCGTGATGCTCGAATGATACGGCACTCCTCCTTCTCAAGCGCGTCGATCTTGCGCACCCCACTGGCACGCAGCAGCGCCCGGCGCTGACGGGTTGGTACAGGCTGCAAATAGCTCAACGTCTCCCTGTCGTCCACATCTTCCTCCTCGGCAGTGTCCTCACCAGTTCCCAGCCTGGAACTGCCACCCTGCAATACAACCCACACGCTCGCTTACTCATACAAAGCACCAAGGAAATGTGAGGAGAGCTACAAAAGTGTACACAGCTTTTTGCAATATTACCTAAGCAGAGATTCAACACCACTGTCAGGATTCATAGCACCTGAATGAGACAAAATTCAAGGGTTTTTAAGGACTTTCAAGGACCCAACAAATACTTTTGAATACCATAAAGAAAGAACAAAAAAAAAACTTTATTGTTGAGAAGAAGCCAATTGACGAGCAGAATGGCGGCAGAGTTAACTAGAAACAGAAGACAACAACACTTTGAATTTGTCTGAGTCGCACTCCTGAACAACAAACAAAAGACTGTTCCAGTGTTCAATTGCTGAAAGCAGAAATGATTTGCTAAAGGCTCGAGTTGATCCATGGAGACGTTGAACACTTTTAGAGTTGAACAGTTGACGAGAGGTGCGAGTGGGTGGAATGAGTAGAGTGCCATGCAGATGAGAGAAGTTGTGGTACAGTTTATGAAAGAGGCTTATCTGCGTGATTTTTCTGCGATCAGCTAAGGGAGTAAGGTCAAGATTTCATGATTTTATCTGAGTGACGCTTGCATGTTTACTGTACTGAGATGATATGAACCGGGCGGCATGATTCTGAACTAACTCAAGGGAAGAGATGAGGTAATCTTGATGGGGGCTCGAAATGGCGGAAGCAAATTCTAGTTTGGTCTTCACGAATGTTTCGTACTTAAGTTTTCTGATGGCGGGAGGGGAGGAACGCAGGGATCATTTGAGAAGTCCTGGACGCATCTGCTGCAAGTTTGATGATGTGGTCTGACCAGGCCAGGGTACTGTTTATGAGGACACCCAGGTAGCTGTAGGAATCCTCTTGAGATATCATAGTGGAGTTTAAGGTGTACTGAAAAAGAAGGTTGGATTTTTTGCGAGAAATGAGCAGGTGCTAGCATTTGGAGACATTCGGTTCCATGAGCCAGCACGAGCACCATGCTTCAATGATGTTAAGGTCTTGCTGCAGTGATGATTCATCAGTACTATTGATTATCTTGCGATACACAACAGTCGTCGGCGAAAGGACGGATGGATGAGGTTATTCCAGATGACAAGTCGTTGATGAATATGAGGAACAAAAGAGGGCCAAGGACCGATCCTTGAGGAACCCTGGAAAGCACATCTGTTTGGGCGGAAGAGTCCCCGCTAATAGATTGATTTGATTGATTGATATGTGGGGTTTAACGTCCCAAAACCACTATATGATTATGAGAGACGCCGTAGTGGAGGGCTCCGGAAAATTAGACCACCTGGGGTTCTTTAACGTGCACCCAAATCTGAGCACACGGGCCTACAACATTTCCGCCTCCATCGGAAATGCAGCCGCCGCAGCCAGGATTCGAACCCGCGCCCTGCGGGTCAGCAGCCGAGTACCTTAGCCACTGGACCACCGCGGCGGGGCTCCCCGCTAATAGAAGTGAATTGTGAACGAGCTGTCAAAAAACTTACTGATCATGACATGATGTGAATAGTCCCTCTATAAATGAGATGTCCAATTAACTTCGCTATTTCATTTAGCGTCACCTCTTTCGATGAGCCACCTCACTCCACATAGGTTGGCGCTCCAATATACGCATCCAAGCATATTTCTTTGCATCTTTGTGCATGTCGTAATAAAAAAAAGGACAATATCGCACGCAGTTCTAAAATGTTTTGCACTGCTTCGTAGTCAGGGCCAAGATGTGCCCCAGAGGCCTTCTTGCCGTTGCGAGAAGCTCTGCAGCCAGCACCACCACACCGCGCTCCAGCGAAGTGTGGACTGCGCACATAACATGAGTAACTATAAGATTATGCACAAAGGTCAGAAGCTAGATGCACTTTCTGCAAAGGAGATAACTTGAGGATGTGAACAAAACAAACCCATGAACGGCTACGGATGTCCCAGGCTGACGCAAAACACCGTCCCCATAAAACTTGAAGCTGAAGTGCTGTCATCCACGAAATCTCAGCTCGTTCTCATTCAATTCAGGTGGGGTCGCAAGACAGTTTCAAGCAGCGCATGTGTTTTGCAGCGCTGATGCGCCCCTATGCGTGCGTGACGACCGTGTAATAGGAGTGACCAGTGAGACTAGATGTGACCCTGTGTCTGATATAACGATACAAACAAAACCAAAGCGACTGGAAACTGGCTGTGAGAGCCACCTGCACACTTTATACATGCGGCGGACCTTGGGAAATATTTTTTTGTAGAATTAATTTTCCCTGACTTCTAGCAACAGCTCTCTATTGATTACCTGGCATAAATTTCCGACAATTATTACTGCTTAACTCAGTCAAATTGCGGAGCAAACACATCATTTCAAAATTTGATGATGATATATGGTGTTTTTTGGTGCAAGGGTCATTTGATGGCCAAAGAGCGCCAGTTCATGAGACAGGAATGTGGACAATGATTGTGATTAGCGGCTGTATAAGGGCCATAAAATTCCTCGCAGTAAAGCGGGTAAAAACATACAATTAATAAAATCATGACCATGCCGTGAAAGGTGTGTGTGGTGCGAATAGATGGCAAAAGTTAATGATAATAAAAACGATGGTGGACATGTATGGCATTAGCACAAGTGCCTCACTCGTTCATACCCTTGCGTCCAAGGGCCGTGAGGCAGGTGCTTTATTGTGTAGCCACCACAGCGAAAACCTCTCTGGAGAGGTCGTGCTACGGTATGTCCGGGTATATGACATGAAAGCTATGAATTTCTTTTAAAAACGCTAACAATGATTTGTGACTAAAAAGCGGTTCCCAACCGACGAACATTGCAGGGTGTAAAGGTATATGTTGTCGGTAGGGTGAAGGAAAGTGTTGTTTTCTTAGAGTGTCCAATTGTTTGCACTGAATTAAAATGTGAAAAACTGTTAGTGCTTCACCACATCTGTCACACAATGGTGGATCGCCACCGGAGAAAAGATATGAGTGTGTCGTGTATGTGTGTCCTATCCTGAGCCTCGTTAATGTTACCTCTGTGTGACGTGATTTTGATACTGGTGGCCAATGGCCAAGGTGTGGCTTGATAACGTGTAGTTTGTTTTGTGTGTGTGTATCCCACTTGCTCTGCCAGTAGTCCCTGAGGTTTCGTTAGAGAGACGGCTTAAGATCAAGGGCCGGGATTGATATGGGTGTAGGGGCAGTGCTTTTGTGGACGGATGCAGCGAGCTGATCCGCCCTCACATTGCCTTGAATCTCACAGTGCCCTGGCACCCAGAACACTACAACATGTTGTTTGAGTGTGTAGAGTGTGCACAAAATGGAGTAAAGTGAGACAAGGACTGGGTTTTTTTGTTTTTTAAGAGTGTGCAGAGCCGTTATCACACTGAGGGAGTCCGTATAAATTACAGCTTTTTGTATTTGTAATTGCTTGATGTGTTTAGCCGCCACAAGTACCGCATAAGCTTCCGCTGTGAAGATACTTGTGCCTGGATATAGAGGGCCAGTATCCGAAAAGGATGGGCCGACAGCAGCGTAGGACACAGAGGAGTTAGACTTGGAGGCATCTGTAAAGAACTCAGGACGTATGTATTTGTGTTGAAGTTCCAGGAAGTAGTTTCGGATATGGGCAATAGGTGCATGTTTTGTAACTTCTAGGAAAGACACATCGCAGTCTATAATCTGCCACTGCCACGGTGGCGGGTATGCTACAGGAGCCATTAAACTGTGTTTGAGTGACACTCCAGTGTCCTCAGCTAGACCCTTCAGGCGAACTGAGAAGGGCTGCCTCATTGAAGGCCTGTTTTGAAAAAGAATGGAGCTCCACAAGTCATTAATAGTAGAGTATGAGGGGTGCCTCTTGTCTGCTTTCACCTTAAGGAAATATACAAAGGACATGTAGGTTCTTTGCAGATGAAGCGACCACTCATTTGACTCAACATAAAGGCTTTCTACGGGGCTGGTGCGAAAAGCACCCGTAGAAAGGCGGATGCCTGAATGGTGCACGGGATCCAGCATCTTCAAAGCACTTTGAGTCGCAGACTGATAAACAACGGCCCCATAATCTAAGCGGGTGCGAATAAGGCTTCTATACAGGTTCATGAGGCATTTCCTGTCACTACCCCACGTAGTACGTGACAACACTTTTATAACATTCATAGCTTTTAAACATTTTGTTTTTAAATACTTTATGTGGGGTACGAAGGTCAACTTGTTGTCCAAGATTAAGCCTAAGAATTTATGCTCGGCTTCGACGGACAGACGTTGCCCGTTCAGTCGAATGCCAGGTTCCGAGTGCATGCCTCCCTTTCGAGAGAACAAAACACACGTGCTTTTTGTGGGTTGAGTCGAAATCCGTTTTCATCTGCCCATTTGGAGACCTTATTTAAACCCAGCTGAACCTGCCGCTCACACATGGCCAAGTTGCATGACTTGAAGCCAAGCTGAACGTCGTCGACATATGTACAATAGAACATATTGCGGGGAATGGACAAGTGCAAAGAATTCATTTTAATAATAAAAAGTGTGCAACTAAGCACACCACCTTGTGGCACGCCTATTTCCTGGACAAATGTTTGGGAGAGCACACTGCCCAGACGGACACGGAATGTCCGATTGGACAAGTAACTCTCGATTATGGAAAACATTCTACCGCGCACACCAAGATGGGACAGGTCTCTTAGAATTCCGAAACGCCATGTTATATCATAAGCCTTATCGATATCGAGGAACACAGAGAGAAAATATTGTTTATGGACGAAGGCGTCTCTGATCTGTGCCTCGATACGAACAAGGTGGTCTGTGGTGGATCTACTTTCTCGAAACCCGCACTGAAATGGGTCGAGCAAATTATTTGTTTCAAGAAAATGTACAAGTCGGCAGTTTATCATTTTTTCGAAGACTTTGCACAAGCAGCTTGTAAGTGCTATAGGCCTATAACTCGAGGGTAAAGAAGGGTTCTTGCCCTCTTTCAAAATGGGAATAACAATAGCCTCTTTCCAGGAGGTAGGAATAGTGCCAGAAGACCAAATAGCGTTGTACAAACAAAGTAAGGTTTTTCGGGTTTCATTTGGTAGGTTTTTTAACATTTCATACATCACACGATCAGAACCTGGGGCAGAAGTACTGCAGGAGTTTAGAGATGTTCGGAGCTCAGCTAGACTGAAAGCTTGGTTATATGCCTCGTATCTGGTGGATTTGTGTTCGAGTTTCTGCTTTTCTATTCTTGTTCTGTATTTTTGGAAAGTGTCAGTATAGTGGGACGAGCTGGATACCTGTTCGAAGTGTGCACCGAGGAAGTTTGCCTGATCTTCCAAGGTATCACCCTGAGTGTTTACGAGTGGAAGTGTGTGTACTTGTTTTCCTGCTATCCTACCGACCAAGTTCCAGACTTTAGCCTCCTGTGTGTATGAATTAACCCCTGATAAAAACTTCTGTCAGCTTTCTCTTCTGGCCTGCCGACGCGTTCTCCTGCCTTGAGACTTTATTTTCTTGAAGGTTTCAAGATTTTCGGCTGTCGGTGAGTTCCAAAGCAGCCTCCAAGCTCTGTTTTGCTGTTTGCGCGCGTTTCGGCATTCAGAGTTCCACCATGGCACACGTCGTTTTCCAGGGTGTCCCTTTGTTTGTGGGATGCATTTTGATGCAGCATCAATCAAAAACGCAGTGAAGTAGTTCACAGCAACATCAATGTTCAAAGTACAGATGTCATTCCAACCTAGACAAGCGATAGTATAAAACTGTTCCCAGTCGGCTCTGTTTATGAGCCACTTGGGAACACGTGGTGGACACTCAGTTACTGTCGTTGTGCTCAAAACTACGGGGAAGTGGTCACTTCCGTACAGATTACTGACGACTTTCCACTGGAGTAGGGGCACAAGAGATGGAGATACTATGCTCAGGTCTATGGAGGAGTAGGTGTTATTAGCGAGGTTATAATAGGTTGGTTCTTTTCAATTTAGGAGACACGCGCTCGACGAGATAAGGACCTGTTCGATCAGTCGACCTCGCGCGTCATACCGAGAGTCACCCCATAGCCTGCTATGCGCATTAAAGTCTCCAAGGAGAACATAAGGCTCCGGAAGTTCATCAATTAGAGAGTGTAAATCGCGTTTTTGCAGCTGATAGCTAGGAGGAACGTAAATAGTGCAGATTGTGATCAGTTTATCAAAAAGAACCGCTCGAACAGCCACTGCCTCAAGGGATGTTTGGAGTTGTAAGTGTGTGCATGCTATTCCTTGATTCACTATGATGGCAACACCTCCGGATGATGTCATAGCATCAACACGGTCTTTTCGGAAAATAACGTATTTACGAAGAAAATTTGTGTGTTTTAAATTAAGGTGTGTTTCTTGTACACACAGCACTTTTGGTGAGTGTTCATGTAAGAGTTCTTGGATGTCGTCAAGGTTTCTGAGAAGGCCCCTGACGTTCCATTGTATAATTTGAGTGTTCATGGTGAATGTAAAATAGTGCTGTGTGTACAAAAAGCGAGTGGCTGTTTAGACAGGGAGTTTGAGTTCACTTAACAGGACCATCACTAGGCCCTGTTATCTGCTTTTTTGTTTTCTTGACGCGCTCCAGGGAGCCACGCCGCTCTTTCGGCACCAAGGGTGCCGACGTATCCATTGCCTCCTCGGAGGCACTGGATGCCCGCACGTGCGGGCTGTTAATTCAAATTTCGGGCCTCGCCTGGTGAGGTGAGGCCTTGAGACCCGAGGACTCTGGAGTCTCCGGTCTCTGTTTGGGAGTAGGCGGTGTAGCCTGGGCTACAGCCGCCTTGGGGGCAGGTGCCACAACCACCGGCTCGGTATGCGCGGGCCGAAGGAGTGGCGAGGGCTGGTGCGGCGGTGCCCCCCGACGCGCCGCATCAGCGTATGTAGGTCCATAGAATGGAGCGACTCTTCGCCGTGCTTCCTTAAATGTAATGTTCTCCTTCCCCTTCAACGTAATTATTTCTTTTTCTTTTTTCCAGTATGTGCAGGAGCGTGAATATGCGGCATGGTTTCCTTCCCAGTTTACACAGTGTGGCGGTTGTTTGCAGTTCTCAGACACATGGCCTAGTACTCCACATTGTGCACAAGTCTCGCGACCACGACAGGTTTTAGAGCCATGGCCATACCTCTGGCATTGGAAGCAACGACAAGGGTTTGGTATGTACGGCCTGATAGATGTCTTTGTGTACCCTGTTTGAATAGATTCCGGTAGTTTACTGGATGCAAATGTGAGTATTAAGTGTTTCGTCGGTGTTTCCTTATTATCTCTTCTAATGATGATTCTCTGTACATTAGTGACATTTTGGCTCTTCCACCCCTCCAAAAGTTCAGTCTCAGTCAAGTCAAGTAAGTCCATGTCAGATACCACTCCGCGAGTTGTGTTCATTGATCTACGTGGTGTTATGGTTATTGGTGTGCCACCGAAATCTGAGAGACGGTCTAGCTTTTCAAATTGTTCTTTGTCACGGATTTCGAGGAGAAGGTCTCCACTAGCCATTTTGGTTACCTTGTATCCTGTGCCAAGAGTTTCGGTAAGACATTTAGAAACCAGGAAAGGAGAAACGGTTCTGGCTTGTTTTTCAGTTTTTTCACAGTGGATAACATGATAGTGAGGATATGTTTCTTTGGGCTGGTTAATAAAGTTTATATCATCGGTGCGTACCCGCTTTAAGCCGGTACGATCAGATAGTAAGGGGAATGCTCTGTGCATGCCTGTCTTTTTTTTGTTCAGCAGCGTTGGCGGCCACCCACCACGGAGCCCAACGAGGGGACGCTACAAGTTCACGGATGCTGAAACCTGCAGACGCCAGCCGTACAACGCCACTATAACCCAATGCACCTAGACCAAGGTAGGCTATTTGCAGAGGGTTAACCCTAGCCGCCAGGAAGTTTGGAAGTAAACGGAAGAGAGTAGAAGACAGGACAGATAAACAGTAAGAGATAAAGACGAAGATGTAGGGAGAGAGAGACAGGAAAAGGCGACTGCCGATTTCCCCTGGGTGGGTCAGCCCAGGGGTGCCGTCTACGTGAAGCCGGGGCCAAAGGGATGTGTTGCCTCTGCCGGGGGGCCTTAAAGGTCCAATCACCCAGCGTCGGCTCAACCCCCAGGATCCCCTTTTCCCCGGACACGGCAAAGCCACGCACGGCTAGACGTGGGAGGGAGTAGAAACTCCCCCGTTAGCTCGGGTCCGTGGTGTCGATTTCAATATTTGGTTTGCAGAGTTTCTTTTCATTGCAAAACTTCGACGTTACTGTAGCATAATCACGAGGGGAACGCACTTCTGTCAAGTTCGCCAACCTAGTGCATTTTTCCAACTACACACGCACATTGCTTCGTGCAAAAGTCCGTAAAAAATCGCTATGTTGCCCAAGTCGGCAAATTTAAAAAAAAATGTGAAAGTTAAGTGATTGAACTAACCACTAGAAAGTGCTGGGTGCATGAGAAATAAATTTAACATGCCGAAATCGATGACCATAAAGCGTCGATCACTGGCGATCAATTTGAGTAGGCGTGGTAACGAAATAAGCTAACGTGGTTGCTTGGGCGAGTTGGTACGACATGATTCACATCAAAAAACAGCGTCAATAGCGAGGGACAAGAAAAGAAGGAGACAGACAGCGGCACTGTCAACGAAAGAGTTAACAGGCGAATCCTGGCAGGCTCGCCAGTTTGTGATGTTATTGGGGCAAAATTGCTCCAAAAAAGACCAAACTGTACACCAGTGCACAAAGACATGTTCACACTTCTCTCAACCTCTCACGCCACACATGGCCAACATGTACTTAACAAGGCACACAAGCTATTCAAGCAATAACTGTCTTTAAAACGATTAGCTCGCTCGTCGTGTAGGTGACGGTGTATGCCAATAACTTAGGAACGGTGTGCCGCCTAGTTCACTTGCAGTGTCCGACGTGGGTCAGTCTTCTTTTTGATCTGGTCCTCTGCAGCAGCAGCAGCAGCAGCACTCGGGCACCTCATCTCGACCCGGCAGCTCCCCGACGCCGTACCGTACCTCCTGGCTCCCGACCTCTCGATTCTTTGCACAGATGCCTCCAAGACAAGATTGAGCGCCGCATTGCTCCAAATGGGGAAGTTCCAAGTGCTCCATCCAGTTGCCCCGTAAGTCGTAATTTATTGCTCCAAGAAACCTGTTATTCAACAATCGAACGGGAATGTCTTGCACTTGTTTGGGCAGTGCAAAAATCTCACATTTACCTGTATGTCAAACATTTCATCATTGAGTCAGATGACCATCTTTTGCAGTATTTGTATTCCACGACACACGTGAACAACCGAGCATTGAGGTTGAATCTTCGCATGCAGGCGTATTCTTCTCAGACCCTAACTCTAAACCGCGGTGTAGGGCTTGGAAACCGACGAACCAACAAAATGACGTTTTCCCAGAGAGCCTGCGAGGTGCCGCTGTTCGCGCCGCCGTCCACAGTGGTGGATTGAGTACTCGCTGTAAGCCACAAACGAGGCCAACCGATGAGCAGATGTTCCTGCTGGGATACTGGCCCAGGGAGCAGGAGAGGGGCTGGCACAACGTCAGGTTGCAGCCGGGGCGAGACGAGGCGGCTGAGTGCTGCGGGTTCTGCAGCAAAGGGCCGAAGCAAAGAGAGGACCGGCCCACGTTGAACACTGCAAGCAAGCCAAGCGGTGCACCGCCTCCGAGCGGCCAGCGTCCACGTCACTCACATAGTGAGAACTTATCGCTAAAGACAATTATTCCTTGTATAGCACGCGTACCCAAAGTTAAGGAGATACGCGGGTCGTATAATTATTAAAAATGACCAAAATATGAATCTCTTGCAAAGCTTATTTTCGGGGTGTTCGTACCCCTGAGTACCTACTCTGAAATGCGATAAATGGCTCTTCAAAGCACCCTGGCAGCAGTAAAATGCCCCCAAAAGAACGAAATTTGTTCTAACTGCGTGCACGCGCCATGAGCGTTGCAGTGGGCCAAGCGCCGCAGTCTTGAGCTAGATTTGAAGCTATTTCCTTTGTCCGTAATTTGCGGCATCTCAAAATGATGTTGTCCAAGCAGAATGGCTACCGTCACGGATTTTCTGAATGTCGTTCTCGAGTTTCTGATTGTCTCTGACTGGGGGTGCGTTTTGAATGCGCCATACTGAGGCTCCCATTGGCTGACATGTCCAGCGCGCTTTTCAAGAGTGTCGTTCAACGTTTCCCCATTGGCTGGCGTGACCAACACTTTTTTTTTTTCTTGTCCTGGCCATCCGATCGTGTACGCCTGCTCTAACGCTCATGCATGTTTCTCGACGCACCATGTTTGTGCTTTGCGCCCGTAGTTTATCCACCCGATCGAGATGTCCGGAGACTCTCGCCTGAAACCGTCCTCACAAAGAGCTTTTAGAAGTGGTAAAAAGCAAGCTTAGAACAAGAAGGCTGCGGCTAGAAACGTACCATCGGGACGAGAGTGGTGGAGTCTGTGCCCATTAGGCTACTTTACGCTTACGATACGCTCCATGTGCAGAATGATCGCGTGAGCAGCGGGACAGAGAGCCCATGTCAAGCTCCGCTTATAAAGACAATACATTTGTGCAGGTGTTTAATTGAGCAAAGGGTGAAGGTGCATCCGCTTGGTTTCGGCGCGATTTTGCAAACACGCTTGTCAGAAACGCGAAATCTATGCAGTTCCCTGCACACCCTGCCCTGTCTTAGGACTTTGCAAACACGCTTGTCAGAAACGCGAAATCTATGCAGTTCCCTGCACACCCTGCACTGTCTTAGGACGCTACATCTGCGTGTGGCTGAGCGTAAGCGACACTCAGCTCATAGCGACCCATTACACAGGGCAGCATGATGCCTAACATCCAGTTTATTAATGTAAATCGAATTTTCGTTTAATTTACGAGGAAGCAGTGGCTTTATTCTCATACCCCATGGTCTTTTTACGACCCCCCTCCCCCCCCTTTCAACCGCTTCGCATGATGGGGCTAAGATCTTGCTTTCCACCTTGGAAATGTTTTTTTGTATGATTCCCTGGAAGAAATAAGACACTTTCTGTTTTGTTTACCAGGGACACAAACAGAGCACATCTAAATAAAAGTATTTGCAGAAGATTCCTTTTAGAAATTTCTGCAGCAAGTTTCAAAACTGCAAATGCAATTTTCTCAGCTTCACATTTTTTTGACAGCCCAACTAGCATTACGGAACTTTTCGTTCTGTTTTTATAAGCCAATTTTAACAAATGTTATACCGTTCAACTCCTAAGGAATCAAACTGTGGAGCTATACTTTTTTAAGGCTAAGTTGAACATATAAGAATTCGTGAACAATAATGTGAGGGAATTGTACTTCAGAACTATAGAGTATCAGTACAATTGAAAATTTTCATATGATGATGAATATCAGCATCAAAATACAGGGGTGCAACAGCCAATACGAAATTTGGAGCAATTTTCGGAGCAGCAAAGTGTTACTTTTGTACCACTACAATTCAAATTTGGTTACAGGGGAAAAAACATTCATTTTCATCACAAAAGACCAAGATTGGAGCAGTTTGAGAAAGAAGGCTTAAATTTACGAAAGAAATTTGTGTACAAGCCATTCAACATTCCCTAAATCAAGCAGAGTGAAAATGAGTGCTGTTATTTCAACAAAAGTATTTTCTTTAATCACCCCACTTGGCAAACAATGATGAGGTCGAAATTAAAATTCATCCCACCTGTCAAATTGTTTGACAGAGTCAGAGGATTCAAAAGTGGATCTCCCAAGATGGTAACTATGAGATTCGTAAAACTGAAAAGAAAAAAAAAACTGGCAGACAGTTTTGCTCAATTTTTTACGGCTGCAGAAATGCCATACAGTACTCCAAATCATTTTGCCAGTAACTTTCTTAGGCGTCAGCAATCATATTAGTACTCACAATTATGTGGTGTATACACGCATCAGTAATTGAACAAACTGTGCTGTTTCTGGAGACTACTGCTATAATCCTCCTCCAAATCTTAAAACGCTTTTCCACAAGCCACCCATGTAATGCAGCAAAGGCAGTTTAAGCGGTGTTTCTGCACGGGTTAGAACAAAACCAAGAAATTTTCTCGAACCACTACCCCGCTTCCCCCCCCCCCCCTTCTTTTTTTTTCATGAAGTCATTAGCACAACTTTTCAGCTCACTTGCAAGGCGTGTTTGACCCGATAAAGTAACAATGGCACACGCCTGTTGGCCCGGCGACAGCACCGAATATCTATCGCATGTGGCGTTGTCAAGGCAACTACTGTGATCATGGCATGAATTAAACCTGGAAGCGCAGAAACTCGATGTACTGCAAGTATGTACGTTTCCAGCTTTAGTTCCTAATGACTCCTAATATGCCACGGCCACGTTTGCAGACTAGGAAATACATATTTTCCACGAGGTGTTGCTGGCTAGGGCAACACATTTTTGGCAACACATATCCGCTGTGCTCAGCGGACCGACCGGCGCATGGCATTGTTACTGCATCTGGTCGATCGCGATTCGCGAGTGCCTTGACCTAATAAGCAACTATCCTACCCCGCGGTTTAGGGTCTGCCCACTTGGACTCATTGATGACGCAAACTACAGGTGGCCAAAATAGCCTCCATTTCTTGCTCAAATTAGGGCAACTGAGAAAATTTCGAGACTGCCTGGGCAGTTTGGTGCAGCGTGATGCAAATCAGGCAAATTTCACGGTTTCATCGGCAGTATGCTGCCAATGGCTTCAATAAACATTTTCTCGCGTTAAGAGCACTCTGAAACAACTAGCGCCATCCAGTGTATAAAAGGAGAACTCTTTCTCTAATTTCGCTTTTTTTTGGGGGGGGGGTGTTGTTTTTTTTTTTTTTTTCAGCAAGGGAGGGATTTTTAAAGTGCCTTTTAGACAACGCACTTGACGAGCGCTCATTGATTCCAACAAGTCATCGACGTTGCATGTGGTTGCCCCTCGGAAACGACGAATTTCAACGGATTCTGATGAGTCTGCATCAAAATTTTGTGATGGTGATAGAAGTGAAGACTCAGGAAATGACTGATTCAATGACTGCACGGACGGTGAAAGTGCGTCAAGTAGCCCCGGAACGTGGACAGGTATCTGCCAGTTTGGTTTTCTACTCCGAACCGTTTCATCACGACGGCGATCAGATCTAAAGACATCGGCGTGTTCTAAAGGTCGCGGTTCTTATCTGCAGGGTGTAAACGACGTTTAGATGGGATCACCTGCCGGCGGCGACACAGAGAGGGGTGTTTTGCTTGAGAAGACGGCCAGGTGTTGACCTCGGCATTGCGCTCCGCAATCCCGCGCGGCACTTCGTAAGAGCCACTATGGCTGACATTTTTTTTTGTATAAAATTAACTTGTACAGATAGAAAGTTCATATTTCCAATAATCTTGTACATAGCATTCTTCTTTAAGATGTATATTTGGAAAATTTCTTAGGTTGCGTTGGTGCAAAGCAGCATCCATGGTTTTATGGTGTTTTCTTGTTTTTCTTACAAATATTTTCATTAAATATTTTTCTAGAAAAAATATTATAATTTGTCTGAAAATAATACCATAAGAGAGCACAATCCTTCTGCTACAAATTGATCTATACATTATAATATAAAGCATTTGATGTAGCAGTAAAAGAAAATTGTTTACTAGTCCACCCAAAAACTGCTTATTTTCCTGCGAACAGGAAAGCATTAAACTGAACCAAAAAATATGGAGGAAAAGTGTCTCAATCACCCGTAAGAAATTACCTAATTAGACTTCACTTATTTTCTCATAATCTGAGAACTATTTGAGGTACAATAAAACTAATAATTTTTTTAAACAGGACAAAGGAACACAAATACACACCGACTTCACAAAAATATCTCTAATAATAGAAATTTCATATTTAAGACCAGTGTCTCCCCTTAAGGTGGTGGTCCCACTCCGGCAGCACCCGCTCCGCATTTTCGTCATTGTTTGCCGATGTACTACGCTTACTGCACTCACCGTATTGATGTCAATTGTATTGCATTAGAAGGCTTACGTTCTCCACTCTCTAATGACAGCTAATATTGTAGCCTAATCTGAAGCGGTATTGCATCGAGATGAAAACAGTGCGAGAAAAAGCCGGTGAGGTGATTCTACTGTAGAAGCCTCCGTTGTACTGGCAGTGTGGCAAAACTGTTCAACATGGCCGAAAATGAAATTGGCTGAGCCCCTCCATTAGAAAGTGATATAGGCTCCAATTAAAATGGGCGAAACAATGCAAGTTTATCAGAGAATAACTTTTTTCTTTTCTGTGTAGAACAATAATATTGAATAGGTTTCCAGGCCACAATGTACTTGATGTCTACCCGAATTCGTAATAAATCATGAACGAATAGTTCATGAATTATTACTACTTGAATTCAGCAATTTACAACTCTACTTGTTCAGGCATTACCAACAAGGGGAGAAAACTATCCAAGCTGAAACATTGAAATTTTCAATATTCAAACAGCAAGCCTTTCGCTGGGTTTCTACGAAGAGAAATTTGTCTCAAGTTAATTGGGTAATTTATAGGACAGCAGTGAATTTAGCTCATTTCTCTACTTGCAGGTTCTTTTGTTCCTTAATAGCTAATTACCAACAATTATTACACATTAGCAGGAATGTAATGTCTTAATTACCAGTACAACATATTCAAGAAATAATCTTGCGACCATTTTTTTAGTGGTGGCAGTATTTCTGAAAAAAAAAAAAATGTCTCGCGTCAGTTCCAACATTTGTAAAAAGTGACGCCGCTAAACATGACTATGCCGCTGAAACACGCATGTGGTATTTCTCCAGACGCCATACTTCAGTGTTTAGTCCAGTGACTAAATCTAGTTGCTACGTCTTAAATGCACAATGTAACCCTAAGGGGCTGCTGAAAAAGAAATAAAGAAAGAAAGAAGGGAAGAAATCCTGTCACATTCCTGACATGCTTCCAGGACATGCTTGATTGCTCGCCTTTGTGGCCAGGGGTCTGTGAAAGCGGTTTTTTTTTTTTTTTTTTTTAAGTACGCAATGAACTTGACCGTGCCTTCTCTGAGACTCGTAGGACATTACCTGAAAGTCTGCTTTCCCATTACGGGGAGGTAACAAGTGTTTGGCAGTGTGTGTTCGACTATTTCACGAGACACAGGTTGACTGATAGTAAAACAATGAACCTTTTTCGAGAGACTAGCCTGAGTATGCAAAGGGGTGGCGACTTGACGCACATGTGTTTTTTTCTGTTGTTGTTGTTGTCACAAGGGTCACAAGGCCAAACAGCTTCTATAAACGTTGCATAGGGCGATGACAGGTGCGAACTGAGAGGTACCTGGGATCGTTTGCAAATCATCCTGAAGAATACCAAGCCCATGAGTTTTTTTTTTACCGGTGCATGGCGGATAACTTCGGAGGCCACGGACCCCCAGTTTCGATTTCGGCGATCTCCATGGAGGTGCCGTTCAAACCTGAAAAAGGCCCATTGACAAATTTGAGGATAGTTTGCGAGCACGTTTGTAGAAAATAAACTTACTCGCATATGCGCTGTAACTATTTTGTAAGCCATGAGTTAGTGACCTATATTTTCCAGTGCTGCAGCGAAAAGTGTGGATGGCTGCGTGAGCTCTAGAGTTCCCAGCCAGGCACAGCAAAACAAATGTCACGTGTCCCGACGCCTTCTGAAGTTTAGAAACATGATTTCAGTACATCATCTTCTCGATAAAAAATATGTTTGTTAGCATAAGAATTGCATTCACGTAACTGTGACACATGTTAGGTTAGGTTAATTTGGTTTTTTATGGCGCAAAAGCAGCTAAGGCTATGCTGCGCCAGGCACAAGACTTTCAGGAATGGACGCTAAAAAGATGAGATTTTAAAGCTTATTTAACAGGTTACTTTCTTTCAGAAAGTTTAGAAAGTCAGGCAGAGGTACTAGAGGGTCATCTCCTAGGAACAAAGCAGGGTGTAAAGGTATGTGTTGCGAATGATCATTGTGTCTTCGAAATTCATCAATGTGACACCATTTGCTTGTTGTAGTGGGTGGCGACTGAACTAGCATAGAGGTAGCAGAAATAAAGCTTGGAGTGCACGAAATAAACAAGACACGCACCGTTTACCTCTAGCAAAGCTAGACTTTGCAAACAATCTGTCTTCTCATGTAGATCATGTTATACCTTATTTTCTAGGCATACGGCCTTCACTGGCCAAAGCGCTACGTAGCTCATTTACTCTGTCAGTATCACCAGCATCGGTCACCATAGACACCTAAAAAAAGAGACATTCGCAGAAAACGTGGACGCGCTCAAGTGTGTCTCTCCGATGAACCTTTTCATGGAAAGCTCACTGTGTGCAGCCATAAATGTGTGAGCCGCCTATTTCCCCCGGGCCCCACAAATGACAATTGCGGTACCTGGACTGGCTTCGCTGCTTCCACTTGCTAAGCCAAGTGTCTCAATCAGCTAGCATGCTGTCGAGACCTGAAGATGGTAAAAGCCCAAAGGAGGTGGGGGCAATCTTGAGCTTGAAAAAAACAACAATTCGAATCTTGAAAAAAAAAAAAAAAAAGGCTGTGCGGGAGTTTTCGCAATGGTAATCCCATATGTTGGTGCTACAAGTACTCACATCGGTGAGCACTCGTAAATTGTCAGTTTCGTGTGATCGCTTCGTATACCACACCACTGTGCTGCGGTTCTGAAACTGAAATAAAAAGATCTGCAGTACCATGTACGCGAATTCATCAGATTCTGACAGGTGCACCGTCGCATACACGAAAGTCCGGCAAGTGGGCAGGTGGTGGGATTTCCCAAAACTCCCACGGTCCCTTATGTATTTGTCTAAATGAAATACCTACTGTTTGGATTATAAATCTAAGAGAATATGATATCATTACATTTGTTGCTCAACGATCAAAGGGTGCAATTTGCATCTGTCTTACCAATTAGGTGCGGATCAAGGGGAACTTGTTTTATAGCTCAAAGAATTGACTCTTGTATTTTTCACCAAGGCTGAGCAGTGCATTCATGTTTATGTGTGTGAGTGCACCCTCCAAGTATGAATGTCATGTTGCTTCACCCCATCTTTTTCTCTGCCTGCTCACCACGCTTGCGCCACAACATGACCAATGTTCGCCTAATCCCTATTCACATTCTCG
Source organism: Rhipicephalus microplus (assembly GCF_043290135.1). Classification (NCBI taxonomy): domain Eukaryota; kingdom Metazoa; phylum Arthropoda; class Arachnida; order Ixodida; family Ixodidae; genus Rhipicephalus; species Rhipicephalus microplus. Next base: position 467,532,629 of record NC_134710.1, read on the forward strand.
AAGATTTCAAATAGCTATGTAACAAAAAAACATATTCTTGAAGGTTTCAAATAGCTATGTAACAAAGAAAAAGAAAATGACAACTCATACATTTGTTTAGGGATGCATGAGGCTTGTAATGTTTTAGCTGGCAAAAGGGCAAATCCCTTCTGTCGTTCATACACATAAAATCACCATTTTTTGGCTCACTGCAAGGCACGGAAAAGGGGATTTGTGTAATGATAGCCAGAAATTAGTGGAAAAAAGCGTTCTGGGCAGCTTCTGAATGTAGGAACACAAGTATCAAGCAGACCAAGCACGACACCCACACTATATGTACAGTCGAACCAAAGCTGGTGACTGTGAAAAACCTCCAATTACGCACGTCAGAGAGATATTCCAAGTGACTCAACACTGCCACTATTCAGGGCCACTGACCAACTTTTTCGAGAAGTTGCTTCACAAATTAATGCTCTTCTACTTTTTTTTTCCTTTTTATCGAGAGAAAGAGTCGGCTCGAAAACCAAACTATTCACACCAGCAATCCTCGCGGCAGCGTGGCTCAACGAAATTCGGCATTTCCAGGAGAGAGAGAGGCTCCTCTTTGGGCAGTTGTACGAGAGTACGGCTCTCTGAGCCGTGCTTTCTTTTCTTTTTTGTTTAGGCAGGAGAAATGAGGGGTGGGAGAGAGCATCACACACATTTGAAACATTTTAAAGAAGATTATGAATGGAGCAGCCCCCCGAAAAGAGTGGTCAAGTTACAGGCTCCCCACCATTGCACGCTACGACAGCTGAGAGCGCATTTACATCCCTTTTTTCCAAACGTGACTTAATGGAGTCTTCTGGTGGCTCCAGAAAAAACTACTTGCAGAGTGGCAACAGTAGAACCGCCACCTTAAGTGCATGTTTGTCCATGTGTGGCGTTTAAGGTTAATATAACTGTGAACATGTCTTTGTGCACTAGTGCACTGTCTGGTCCTTTCTGGAGCAGTCCTACCCCAATAACATCACAGTGGACTCGAGGTGCTGCACTTCTGGACACGGCAGCCGCCCCCACTTCTTAACTGTGAGATGCTGGCTTCTACAACCTTCTTCAAATGGTGCCTCACAGACAATGCCCTGCTCTCTTTCTGGGCACTATGGCTCGGGTCATGTGACTCGAGCCCTATTTTGACCAATTGTGTGCGTGGATGTGGCAGAGGTGTGCACTATCAAAGAATTTTCCACTCCTCGTGTACCATTGGAACTTTCCATCGTTGGGCGCATGCCTCTTGCCGTTTACTCATGACACTGTCAGCGACGCGTTTGCCTTTTCATATTCTGACGAAGGTACAACGACAACCGCACTACCTTAACTATCCTTCGAAGTCAACTGACTTCTTCCCGCTCGCCAAAACAGCAACAGCTCCAACGCCTTTCACGACAATGCAAGGACTGTTTCTCTCGTCATTAAGGGTTCAAGAAATGCCGTTTGCTCAGCACTACATCATGATGAAATAAAGTGCCAGAACATTCTGCAAAGGCAGCCCGTACAGAGTTTTGACACGGGAATGTGGGGCCATAAAGAAGCAAGTCGACGAAATGCTATTCAACATCATCCAGTCGTCCAAGAGTCCACGGGCGTCTCTCCTGGCGATAGTGAAGAAGTATGGAGCCCTACATTGCTGCATTGATTATAGTTGCCTGAACAAAATCGCGAGATGGGCATGTATGCTCTTTCGTGGACAGATTATGCCCTCGATATACTACACAACGTGAAGTACTTTTTGTCGATGGACTTGGCTACTGGCAAATTGCAGTTGACTACAGACAGACACAGGACGGCCTCTTTGAGTTCAAGGACCTTTTGGTCTTCGCTCGACACGCCACTTTCCAATGAGTCACGCATATAGTACTGTCGCACGATGTCGTTGCGTTTGCCCACTCTTGCTTATTGCATGCGATTGTAGCAAAACCCAAGTTGAAATGACAAGATACTCAAAAACTGCAACGACTCTCAGTAACCTGATTAAAATTAACAAAACCCTGGATATTTACTTAGCTGACACTTCCCAACAAAATGAGCCTGAAAGACAGCTCCAGCACATGGGGCATTTCTGTGACTTTGTCATGTGCAGCAAGTTGCAAATGCAATGCTTTGGTACAAATGGTACAGCTTCACCATCCAAGCTTGCAGAAGCAAAAACAGTGGTTGCCCACTCATACTTTTAGCGATACTGATGCAGTTAATTCTCGGTCATGATGCCAGTGTGACAAAAACAAACGGCAAAGCAATACGATCGTCAGACAGGTAACCCCAAGAGAAATATCAATTCTTTTTACCATCCTCTCTGGCAGTCATTAACAGCGTAAAAGGTAAGGACAAAAAAAGATACGGGCGTGACATGGCTGCCCTTTCGCACTGTCCAACTCTACCAATTTTTTTATCCCCATTCTCCTGCAGCCCATGACCATCCTTCGAGCACTATGCAGCCAACACAAAAATATAAACGGGTGCCGTGCAAACGAGACCTTATTGACTACTCAAATTCAGTGAAAACACAGCTGATGTGCTTCTGGCAGATCAGCATGCTAAGGCTCTATACCTGTGACCACAAGCAAATAAAGCTATCTTCTCCTTACTGATTTGCCAAACAATATGATTGGGTGAACACTGCCACTATACAAAAAGATATGCCAACAGTCAGTTAACATATCCACAGCGGAAACAACACCACAGCAGTTTGTGTCCTCTTTTTTGCGCTCCGCCTTTCGTACTGTTTTTGTATCCACCATGTCAACCAACATGCCCAAGCACCTACTTTAGCAATATATGCACATTTTGCCAGAAAATTTCAATTGCGATAACAATTATATGGACACTGCAGGCGCATTTCTGCTGTTGCTATTGCCATCCCCATGAAGCTTAGTATAAAGTTTTCATCGACAACATCTTCCGGTGCGTCGTATGTTCTATGTGCGAGTGAAAGCACGCAATGGCTACCAATGGTCGTGGTTCAAGTGGAGAGGGAAACACGCTGGCAGTCTTCATGACTCTGGCAGGTACTGTATACAGTCGAACCCCGCTACAATGAAACTGACAGGGCACTAAAAGTATTTTGTTGAAGCGAAAATTTCGTTGTAGCGAAATCGAAAAAACATAAAGCTGACCTGAGCTAGCAAAACAAAGGAACTTTCATTTCCAAATTCGAAAAATGTCAGTTGCTTCCTTTCTTTTTTTTTTTTTTCTCCAGCAGCGTCTAGATGGGATTCTCGCGCATGCATAGCAACGTCATGATGAATAACAGACTGAAACAACAGCCACAACGGCTTTGGTGAACGAACCTGAGAATTGAACTGACACGTTAACACCCGCAGCTGTCCGCCGTCAAAAGGCATGGTATGCGGAGCGGCAACTTATGCCTTATTCTATGCTTTTCTTATCGTCCACTAGTAACAGCTGGCTGACCTTGTTGATAACACGGACAAACAGTTGCGCTGACCAGCGCGAAAATAACCAAACATAATGGCATCGAAATAGGCATCGTTGCACGATTGCAGCCAGCAGCAGCGTGCAGGAAACTTAGGTAAGCTTCAGCTTCAGATTGTCTGCGGCTCAGAAGCAAGCCAGCGGCAAAATTTAGGGCAGTCTCATTGCCAGCACTATCGAACAACGGTGGCCTCCATGCTTAATAAACGGAGGTGGTTTCTGGCGGTGCCAACACGCGTTTTAGACTTTGTAGACGTATTTTTATTTTCCAAAAATGCATCAACTATTCACGATTGTGTTTACTGCACTGCATTATTAAACATCCGAGCCTGGAATTGCAGCACAAAATTTAGTTGAAGCGGAACAGCAGAATAAAAAGTGTTCATTAAGGCGAGAATATCTATGCATTGACTACAAAAGACTGCTGAGGGCAAACCGAGAATTATTTCGTTGAAGCGGCGTTCGTTGTAGTGGGGTTCTACTGTACTACGATTGGCTGGGTGTGGACATGCACACCCCAACTTGACCGGCATCAGCAAATTACGCATACCTTTGCATGCAAATCACTCATACTCAGCAAATTACTCATACCTTCAGTTCATTCACTTTGTTCAGTTCATTCACTTCGGTAGCAGTGTTTCCTTGTGCCAGCATTTTGTAGAGTTACACCAGGTTGCATGCTAAAGGAGTGCACTGCTAGCCTTACTTTCGTAACTTACCAATTCGTTGCTACTGCATTCACTGCTTCACCCTCATAGCAAAACTGTGACACTTTTCTAAAGATCCCACACACAGATATCATGACAGGCTATAACGAAATAAAGAATACAAACAAGCAAATCGTAATTCCCCTTGAAAGTACCCATAGAAACCAATGTATTCAAAACCTTGTTTCAATGAGGTAAAATTTGCCATTTATGGGTTATAATGAACAAAGTTTTTAAAATAACATTCTGACCGCATGTCACGACAGCGCGAAGTGCGAATTTGAGATGGTGCTCAACACGACAACTGAAGCATGATAATATATAGTGTTTCTTGGCGCAAGGGCCACGTTATGGCCAAAGAGCACCAGTACATGCGACAAAAGATTTGGGCTATGGGTATGATGAGTGGCTGTAAAAGGGTCTAATATTCCTCACTCTAAAGGCGGGTAAACATATGGAGGATAAAATTATGAGAGTGACACGAAATGTGTAGAGTGAAAACTAGTGGTCAATGGTTCTGATGATAAAGCTATGAAGAGATTATAGAGCACGAATGTCTCTCCAACGTCCTTGTCTCCAAGGGCTGCGAAACATGTATTTTGAAATGTATATACGGCAGCAACAACCTCTTGTGATAGGTTGTTCTACAGATTTCCAGGGTAGATCACGTGGAAGTTGCGAACATCCTTTAAAAATGCGAATAATGAATGATGTTTGAAAAGTGGATCTCTACCGATGAACATCGCTGGGTGAAGAGGCATTTGTTCTCGGTAGGATGTTGGAAAATGCTTTTTTCGAATAGGATCTAATTCACTGCACTGTATCAAAATATGTAGGACACTAAAGGGTTCGCCACATTTCTCACAATGTGGATCACCACCGGTCACAAGGTGTGAGTGTGTACTATATGTGTGTCAGGTACGTAACCGACAGAGTGCTACTTCTGTACGGCGTGTTTGTGATGGTGGCGGGTCACCAAAGTAAGGCTTGATTAAACGTAATTTATTATGTACTTTTCCATCCCATGGACGCTGCCAGTAATCCCTCAGCTTATTTTCTCAAAAAGGGTTGCAAGTCCATTACGGGGACAGCTACGGATGACTGCGGAGTGTTCGCATGGACTGATGTTGCGAGCTTATCCGCTAGTACGTTTCCGTCAATTTCACGGTATCCCGGGACCCAACATACTACTACATGCTGTTTCGATGTGTAAATGGCACAAAGGAGAGAGTATAGCTATACAATGACAGGATTTTTGTACTTTCTGGTGGCTTTTAAAGCTTTTACAACGCTTAATGAATCCATGTATATGACTCCATTACTTATTTCTGATTCTTTAATGTGTTTTGCTGCCTCCAGTATTGCGTAAGCTTCAGCTATAAAAATGCTTGTGTGAGGGTGGATAATACCGACATACGAAAAAGATGGGCCCACCGCTGCGTAGGTCACGCCCGCGCGAGTCTTTGATGCATCAGTGAAAAATTTAGGAGAGCTAAATTTGTGTGCCAATTCGCAGAAGTACATCTGAATGTGTACGGGTGGGGCATGCTTTGTCACAATCATGAAACATGTGTCACAATTTATAACCTGCCATTGCCATGGCGGGGCGCATGTAGTAGGAGCCATTGCGCGGTGTTTGAGCAATGGGACGCCCGTGTCCACAGCGAGAAGGGCTGTTTCAATGCGAGTCGGTTTTGAAAGAGCTGGGAGCTGGAAGTGTCGTTTACAGCAAGGTATGTAGAGTGGCCGGTCCTTGCAGTTATCTTCAAAAAATATGTAAAAGGAAGGGACAATTTCTGTATGTGTAGCGACCATTCATCTGAATCTGCATAAAGGCTTTCCACGGGGCTTGTACGAAAAGCTCCCGTAGAAAGGCGAATGCCTAGATGGTGGACAGAGTCCAGCATTTTCAATGCCGTTGGGTGTTGCGGAATGGTACACTATCGCCCCATAGTGTAGACGCGTGCGGATAAGGCTTTTGTAGAGGCTCATCAGACATTTTCTGTCGCTGCCCAACTTGTGCGGGACAGCACCTTTAGGATGTTCATTGTTTTCATGCATTTCTCCTTAATGTACTTAATGTGTGGTATAAACGTGAGTTTCATGTCTAGAATTATGCCTAAAAATTCTTGTTCACTCTTGACAGCTACACGCTCACCCTGCAACTCTATATGGGGACCAAGGTAGAGGCCTCTCTTCCGAGAGAACAGAACACAGGAGCTCTTTAATGGATTCAAACTGAAACCGTTCTCATCTGCCCATTTACAGACCTTGTTAACACAGAGCTGAACCTGTTGCTCGCATGCCGAGAGATTACAGGATTTAAAACCTATCTGTAGATAATCAACGTATGCTGAATAAAAGATGTTATGCGGGATGCACAATCGCAGGGAGTTCATTTTGACTACAAAGAGAGTACAACTGAGGACACCGCCCTGGGGTACTCCCGTTTCTTGCACGAACGGTCGTGACAATGCATTGCCCACTCGAACACGAAATGTCCGATTGGACAGATAATATTTTATTACACTTAGCATATTACCTTGTATACCTAAATGTGAGAGGTCTCTCAATATTCCAAAATGCCACGTTGTATCGTATGCTGTGTCCATGTCAAGAAAGAAAGACAGGAAAAACTGCTTATGAATGAAAGCGTCGCGTATTTGCACCTCTATGCGGATGAGATGGGCCGTGGTGTCGACCCTCTCGAAATCCGCAATGATATTGGTCGAGGAGTTTGCTTAATTCCAAAAAATGTAATAAGCAGCAGTTTATCATCTTTTCAAATAATCTGCAGAGGCAGCTAGTCAGAAATATAGGTCTGTAACTCGGTACGGAAGATGGATCCTTGCCTTGTTTAAGAATAGGTATTACTATGGCCTCTTTCCACGCAGAGGGAATCTCGCCAGAAGCCCATATATAGTTATACAGACTGAGGAGAGTTTTATGTGTTTCTTGAGGTAAGTGTTTAAGCATTTGATATATAACATGGTAAGAGCCTGGGGCTGATTTGCTGCAGCAGTTTAGCGCTGCCAGCAACTCAGCCAAGCGGAAAGGTCTGTTGTATGGCTCATTTTTTCCACATTTACATTCAAGTTTTTGCCTTTCTACTCTCTTTTTGTATTGTTCGAATGGTTCAGAATAATGCGATGAGCTGGACACGTGTTCAAAGTATGTTCCCGGGTAGTCTGCTTGATTCTCAAGGCTCTTACCCTCTGTGTCTGCTAGAGGGAGTGAGTGTGTCTGTCAGCCTCTTATCCTATTCACTCTGTTCTAGACCTTAACTTCATCAGTATAGAAATTAATGCCTGACAAAAACTTCTGCCAGCTTTCCCTCCTAGCCTGCCGGCGCGTCCTTCGCCCTTGAGACTTTACTTGCTTGAAATTGATCAGATTCTCTGCAGTTAGATAGTCATGCAATAGACCCCACGCTTTATTCTGCTTTTTGCGAGCATTCCTGCAGTCGTCATTCCAGCACGGGACACGGCGTCTGCAGGGACCACAACTTGTCTGGGAGATACATTTTGAAGCAGCGTCAATAATAAAAGCAGTGAAATACATAGCGGCAGAGTCGATTTCTAGAGAGGAAATCTCAGCCCACGATATAGTACTAAGACTCTGGTACTTCTCCCAATCAGCTCTGTCTACCTTCCAAGTTTGAGCCTGAGGGAGAAATTGATTTTCTTTTGGAGTCTTCAGTAATATGGGAAAGTGATCACTCCCGTAGGGGTTTTTAATAACATCCCAATTAAAATCGGGTAAATGTGTAGGGAAACAATGCTAAGATGAATGCACGAATATGTTTTGTTCACCAGGCTAAAAAATGTTGGTTCTTTCTTATTTAAAATGCATGCATCTGTGGAAAGAATAAAGTTTTCAATCAAGCGGCCTCGCGCATCACTCCTCGAGTCGCCCCACAAAGGGCTGTGGGCATTAATATCGCCAAGGACGATATATGGTTCAGGTAGTTGATCTATAAAAAACTGAAATTCTTGTTTCTGCAGCTGATGATGAGGAGTAATGTACACTGAGAAAATGGTAACAAGTTTCCCTAAGACAACAGCACGAATGGCCACTGCTTCGAGGGCCGTTTGTATCTGCAAATCTTGACACGCTATGCATTTGTCTAATATAATAGCAATGCTACCTGATGATGCAATTGCATCATCTCGATCTTTGCGGAAGACGACGTGGTCTCTAAGGAAATTCGTGTGTTTTGGTCTCAAGTGTGTTTCTTGTACACACAGCACTTTTGGTGAGTGCGTGTGTAAAAGTTCTTGGACATCGCCGAGGTTTCTAAGCAGTCCTCTGACGCTCCATTGTATAATTTGTGTTTTTATACTGGGTGTAAAGTAGTGCTGTGTGTATGGATTGGGAGTGACTTACTTTACAGAGCCTTTAGGGGGCCCTGTAATTAGTGTTTTTTCTTTCTTGGTGCGGTCAAGGGGCTCTCGCCGCTCCTTCGGTGCAGTCTGCGCCGGTGGGTCAGTGGTGTCCATCGCGTCTGTAGAGGCGCCAGACACTCGTGTACGTGGGGTATGATGATGATATACCGTAATTACTCGAATATAACGCGCACCTTTTTTCCGGTTAAGCGAGTTTATAAATCGCATGCGCATTAGAATCGAGTATGAAAAAAAAAAAAGAATACGGTCATTCCATTGCCATCGGCATTCCAAAATGGCCGCCCCCTACGTGCGACGGCACGGAGCATCGGCCATTTCTGCCTATGTGTTTTCCATGTGCGGCACTTCGTACGTGTGCTGAGAAGTTCGTCATCTTGATGTGCATTAGCATCGACGGCATGGAAGGGCCGGCTCCAAAAACTCGACGAGTGCACCACGATGCCGCTTTAAAAAGAAAAGTCATCGCGTGTGCCGAAACGGACGTAAATCGAGCTGCATCGCTGTCGTTTGGAGTTCTCAAAATGTGCGTGCGGGACTGGCAGAAACAAAAGCAGAATATCATCGACAGCAAAGATTCACGCAAAGGCTTCAGTGGACCACAGCAGGGTCGGTTTCCGCAAATTAAAGAGCTGCCCAGCAAGTATGTGATTGAGCAGTGAGCGGCACAGCTGCCCATGACGACAGAACTGCTCCGAGTGCAGGCTATGCAGTTAGCCTTAGAAAAAGGGCTAATGCGCAGCCAGTTTGAAGCGAGCAGGTGCTGGCTAACCAACTTTATGAAGAGGAAAGGCTTTTCCCTCTGAAGGCGAACGGGCATATGCCAAAAGTTGCCAGAGGAGTACGAAGAAAAGCTTCAGTTTTCAGAGGTTCGTCCTAAACTTGCGGCACAACAACGGCTCCCTGCTTGGGCAAATCAGGAATGCCGATCAGACGCCTCCTTACTTCGATTTGCCTGGCACCACAATTGTAAAAAAGGGGGCGAAGCAAGTTCGCGTGCTGACATCGGGCCACGGTAAAACTAGAGTGACGGCAATGCTCCATTGCACGTCAGATAGGCACAAGCTTCCCCCGTACCTCATATTTAAACGGAAGACGCTTTCGAAAGGAGTCTTTTTCCCGAGTGGTGTGATCGTGTGGGCCAGCGAGAAAAATGGGTGCGCGTTGCAATCGATGTCGTACTTTTTTTTTTTTTCGTCGTGGAAACCGGGTGCGCGTTACAATCGAGGGCACGGTAGAATCGAGTAAATACGGTATGTTGTTCAATGACGCAAGGGCCATTGATGGCCAAAGAGCGCCAGGAAATGGTATCGGATCGAAGCAATGGTTATGTTAAATGGCTGTAAAAGGGCCTAAGATTCTGCGCTCAAAAGGTGCGTAAGACATATATTTATTAAAATCATGAAAGTGAAGTGAAGCATGCCTGGTGAGAATGAGTTCTAAGTAATCATGACACCATAGAATAGGAGTGTTATATTAGCACCAATGCCTCGCCAGCGCCCTTGGTCCCAAGGGCCGGGAGACAGGTGCTCTCTTTGGATGTAGCATCAGCCGCAGCAGCCTCCTTTCAGAGGCCGTGCTACCGATCACTTGAGTAGATAACATGGAAAGTATTTACTTCCTTTAAGAATGCATTCAATGCATTATATTTAAAAAGAGGTTCGCTACCAATAAACATAGCTGGATGAAGGGGTATGTGTTCCTTGAACGCTAGAGGAAAATGTTTTTTCCTGTAAGCCTCTAGCTCAGAGCATTCAAGGAGTATGTGGAGTACGGTAAGTGGACGGCCATATCTGTGACAGCTGGGTGGGTCGCCACCGGACAAAAGGTGTGTGTGCGTGCTGTGTGAGTGTCCTATTCTAAGCCGACAAAGACTGACCTCTGTACGGCGCATTTTCGAGGTGGGTGGCCAGTTACCGAGGTATGGTTTGATCAAGTGTAACTTGTTATGAGTTTGTAGATCCCATAACTTTTGCCAGTAAGCCCTGAGCTTTTTCCGTATGTTTGGTTTTAGGTCCATTATAAGGACAGCAACTGAAGAGTTGGCAGTGCTTCCGTTGATTGACGTGGTGAGCTGGTCAGCCAACACATTTCCTTCGATATCGCGGTGTCCTGGCACCCAGCACACGACGATATGTTGCTTGGAAGCATAGGCCGTGCAGAGTATTGAATAGAGAGATATAATTACAGGGTTTCTGTGTTTTTTTAGATTTTTTCAACGCTTTTACGACACTCAGGAAGTCTGTGTATATAACTACCCTTGGCGTATTCAATTCTCTGATGTATTTAACGGCTACGAATAACGCGTAAGCCTCGGCTGTGAAAATGCTTGTGCTGGTGGACAGAACGCCGGCATCCGAGAAGGATGGGCTGACCGCCGCATAGGACACTCCAGTATGGGACTTGGATGCATCAGTATAATATTCTGGACAGTCATATTTATGTTGCAGCTCTAAAAAGTACATCCGAATGTGTATGGGGGAGGCATGCATTGTGACAGCTACGAAAGATGTGTCACGGTCTATAACCTGCCACTGCCATGGCGGGAGCCGCAGAGCGGGGGGGGCTGAGGTGGTATTCAAGCAGTGGGACATCTGTTTCTTCAGCTAGGTCTCTAACCCGCAGCGAGAAAGGGCGTGCTATTGCGGGTTGATTGTAAAAAAGTTGAGAGCTGGACAGGTCGTTGATGGTGGAATATGTGGGCTGCTCACTGTTCGCATTTACTTTAAGGAAATATATGAAGGAAGAATATGTTCTCTGCAGATGGAGTGACCACTCGTCCGATTCCACATAAAGGCTTTCAACTGGGCTTGTTCTAAAGGCGCCTGTGGACAGGCGGATGCCTTGACGATAAACAGGGTCCAACATTTTCAGAGCGCTTGGCGTGGCAGAGTGATAGACTATTGCCCCCTACTCAAGGCGTGAGCGTATAAGGCTTCTATACAGATTCATGAGGCACTTTCTGTCACTGCCCAACGTTGTTCGTGACAGCACCTTTAGGATATTCATTGTTGTCAAGCATTCATTTTTAAGATGTTTTACGTGCGGTACAAAGGTTAACTTCGCATCTAAAATTATACCTATCAGCTTATGTTCTGTGTTTACGGGTAGGCGCTCACCCTTAACGACCACTTCAGGATCAGGGTGCAAGACTCTTTTTCGTGAAAAAAGGACACAGGTGCTTTTCTGTGGGTTCAGTTTGAATCCGTTTTCATCAGCCCATTTCGATACCTTGTTAAGGGCAAGCTGAACCTGTCGCTCCCAGATCCCAAGAGAACACGATTGAAAATCTATCTGCACATCGTTGACATATGTTGAATAAAAGATATTACGTGAGATGTACAGACGGAGAAAATTCGTTTTTATAATAAAGAGCGTACAGCTGAGCACCCCACCCTGTGGCACTCCGGTTTCCTGTACAAATGTTCGGGACAGAACATTGCTCACTCTAACACGGAATGTATGATCAGACAGATAGCTCTCAATGACACTGAACATATTACCGTGTATACCTATGTGTGAGAGGTCTCTCAATATTCCAAACCTCCACGTAGTATCGTAGGCCTTCTCCATGTCGAGGAACACAGATAAGAAAAACTGATTATGAACAAAAGCCTCACATATGTGTGCCTCGATACGTATAAGATGGTCTGAAATAGATCGGCCCTCTCTAAAACCCGCACTGGTATAGGTGGAGCAATTTGTTTGTTTCTAAGTAGTGGAGTAAGCAGCAATTAATCATTTCTTCAAATAGTTTGCAGAGACAGCTTGTTAACGCTATAGGTCTGTAACTTGATACAGTAGAGGGATCCTTTCCCTGCTTCAAAATTGGAATTATACAGCCTCCTTCCAAGAGGAGGGGATCACACCTGAAAACCATATGCAATTATAAAGAGAGAGGTGGGTTTTTTTTAGTTTCAGAGGGTAGTTCCTTCAGCATCACGTACATTACGTTGTCAGAACCTGGGGTAGATGTATTACAACAGCTGAGTGCTGTTCGCAGTTCTGGTTAATTATATGCCTCATTTCTTGCGGATTTTCTTTCTAACTTTTGTTTTTCGATTCGTGCTTTGTAAATCTGGAACGTTTCGGAGTAGTGTGAGGAGCTCGATATGTGTTCGAAATGTGTGGCAAGAAAGTTGGCTTGATCCTCCAAGCTTTCCCCAAGGCTATTTACTAGTGGCAGGGAATACGTTTGTTGGCCCTTAATTTTCTTTACCTTATTCCACACTTTTCCCTCATCTGTGTACGAGTTGATACTCGATATAAACTTTGTCCAACTCTCTCGTCTAGCTTGTCGATGCGTTCTCCTTGCCTGCGATTTGACCTCCTTGAAATTTTCCAGGTTTTCTGCTGTTGGGGAATCGCGAAGCGACGCCCATGCTTTGTTCTGAGTGGTCCGTGCTTTCCTGCATGCGTCGTTCCACCATGGGACTCGCCGTTTAGAAGACATGCTGCTCGTTTTGGCAATACATTTAGATGCGGCATCAAGTATAAAAGCTGTAAAATACGTGACAGCGTCATCTATGGTCAGGGCAGACAGCTCAGTCCATGTCATGTGTGCAAGAGTTCTATACCCTTCCCAATCAGCTGAGTCAATCTTCCATCGAGGAACCAGTGGGGGGTAGTTGATCTTTGTTCGGCACTTTGTTTGATCTTTCTTCTGCACTCAGGATGATTGGGAAGTGTTCACACCCATAAGGGTTTTTAAGAACATTCCACTTAAATACAGGTAAAAGGTACGGTGATGAAATGCTAAGATCTATGGAGGAGTACGTGTTGTTTGCAAGGCTAAAATACGTAGGCTCCTTTATATTTAAAAAACATAAACTAGACCGTGTACGTGGGGTACACGGTCTAGTTTATGTCTTGACCTCTATAGTTTGTGTGCTGCCCTGGCTGCTGCCAGGGTTCAAGGGGCCTTTGGTAAGGCCGTGTTCAAAGAGGGCGTAGCAGCAAGGGCTGCTTCTCCAGTGGAGTCTGTTAGCAGTTGCCTCGGCACGCCAGGCGTCGTCCGGGGCTTCGCCGAAAACGGTAGTGGTGCTGACCACCCTTGCACCACTTCTGCGAATGACTTCTGTAGAAAAGTGTGCACTGCCACTGTCGGGCTTCCCTGAAAGTGACGTTTTCTTGGAATTTAATTGTGAGAATTTCTTTTTATCTTTTCCAGGCTGGGCAAGAGCGAGAATAAGCGGGATGATTGCCATTACAGTTCGCGCAATGGGCCTCAGCCTCAGACTTACAGTCATCAGCAGAGTGCCCTGTGGTGGCGCACCTTGCGCACATGAGCTGCCCTCGACAGCTTTGGGAAGCATGGCCGAATCGTTGGCACTTGAAACAACATCTCGGATATGGTATATATGGTCGAACACGGAGCATGAGATAGTGCACGAGATAGTCTGTAGCGACTGTTTCTGGGAGTATGTTTGCTTCAAACGTCAGTACAATGTGTTTTGTGGGGAGTTCGGCATTATTTCGCCCGATTTTACTGCGCTGCACATGTACGACATTCTCGTCTTTCCACCCGTCCAAAAGTTCTTCGTCGGTAATGGTGAAATATTTGTCCCCAAATGCAACGAGGTTGCTTAGTTTCTGATACTGGATTTTGTCTTTTACTTCCATTAGCAGGTCCCCACTGATGTTGTAGCCAGCGCCGATGGTATCAAAAGGCATCCTGAAACTAGAAGCGGTGATATGTTTTTGCTTTTTTTCCTGTGATTTCACAATGTATGACATGACATTTTGGGATGAAGTCTTGATTTTTTCATTACACACTGTGATGATGATGATGAGCGGTGTCTTGTAGCATAAGGACGAAATGAAAACTGTGAGGCTGTTTCGGTGCGCCCCCTTTTTTGGGGGGCGATCACTTAGGAAGATGTTTGGTAATCCCATGAAATAAAGTGTTTGTTCGGCAACGGCGCCTACCAATCTACCAACGCACCCAACTAGGGGACGTGGCAGAGCATGTGAACACGTCTGCACAACGCCAGCAGTACGCCGTCACTATAACCTAATATGGTTTATCCTAGGTTGGATAAGCACACAAGGTTAACCCTCGCCGCCAGGAAAAGTAGAAGCAACTAGAAGAGAGATGACAGGACAGACAAAATGTGTGAGAGAAAAATTTAAGACGAAGATGAGAGGAGATAGCGACAGGAAAAGGCGACTGCCGGTTTCCCCTGGGTGGGTCAGCCAAGGGGTGCCGTCTACGTGAAACCGGGGACAAAGGGGTGTGTTGCCTCTGCCGGGGGGCCTTAAAGGTCCAATCACCCAGCGTCGGCTCAACCCCCAGGATCCCCTTTTCCCCGGACACGGCAAAGCCACGCACGGCTGCGCGTGGGAGGGAGTCAAAATCCCCCCGTTATCTCGGGTCCGTGGTGCCGCTACACACCAAACGCCTGCCTGCTTTTACAGACGCCCCTGGGGGGGAACCAGCTGGTAAACCCATATACAAAAACATGCAAAACGAGAAGTGATGATCGATGTAGAGCTCTTAATTGAATACACGATTGACGACATAAGTACCGAGTAATAATAATCAAGTCTTGTTGAAGGTGGGCGCTTTAATGTCAAGCTCAGACATTACGGGGTTGAAAAACAAAAACAGAATCCTTACCGTACTTCCTCGCGTAATCCTCGCATTCACATAAGTCTCGCACCCCCCTTACACCCAACAAAAATCCAATTTCTTTTTTTCCTTCAGTAATTATCGCACCCCTGAAAACTGCCGCAATAATGTCTGCTCATTTCAGTCACTGATGATGATAGCGTGCACCATCTGGCGCCATCTCTTAAGCATCAAGCATACTATTATTGCACAAAGATCCAATGCAATTCAAGCCAAGCCTAAGTCGCAAGTGCGCGTTGCGGCATGTTTTGTATGTTGTGTCAGTAATCTTGTCACGTTGTGGGCCGATACTGAAGCCACACGGCTGCTTCAAGTTGCAAATGATAGATCATGCGCTAAACAACGGCAACAGGGCCACCAGTAGACCCTTCGGAGCCTACGAGTTTTGTGTTCACTACTGGTGACGACAGCTGAAAGCCACCAAGACACGTTGGGCCTGCTGTGTGCCTAAAACTGGAATTGATGGTGAACTTTATTTCTTCAGAAGGAAACTGCGGACGATTCTGTTAAATAGCCATCAGCCCAATACAGACGTGCTGCTTACCTTTCGAGGGCTCCTGTTGAGTGACGAATGCTACCGCTGCGCCCGCAACGCCCACAAGCTTTGGCGATGGTATTCTAATTCTCGACTATTTGCTTGCACTTTGTGTGCCTCAAATAAATCTTGCCTTGTGTTGAACCTGTGCTTTTATTGTTGAGGTAAGTTTTAATTAGTACTTCTCAAAGCTTGCTGTTAGTTGCTGTAGTGAAAATCCTGATTTGCGGCCACGTTTTCTATTTCGCTGTGTTGATTTTCGTGGAAAGTTTTCCCCGCGTAATTCTCGCACCCCCCCCCCACTCTGCATCGGTTTTCCGCCAAAAAAAGGTGCGAAAATAATGTGAGTAAATACGGGTATATGCTGCTTGTATGCTCTCACATATTAGGTAGGTTATGAAAATTCTTCCAATCTTCAATTGAACATTTCTGTAAAAAAGCATTTGTTTCATCGCTTCTAAGTTTACAAAAATTTAACGTCACAATGCTGGCCTTCCCCACCACCCTGAAAATAAAGTGCTTCAATTTCGCATCTCGACAACAAAGTTCGCACACAATCACTAAATTTGAGTGAAATATTCTCCGCTCAGTCTTCCACCCATGCAATGTAACCCCCCCAAACTTGGAGAAAGCCATTATCACTCATACCTGTTCATGCACCTTTTTTTTGTAATGCCTTTGAGCTATTTAGAATACAAAATAAACACCAAATGTGTTGTCTCACGAATAGCCAAGGGTGGTTTGGGACACCAGAGACCCAAACTGCCCCTCAAGCTTGACGGGAGCAATATTCTGCCAGACACGTGTTCACTGTCTGTGAAATTTTCAAGGAAGCACGCGCCACTGCCAACCCAATTATGCGCGCTTCTTCAGAAACGAAGCTTGGCATGACGACCGATGCCTTGTACCAGATGAATCGGCACGTACCCACATAACACGCACATACAAGCATTGGGCACAAAAAGGGTTCCACAAATCGCATGCAAATTTGCAACATGAAAACTAGCGACTGATGTAGAGCTCCCATCAAATTAACTAGGACCATAAAAGAAAGCCGTAAAGCGGTGTGCTCTACTTGACATGACATTGAAAGCAGCCACACAAATGCGGAAAAGGATGCAGCACCGTTGGTACATAGAATAAGAAAGAAAAATTGACAACCAGTTGATTGCAACCCACTGCCGCAAAAGAATCCATATCGATATTTCAGAAAGAAAGCTGATTAGTAGCCTAAAAATTAATCCCGATTTATGATTAGCAATGCCGTATTTACTCGCGTAAAAGGCGCACTCGCATAAAAGGCGCACACTGAACTTTGTCGTGATCAGTTCTGAACCGTATTTACTTGGTTGCATATCAGTGCCCTCTTGAGTTAACTCAAGTGAGAAAAATGAAAAGAAAAAAGACCACAACAGGGCTGCGTCAGCCGTGCGGGCTCGCTGAGAAAGAAGGGCAGTTGCCTGGGCATTTTAGTAACCGTTGAGTAACGTTTGCACTTGCGCCGGCAGGCCCCGGCCGCTAGCCGGCCACGCACGCTCTGCATAGAATGTGAGATCGTGCCCTTGTCACCTGTGCTTCGAGTTTCCAGTCGGAGAAAGCATCGTCGTTATCACGTTTGCCATTTCATCGACAAATTTAAAAGTCTTTTGGCTTTTTGATGCGAGCCTTCGCTATTGCTGCTACTACGCGGACTTGCACAAGCTCGGCCGACTTTTGTCACTAACCTAAACATTCTTTCACGCTCGCTGCTCTTGGATCAGTGCTTGAGTGCGATCTTTTTGGCGCCCAATTTTCATGCCGTCTTGTACAAACTTTCGGTGACAACATGCTGAATGGTAGGCTAGGCCTAATTAGAGTTGGATGCTTTTCTACAGCAGCCGCGAGCGATCAAAGTTGCAGTTTTGTATGTAATCAATTAACTATTTGCGTGGCTCCACTAAAAAAAGGAGGGCTTGAGTGGCCATTATAACAGTCGAATGGTGGTTTGCGATTCGATTGCAATGTCTTATATATGGGGTCCAAGCCCGTGAAATCGGACAATCAATACCGTTCTGTGCAGAAAATTTCGATGGTGATAATGTGCATAATCAAGGTGGCCTGAAATGTAATCATCGAATTTTCACGATGGCGCTTTCTATTCATAGTTCTTTTTTCCATTCATTTGTTTGACAACGCGGGTCTTTCTATGTTAATTTTTAGAAATTTAAAACTATACCGCATCGCATGCTCCAATTTTCAGACACACGAGACTGAATGTTCAACACGTCTTGCGCTAGTGTAGCCTATGAAGAAGGTTGTCTCAGCTGCAGTGTGGATATTCATGACTTTGGCGATAAATTAAATTTTCTCAAGTTTTATCCAGAATAATAGACGCACCCTGAACTTGAAGCCTGATTTTCTGGAAAAAAAATGCGTCTATTATGCAAGTAAATACGGTATACAGTCAAGCCCGCTTATAACGAACTTGAGCGTGACGCGGCATCCGTTCGCTGTATCCCGAAGTTCACAGCTTTTTAAAAAAAGTTGCGAGTGAAAACACAAACTTTTTATGCTCAGAAAAGTTTGTGATGCACGTGTTTTGAATAGCAGTAGCGATAAGGGTGGTCTCGAGTTCATTTAAAACGGCAGGGTGCTCGTTCGCCGAGGCCCGTGGCATAAGCTGCATGAGGCACTGACTCCAAAGTTTCGTCGTTCTCGAAATTAAATTCCTCCAAATCGCTCTTGCCACATGCTTCATTCACAATGCCCTAATCCATGCACGGTTCCGCGATGTCGGCATCATCATCGGCCATAATGAGACTGTCGCAACAGATGTTCCACCCGCTCTCCCATGTCAGAGTCGACGGCGCACTGCCACAAATCGGCCCCCGAAGGGATACTGTTCGGAAGCTTCAGGCTCGGCATCGGGCCCAACGTCAACGAAGTCAGCCTCGCGAAAACAGTTTTGCGCGCATATAGGTGTCACCGCCGCCCACGAAATATTCACCACCTCCACAACAGACTATTGGGACGCCCGCAGCGGCAAGTTGGCTACCAGGTGGTCAACAGCTATGAGCAAGCACTCCGCAACGCAGCGCCTAATGCGCGGATTACGCTCAAGCCAAGCAGTCGCACTTTCGACGTTTTGTTGAGCAGCAGGAAAAAGCGTGCAAGTCCTCCAGCCTGCCATCCTGATCGCACACGCACACCAAGAGTGAGCAAGACGCGCACACGCGGCACACATACCAGAACGCGCGGAACAGCTCTGGGCCCTATTCTAGTCACAAAACTAAACTAACTCGAGCCAGCGTGGCTGGCGTCGCGAGCAGTGGAGACGGGCAAAGGGCTTGTGATCAAGAGAGGAGAGCAGATCTGCGTGAGATGAAGGGCAAGGAGTTGCGATAGAGTGAAGAGAGGGGAGGACGCAGCGGGAGAACAACCTTGAAAATCAAAACACGCGGGAAGGAGGTAGGTCAGGTAGCTTGCTTGAAAGGTCCGCGAAACGCGCAACTCACGCACAGAAAAACTTGAAAGAGTGCTTCCGCGTGCAGACGTCAAAGCACAGTCGCCCGGTGTCACAAAAAGCGGTCGGGGAGAGCGGCAACTAGAGGGGAGCGGAGGCAGGGTCGGCGTTTAACAATAAGAATGTGTGGGCACCTCGCCGATGCCCGATCGGCGGTCGAAAGTGGTTTCCCGGGAAGCCCGCTGAGCGCCGACCCCGTTCGCTGTAACCGATCAGTGGCGCTCAGAGACGTTCATTATAAGTGCAATTTTGTGCCATTGAACCAATGTATATTTCCACGGTCACGCGGATATTGTACGTTTTAAGGGGGGAGGCTACCCTGGAGACCGAACTTTTTTATTTTTTAAGATATCTGGATGAAACTTTCAGGTGTTGTTCACTACAATAAAACTAGCACAACTGCCAAGTTTCACGAAGCTGTGTTTCTTAGTTCCAGAGTTATTGAGGTTTAACTGGGTGCTTCACATGGGTGCCTGAGGAAGAGTCGAGAGAAATCCCAGGACATAGTAGAAAGCTGAAATTCATTGTGGTCATTCCTTGATAGCTATCCCAGGGCGCTACAAAGCCGTTTTTTTTTTATTTCCCCGCCCCCCCCAAATTTTCACGCAACTTTGAATTTGATGTAACCAGTAATGACCAGATTCATCAAAAATTAATTTTTTATTATAAATTAACAGCACCAATTTTCAAAAAAAGGAGCTTGTTACGTCCTTGCAAGGTCATTCAGGAACAGAATAAAAAAGACGGCACACAAATCTGATGAACGGTTTTCGAGTTCTTGCTTTCCTCAGCACCACAACTAGCAAAAAAATCCGTTCTGAGAAAACAGGCCGAGAAAGTTCAAAACATGTGTTTTCTTCAAAAAGCTCCAGCACAGTAGCTAGAAGTGTCCTGGTGCACTCTTTTCTTCTTTTGCCTGGCCTCCATCTTCTCTTGGTGTCTTTTAGAATTCTTTTTTAGGCGTAAAGTGTCTTTTTCACGAGCTCGCTGGATGGCCAGATGACCTGGTTGAAGTCCAATGGAGTCCGATATCACTTGGGTTGCTTTGCAGCAGCCGGCATTGTAGCGCAGCACTGCTTCATGCAGTGCTGTTTCTACCGCGATCAAGGATGAGTGTTGTTCCTTCGGCATCAGAGACCACAGAATGGAGTGGAATGATTCTGATGCATTTTGCGTCTTCGCTCCCAGGCAGCGCTGAAGAAGAGACTTTTGTGACAGTCTTTCGTAGATGGGCAGCATAGCTGCAGCGACATAGTCCGGTAGGCTGTGTTTATGTTTTGGCTGTGGCTCACGCTTTGCCTCTGCAGCTCTATGGCGGCACCACGATTGAGCCCCCTCTGGGCAAAGTTCATGGTGAGGGTCCTGGTCAGTCGATGTGACGTGGTAATATGTTGCCATCACTGCGCGCTGCATGGCTGTTAGGTCAGTTGAATTGTTTCTCAGGGCCCAACCATAATATCCTGTCAGCTTTTCAATGAGGGCTTTAGTCAGCTTCCCCTTCCCACTCAGTGGCTTATCACTTTTCTGCACAATGTTTCGAAGAGCACTTCCAATCCTTTTCTGAACATGGTTCAGACATTCTTCATTGGCACTAGCCCGTACACATTCTCTTCTGTGAGGGCAGCGAAGGTACGGCTGTCTCCGTTGGACACAAGAGTGGTGTACCGCAGGCCATGCTTGGATACAGACCGCCCAAAGAGAGTCAAGCCTGCCTCCACTTCCATGCTTCCCGATTTTGCGTCTGTGTTTTTCTGGCAAATGTGGTGCTTCTGCCAGCTTTCGTATGCTGCATCTCCAGGTTTGGGCCCTGTTTGGCATCCAAGGCAGTGGTTTGAAAGAACTACAGCATCCAAGATGAGACCTGTAAAGAAGTCAATTACCGATCCCACTCCGATGTGTGATGTGTGACCCCGCTTATGCCATGTGCCATCGTACACTACGGTGATGTCCCTGCAGAAGCTGGGGTCCATTTCTTTATATGTTTTGATCACTGCTGCGGCAGAATCAGCATAAAACTTCTCCAAAGCGGTGGCCTCTGGCTTCCTGAATGTCTCTTTCAAGTGCTTTTGAAACGTCTTGTGGTGAAGACCTCTGTAAGAGACGTTCATGGCAGCCCAAAAGTCATTAGGAGCTGTTTGCCCCTTGCCTATTTGCTTTATAGCCATTATGGCGCGGACATTTACATCGAAGGCCTGCGTGTCCTTTTTGCGGGGTGATGTCCATAATTTATCAACGGTGCCACAAGAGGCGCACACGACTTCAAGTTTTGTTGCAAGTCCAAGCTTGGTGCTCTCTCGGACAGTCATAGCACCTTTCAAACATTCTTTGCACACTGTGCGGCTGAGCACGACGTTAAAGATGTTCATTTGAACGAGCGAAAAATGTTCGCCCTCACTTGTCACTGCAGGTGCAAGAGCCGGCTGCATCAGTTGAAATTTCTTCTGCGTCGCCGGCGTAGACTCAAGTTCAGCGCGGACGGCGTCACGACGTTTCGCATTCGCATGGATTTCTTCCTTCGTTAGAAAACGCGTCCGCAGATGAAGCGACGGTCCACTCACGCTCGATGGCGGCACCAATTCAGACGAAGTGCTGGGTCCGGCGATATCAGAAGCACTCGGTGTCACACTGGTTGGCATCGATTCGGAGCACGTGTCGAGCCCGGCGATCTCGGAAACACTCGGTGCATTTGCGGCTCCAGCCACACTCGATGTGTCGAATTCTCGACTGGCGACAGTCGACAACACAGTACCGTCGCTGAAAGCGTCTACGCAGTCGGCACCCGCAGCAGAATAGCGGAATTTCGATGATCGTACAAGCCGCATAGCGCGCCTCCGCGCACCGGACTTCCACACTGACTTCGGCTTCGTTGCCGGCATCGCCCGCAACAACAAAGACGAAAGGCACAGAACTAGTGCAAAAAGAAAAAAAAAACGAGAGAAAATGATCGAAAAGATAGCACAAGGCGAAGAGCGGCTCGTAAGCAGACGTCTGTCGAGGCGGATGGAGCAGAGAGCAACAACGAAGCGAGCGCGCTGGACGCGCCATCGAGAGGAGCGACCGCCCCCGCTGCTGCACAGCAGCCAATGGCGGGCACGCTTTCTCCAGTGAGATATGAATGCGCTGCTCTAACCAATCAGCGATCCGCATCGCATCGCGGGAAAACGCCAATAGCGTCTCAACTGTGCTGCCGACGCCATTTTGCAAGGCGGCGAACCAGAGAGAAAGAATTCACGGTCAAAACAACACCAAGATGGCGCGGGACGACCGCATGGTCCGGGAATGGCGCGCGCGCGAAGTTTGGTTTGATTTCGGGATTTGCGCCTGTTTTGGACGCCGCGGCGGCCTCGAAAATAGTATTTTTTTTTTTGCACTTTGCGGTTGAATTAGGTGCTGATAATTACAGAGTAGGTAGTTTATGAGACATACAACCCAAAAATGTGGTTTTTCAAAAACCGACTTTTTCACGATTTTTCGGTTTTCAAGGGCCGCGTCCCCCCTTAAGCGAAAGTTAGCTGTTTGTGGGGCCAATATATGTGGGCTCGACTATATATGACAACTTTTTCTTGTGGAAAAGTCTACATAGGCCAGTCAGAAAGATGTGTGAATGACAGCCTCAGAGAACATCATGCATCTGTTAAGGCATCAGGCAACACTCATCATGCAGATCATTATAAAAACTGGGGATATTACCTTGTGTTTAAAGAAACATGAATATTATTTCGACACAAGGATCAGCTCACACATGAGACAGTGAAATCTTACCACATCCGAAAGAGGGGACATGACTGTGTTAGCCAAGCTACGATTGTGCTGCATGATAAATACACGTATCTCGACACCTAATACTTGTAAAATATAATAAATGACACATAATATGGACAATTTTGTAATCCCGATACAAGAGGTTTTTGTTGCACCCCGTTTTGATGCACATGCGCGAAAAACCATGTAACCACTTGAAATTCTTTTTCTGACGATTAAAACTTCAGTTGTGAAAGCAAGTGCTGTCCTTGTCAACCTCTTTTGTCCATCTGTTTTGTAGTGCGCTTCAACAAAATTTTCAATTATGAACGTAATCCAAGTGGCCCAACATGCCATCTTACTGCATGTTATCAATTTTGACTTTTTACGGAACATGACAGCAACAGCGAAAACAAATCGAGAGTGTCCATATAATTGAAATCGCAATATTAGCACAGTTTTAAAGACAATAGTATTTCTTGGGAACCTCTGACACAAAAATTTTGGTGTCTGTCTTTCTGTACATTTGTTTGTTCGTCCACTCTTACCGGTACCGGGTATTTTGACCGGAACCAGCAGATACCCCAAAGGCCGACTTCATCCGCGGCGCCCACCAATGTTGCTCAAGATTCAGCGTTCATACTTGTGTGATTGTCAATTAAAAAGCAATTATTGCACATTTCTGAGGCACCATAACAACACGTATATATTCTATATGTGCGTCTTTTACTAGAAAAGGCATACACAAGTTATTCTAAGGACCGTAGCGTTTATCACGCGGCGCTGACCATGCAACCCTTGCACAAAAAGGGAAGTGTTTCCAACGCTTTGCTAAGACTACACGGGTGGCACCTATGTGTCGCCTTGCGTTCTACACCTTATCACCTCTGAGACAGGCGCACGCCCGTCTCAGAGCCGCACGTTTTGTTTTCAAAAATAACTGCCATATAGCGCTCATGTCTCACGTGTAACGTGACTTGGTGCGCTCGTTCACCTCCACTGCACACTCGAGGCACTCAAACGCAGCGCCTCCAAAATACCATTCACCGATTTGCTTGCGCAGAACATCAAATAAACGTTTTGTTCAATCTCTCCAGACGCAAGACTGTCGTCTTTCGACGACATTTGAAGATTAACATGCAGATACGTGGCCAATTTTTTTTACTGTAAAATCAGTGTTTTGGGTTAGCTCTGCCTTCAGTCCCACTTTTGTTTAACAATGGCAAGTTTATTTTCTGAATTTTTCATACAAAACCTGCATATAAGAACGCCTTTTTTAAAATGAATTTTTGTGGGAATTCATCAATTTCATTATATTCAGGTTTAATTGATGACAAAATATTAGTTATAACAAGCAAATTGTGATGGCCCTCCAATTACATTATAAAGAGGTTCAACTGTATCTGCATGACTGACAAAAGATCTAGTGTCCTACTTTGAGTTCCATGAGCAAGGACATAAAGAAGAAGCTGTACCTGGTATACCCTGCTACCATCTCCGGCTGAAGAAGAAGGCCCGGCGGTGTCATCTGGAGACAGCGAGCTGGACGATGAGGTGTTGCTACAGTCGACATCAGCAAAGCGCAGCCGGCGCCTCTCGTCCGCATGCTGCCGCAAGCTGAACGTGCGCTCCTCCACGTGCATGGGGCCCATTCCTACGTAGAGAATTGCACCGTTCACGGAAAGGTCCCACTACAGAATGCATATTTAAAGGAGCACCAACAACAAATTTCAGAAGCAAGATAGGTTTATGTGGAGACATACACAACATCATATTTAAAGGAGCACCAACAAAAAATTTCAGAAGCGAGATAGGTTTATGTGGAGACATACAAACATCTATGAGATACCGTGGGGAAATATAGCCTAGACAAAATCAATATTAGAGAGCAGGCCGCGTGCCTGATCGAAATGCCGTGTCCCTAGCAATGCCCTCATCCACTCGGGGGGTGTATAAAGAAAACTTACGTAATGAGTTTGTGTTGGCTGTTTGCTTGGCACAGGACCTACATTTGTAACAGTTGCGATTTCCTTCTGTGTCTGCAACTTTTCACGTGCTGGCTGTGGTGGCTGTCAGTGCAGCTCACACTTTCATGCGTGACGTCCACGTCCCAGATTCAACTGGTCAAGTGCCCAGCCATGTTTAACTTGCCGCCAAAACTGCTCCTGCTCAGCTCAGTGCTTCTTTGACACCAAAACTTGTGAAGGTGCTAACACCCCCTGTAAAGTTGTTTGTGCTGCATGGCGCACGTGTCTCGCCCACAAACCACATTTCAAGTTACAACCACGGGGCGGTAGGTGGCGTTGTGTTCGCGTTGATCACCATTATCATCACCATCATGGTGTAGCACCGGCGATGACCCCTGATGGAAGGCAAGCCTTGGTGGCGGGCGAGAGTTGAGCGAGTCTCCTTGGGTATGTTATTGTGTGTTTGTCGTGTTATTGTGTTTGTCATGGAGTGTATGGTAATATTGTGTATGGATGTCCTAGCGTGTTCATAACGATTGATGTATCGATTGGGCGGACGAAATCGTCGTTCTAAATTAGTTAAATAAATGTGTGTATTGTTTGGCTTGTACCGACCGTGTCAGCTGTGTCTTTTCACTCCAAGAGCGTGCAGTGGCGCTCATTCGCCATTTTGAGACCCCACAAACTGCAACTGAGCACTCTAAAAAAGTCTCTAAATCTTTGTGCACCCGAGGTTTCTAGCTGTGATAAGTGGGTCATAAGCTACGTATTGCAACAAGAAAAACAAGATGCAAAATATTTGTGTCAGTGCTCTTCTAAGTATTGATCTTCGCACAAACTAAGGTAAAAAACAGTACAAGGGATATCAAATTAAACCTAGGCCACAAGGCACTCGGAAGGCTGACAATTTGTTTTGGACACATTGGGCTGTTTTGTGTGCTGAAATTCTGGGGTACAAGATTCTTCTTTTTTTTTTTTTTTTCGCTTATCAATATGAGGACACCGCAGCCAGTATTCAAACCCATGGCCTTGCGCAAAGCAGCAATTGGTTGATTGATATGTGGGGTTTAACGTCCCAAAACCACTATATGATTATGAGAGACGCCGTAGTGGAGGGCTCCGGAAATTTAGACCACCTGGGGTTCTTTAACGTGCACCCAAATCTGAGCACACGGGCCTACAACATTTCCGCCTCCATCGGAAATGCAGCCGCCGCAGCCAGGATTCGAACCCGCGCCCTGCGGGTCAGCAGCCGAGTACCTTAGCCACTAGACCACCGCGGCGGGGCGCGCAAAGCAGCAATGTTGTGGGAACACTGTCTTCAATAATTTTGCCATATGTAGCTACAAAATGAGAAAAAGTGCAGAGATCTCGCAAAGCTTTAAAAAAGTAGTGAAAGTTTTGGGGATGCTAGAGAAAAGAAAAAAAACACATTTCCTTGCATTTAGTTGCAGTCAGTTTGAGTGAAAGTTGTGTGTAGATGACACACAAAAAATTGCCACATCAACATAAAAGTAATGCATGTGTTGCCCACAGAACTCTGTTAAAAAATATTCATTTTCTTACACTCATCGTAAGTCATAAATGGTCTCATGTACAAATGTGCAGCTAGGATCGTCATGTAGCCCATGAACGTGACATGCTACATGTGGAATGTGTTTTACACTCACTCCCATGGCTGTGAGTCATGCTAACAGTCCCAGGTTGAATGCACATAAACACCCCCCAAACTGGACGAGGGGACAGTTGCCACCGAAGCTCGATTGGTGTAAGCATCAGGCATGTAATCTTATGTTGGACGTTTGGTCCCTGCCAGCAACAAGTTGTCTTTTCATTTGCTTCATTTTCTTCACATTTACATAACAATTACAATACACTTAATATAGTAGAATGATTGTCACCATACTTTCCTTCTTTTTATTATTGACTGGTTTTCATTAATATTGAGTGACTGTGGTTCTGAGCCCATGTAAGAATTCACTTCAGCTCCAAAAATTTTGATGGTGAGAAATATGCGCACTTTTGGTGGTGAACATGCTGCCCAAAGAATTCTGCGAATGCATGCCATAATAAGGAAGTTACAGGGGTTAGAACATCAGTTTCAGCCGGTTTAGAATTTTCGTGCGGCCGCTCGCCACCTTTCCCCCCAAAGGAGTAGCCTGCCGTGGTTCCGCCTACTTCGGCAACGTGACAAGACGTCTGTTATACGTCATCGGCATGCAACCAACAACCGAGCGGGGCTTCCCACAGGCGGGCTTGAAACACAGAGCGAGGCCCACTTTTCCCCTCGCAGTATGGTAGCGAGAGGTCTCTTTATCTCCGAGGCTTTCGTTCTGACAATACCGCTTCTCACGGAGCCTCGGGCTCCACAAAACGACTAAGGGCAGCGCAGAAAAATGAAAGCGCAGATAGCACAGCTGGAACTGCATCGCCTTACGGTCAAGGCACCCTTTCGTAGAGCAAGAACCAATCGACGAGCTCAGCAGTGCGTAATGTTGCCAATGGCCTAGCTTTCGTCAGACTGCACGTACGCGGAAGATTGGTCAGCCGAGGGAAATAGGTGCAGGGTTGTTTTTCAAAATAGAGGGTCTGCGCGGCACGCAGCGCCACAATATTCAGCAAATACAGGGGTGCAACAGCCAAAACACCATTTGGAGCAACTTTTGGAGCAGCAAAATGTTACTTTTAGAGCACTAAAATCGAAATTCAAAGCAGCTTCGAGAAAAAAAATTATACATTTTTTTATTATGAAATACCAAATTTGGAGCAGTTAAAATAAAAAGGCTTGCATTTAAAAAAAAAATATCCATAAACCATCCAGAATCGCCTAAATCGTGCAGTGTGAATGAGCTCTGCTATTTCAATGAAAGTATTTTTTCAGCCATCCCACTGAGCAAACTGTGATAAAGTCCATATTAGGATTTGCTGCATCAGACAAATCGTTTGACAGACTCTGCAAATTTAAATGCAGATTTGCCAAGCTCCTGACTTCGAAATTCGGGACATTTATAAAACAGAAGAGTAGGGGAAAAAAACAAAAAAGTGCTGCACAATTTTGCTTTTTTTTTTTTTAGGTAAGCAGAAATGTCACACTGCCCCAAATGATTTCCAGTAGCTTATTTAGATGTCAGTGATCATACTGGTACTCAGAATTATGAGGTGTACACAAGCATGAGCAACTGAACCGAATGTGCTACGTCCCATGACTAGCGCTAACAACCCCTTCCAAACCGACACTTTTTTCCACAGGACAATGGTGTACTGCGGCAAAGGTAGCTTAGCAGCATTCTCTGCATGGGATAGAAAAAAAGCCAAGAAATTTTCGAACCACTGCATCCCCCCCCCCCCTTTTTTTTTCTTTCACGGTGGGTTAGATGCCCTTTCGACTTGCTTGCAAGGGGCATTTGACCAGCTAAAGTAACAACGGCGTGCGCCCGTTAGTCCGGACACGGTACCGGATATCTATCGCCAGGAGTATAGCTGGGACGACGCAACTTTAAAAAAAAATGTTTTATGTGCCACTGCTAAGGCAATCAACGTGGTCGCTGGCAATGTCGACGTTTGCAGTACGTCAAGCTTGTCCGAGTGAGGAAAACGCAGCATGCGCTTCCAGCTTTAGTTCCTAACAAGCTATTGCCGCGTTTTAAGGCTAGAAAATTTACATTTTCCGCGAAGCATGGGTGGCCACAGCAATGCATTTTTGCCTTGAAGTTCCGTCGTCCAGCCGATAGGTATTTGCTGCGATCAATGAACGGATGGTGCGCAGCATTTTTACTTTATCTGGTCATATTTTAGGTACATTCTAGGCACTATAGTTAAGGCCTGCACGCTTTGACGGATGGTGCAAACTGCAGGTGGCCGATGTGGCCAGCATTTTTCGCCGAAATTAGCACAACTGGAAAAGTTCTGGGGCTGGCTGGGTATTTTGGCACAGCGTGCCACAATTTCAGCAAATTTCACATTTTCGGCGCCGTTCGGAACAACAATAGGAAATTGTATCGAATTGGAGCAATTGGCACAGCTGTCGCACCCCTGCAAATGTGATCGCCGTGGTCTACTGTATGAATTATAGAGCTTGTTTGGGGGCTGTAAAAATAAAAGTCGGAGCCTGCAACATTCAGTGATGACAGTGAAAATCCATGCCCAGAATAAACAGCCACTTGCCGAGCGTAGATCCACCCTGACTTGGGACGCACGTGAAGCCTTGCGTACGCTGAAAGTAGTAAACAGTGACGCTGTCAAAGCCAACTGTTTTCCGGAGCTTGCTGCGCTTATTCGGTGGTGGTCCATCCTCGCGCTCTGCCCCAGGCCGAGACTGGTGGCCTCCACCGTTGTCAGGGTTGCCCCCCCCATTCATGGAGGGAGGGGCTTGAGGCTTGCCAAAATCTAGACCCAGGGTTGCGTCAGACATATGGGCCCACCTGAACACGCACACAGCACCACTCTGTTACTACACGAAACGTGAAAAAAAAAAAAAAGGCAGGAGTAAGGAGAAGATGCCTCTGATGATAATTTATAAAGAGTGGATGTGCTTAAGTTGATATTTTGACAAGCCTGCTAGTAGAAACATCAGCTCCAGCAGAACTCTCCTTTACAAATTTGCATTACATGAAACAGTGTGGCCACGCAAAAAAACAAGAGGAACAAAAAAGTGAACTGAAAACTCTTCATTGTAATCACAACAATAGTGGTTGTTTACTCAAATTCCACAGCTTAAGGCTGTCCGCTCATTCATGCATCATTAAACACTCTAAAGCAATTCATGGAGCTCACACAGATATGACATTATGCTTCACTAGTGATGTCCAAGCAGGCCAACTGATGTTGCTATCAAGTTTGCAAAAATGTGAATGAAGTTTGATGTAGCAGTCACATTTTATGGCATAATAATTATGCAATCATGCGTATGCAATAAAACCATAATGCAATAGCATAATGAGAATTTCTCAGCCTGACCACTAGCAATAAAAGTGTAAAAAAACAAGCACACAGTAATATCTTGCTCTGAAAGCAAAAAAAAAACAGAAGCCACTTACACATAAGTAATGTTCAATAGTGAGAATGTTACAATTAGCCAAGTTTTAAGGAGTGAAAAAAAAAAAGAAAGAGCGAAATTTGTCTGGCTTGAACACCTTCAATATATTTAACTGGTCACCCCTCGATCAGCAATAAGGGTGACACTGTAATAGAAAAAAAGGGGGGACACACAATAAGATATCATAGGCTTAGAAGAAAAATTAAGGGGGAATTATTTAGTATACCTAAATTATTGACTATTATGTGATTCACTACATCACAAGAGCATATCAGCTAGTTGGTGAGATGGCTCACTGCCAAGTACGAGTTGTACATATTACATATACACCCTAGGGAACACCATGATGCCCTGAAGACACGTGGCCAAACACTTGCGAGAATGAGAGCGCACTTCCTTGGACTAAGATTCTTTTATGCCATACAGACCAATCGATGCGTGAAATATTTGACACCTACAGAACACAAAAGGCAGGTCAATAACTGTCTCAGCCAGCCTTCAATGGCCCACCAGGATAAAGAAGTTGACTTTTTAGACTACGCAAGTACTTGACAGCCAAGCACTAAAGGGGACTGACATAAAATTTTAAGTTCAAGAGTAATCATTCATTCAATTGCTCAGTATGCATAAGTATTTTTGACAAAATTTGAACGGAGTACGTCACCAGGAAGTTATTTTTATTTTGGGGGCGAAGGGCGTATGAAAGCTCACGGCAGCTTTCATCCTCCGGTGACATCGACATTACTGTGACGTGTTCAATATGCAGCATACCCTACTGAGTTAGTAGTAATGAAGACTATTCAAGTGATTCTATCGTGGCGCTGATGCCTGATCTTCGTCACACCACTATGAACAATTTTATAAAATTACAAAAAGTAAACAAAGAAAAGACAGGCGAAAGGAGAGTGCGTGTGTTCGTCAGTCAGCATGTCGTCAAACTGTTGTGAGCCGCAGTTGTGCTGTTGGAAGCACGAAAAAAGCACAACCAGTGTGTGTCATATGGTGGACGCCAACACAACCACAAGCTATCAAGGTGCAGCAGCGTACAGATAAATATCGTTGCTAATAAGTAACATGCAGGCCGGCTTAATTGTGAGTTTTACTACGTTTACAGACTTTGTGCTAGCACCGGGTCACTGGAGCCATAACCTCAAGAGGTCGCATAGGGGCGACCATCTGGCAGAACAAGAGAACTAGGCAAGCGTAGAATTATTAATGTACAAACCTAGTGTATTGTATTCTCTGCTAGTGTGAATTCACTCTACCAATAATATACACACTTCTTTGCAATACTGTAATGCTGTGCACACTAAAATCCTCTAATGCACTTTTCTAATTGAGACAGATCAGCGTGTTTGGCCCAAGCATGCGTCCCCGGGCACCTTGTCATATCTGCTTGGAACGGCTTATATTTTCAATTCGCAGTTTTGCAAAGTGTCAAAGCGAAAATGATTCTTCATGACTGGTTCCCATAATCCACCAGGTCAGAAGCCGCAGTCCCGAGTCTCAAATTTAGAGTAAAATGAGGGCTCAACGTCTGTGACCTGGGAGGCGGTAGCCAGCTGTTGCCCTCAAAGATGACAAAGAGGGAAAACAAATGCAAAGCAAAACCTCTAATACCCGAATCATACTTGAAGACTGACCATCTTCTGTCGCGCCAAACCACAGGCCGCACCACAATTTGTCACATCCGCTACACTTAAAAAAAAAAAAAAAGCTGTATCCCCCCAGTTGGCACTAGAAATCGAACCAACCACTCCCACATTAGAAGCAGATGCTCCACCATTTCACCATTTTCATGAGCCCAGTGGCCGATAACCACCCTTCTAGAGAACACTGCCAAGTGCATGAGTGGGACTGGACTATTTCTTTAGCCATGCAGGCTATTGCCAAGCGCACTTCAGTCAACAGGGCAAGGCCCCTTCAAAATTATACAAGTTGGATCAGACTACAAACTGGGAAGGGCAGCTAAAATTATCTCTGGTCAGCAGAGAACAATTAAGTAATCTTACAATGCAGTGCCGCCCACCAGGAGATAAACTTATAATCAAAAATCCTAGGAAAAAGCTCATTCCTGCATGTATGCGCTCAATGTAACCCCATACTTTCTTTGTATATTCCTGCAATGGTTCTCTAACGTGCACCTAAATTCAAGTAAACGGGCATCTGGCATTTGGTCTACATAGAAATGCGGTAGCCATGGCCAGGATTCAAACCCGCAAATTTATGGTCAGCAGTTGAGTGCCGTAACCGTTACAAGACAGGTCGCAGGAATGTAAAGTACGATAGATAACAAAAAGGGCACAGGCAAACAGGTACCTTTCATTATATCATCATTTTGAAGATTCTGATCTGTTACCATGTCATCCATATCGGAAACTAAAAAAATTTATATGTTTGGAGTTGTCAATCTCATAGATCAGTTGACCAGAGCCCTATACACGTGATCAGTTCTAAACACATAGATCAGTTAATCAGAGATGTGGTGTTAAGTCCTGTGGTGTTAAGTCCTTCGACGCCCAAGGCAATCAGGAGCAAAGCCTTCTTGTGTGTCAGCGTGGTTACCCTAACAGCGACCTCGAGTCGGCCGGCGCCCGGCCGACTCGAAGTACGCAGCAGCCGGTAGCCAAGCAGAAACTCCTTTATTATGTACAATGCCGTGCACAGGATAGCGCCCCCAAAGGCGAAAATGCTTTACATGAAGCCGAATCTGGCAACCGTGAATTCGAAACACAACCGTAGCTACAGTGTACTAGAAGGGGGCAGT
Source organism: Rhipicephalus microplus (assembly GCF_043290135.1). Classification (NCBI taxonomy): domain Eukaryota; kingdom Metazoa; phylum Arthropoda; class Arachnida; order Ixodida; family Ixodidae; genus Rhipicephalus; species Rhipicephalus microplus. Next base: position 467,565,367 of record NC_134710.1, read on the forward strand.
GGGCTCACTCTCCGGCGGAAGGTATACAGAGGGGTGGCTCCAGAAATGTCGCACGTTTGTGGTTCTCTGGTCGCAAGAGCGGCGCCGCTGGCATCGCCATCAATGGAAAAATTTGGGGAGGGACGTTGCAGCTGAGCCGGTTGTGAGCCGGTCAAGTCCTGCAGAGCAACAGAGTTTGAGCCACGTTCTGTGGCTGTGGACATTGTTGCGCCGAGTTTTCGCCATCAGCTTTGAGCGTTACGCACAACGCAAGATGACACTATGCTTCACAGTGCATACTGTAACCATGCCGCGAAAACGGCAAAACCACTGTTAGGCGCTTGGGTGTCTAACAGGCAACGTGCTCGTGAAGAGTAAACAGGACCTGTCATTGTTTGGCGTCCTGAAGGATGAAAACAGGCCGAAAGAATGCGAGAAGAACCAGCACAGAGCGGACAAGCTTCTGGAAGACACCAACGCAGTTTGCGAACTCCACTTGCAATCGCGTCTGTGCATATTATCGATGAAAAAAAGTGCGCATACCTCACCCATTATCCCCGCCGAGGCTGTTTTCAACTTGTTCGGCTGACCAACTTTTGTGATCGAGGAGGCCTCCTTCATCCCTCAAGTCAGCTGTACAGCTTCATGAAAAAGCTCGAGGATACTTTCACAGAATGTTTTTGCCAGAGTAAGCTGCACTCTGATAGCATTATGGACATACTGGCAATTGTTCAGCGCAGACTCTCGATTAAAGTTGATTGCAGTGTGCATGCAGCTACCTTCAAGCGAAAGTAATTACTTTTTACGTTGTCACACGTCTTCATTCAATTTGAAAAGACTGAACACTGACAATTAGGCAGGGAAGCGGCAGAGGGCCAAGCAGCTAAAGATGAGCCGTCACACATGAAGTGAATAAGGTGTGTAAATCAGTGGCTAGATGGTGTACTTCCGTTCTTGCAAATAAGAGCTTCATGTCAGGAGCAGAAGCTTCGTGTGTATCTTTATTTAGTTTTTCACTATGCCACTCTACATATGTCTAACATACGTGTATCTGCATAGTTATGATTATTAATAACCCCCAGAAAACTGTTGTGCCATGGTCTACAACTGAAGCAGAACAAAAATTATTTAAGCACTACAATTTCACTTTATAAAAAAGGCGCAAACCCAGCCAGCATGCCTGCATGTTAAAGCTTTTCTAGGAAGTGAACGTGCACTGTTTTCTAATTATGTCGTGAAAGGGCGGGCATAATCTTGTTGCGAATTCTTTTTAGGTTCGGTCTACACAGCATGAACCGTACGTTTGGTCACTGTATCAAAACATATAATTTGTGGAATACATCATCCTTTTCGACGAGGTGTTATATTCGAGGAAACATGATGTGGCCTGAACAAATATAGTGCTTATCAGGAATACTCTACTAACTCAAGCACACACCCTCCAAAACCCACACACACGCACACACAAAAAGTGTTAGCTACGTCGCACTAGAAAGGAGAATGCAGAGACTGCACCGGCTGCCATCGGACTAATTTTCGTGAAACTGTATCGCAAAAGAAAACACTGTGAAGCGAGAGCACCAGAAACTCTTAATATAATCAGAAAGCAGTCAAAGCATGCAAGTTTATTACAAATATCGAATAAATGCACGTTCCAACTTTTACGAGCGGCCATCAGCGAGCACCTTCTGCAGGTGAAGCTTCCATTGAAGATACCTGTGGCGCCATCTCTCTTATGTGACGCCAAAAGCATCGGAGTAGCTGTGTAGTAAGCCCACTGCCCTCTTCTAGTACACTGTACCGTAGCCCTAAACACAGATTAAAGCCGTAAACACATGAGAAAAAACGGGCAACCATGAGAACATAAAAAGTCGATGGGTCTAGATTTGCTGCATAACTATTTTTGTCTTCTCCATCACTCTTTGTTGGCATATTTTTATGAATATGGGTCTGCTTTCTGAAATGACCTTTTAGTGGTGCCTTTTCCTTTCTTATCATTAGCAATAAATGGAGAGGTGATGGTATTGCAACAAATGACAAATAATGATACGTGCATAAAATGAAAAAGGATTGTTGTGTGCTTTAACCACTCATATAAATAATTTCATGCTGAAACAAAGCCATAAAAAGACGGAATGAGAGCCCAGTGTTGATTTACAGGGTGGCTTCATCACGAAAAGATGGCTTACAGAAATAAAAAATATAACGTGTGACACTTTTTCAACTGCTCCGCATAATTTAAAGAGCTGCACAGTGGTGCAGTCACAGTGAGACTTGCCTTAGGCGTTCCAAAGAAAAACTTGCAGGCCTGTAAACGTTGACGTACTTTTACCATGGGCTGTGACCAATAATCCAGCATATCATGACCATTTAATGCAATTTCAAGGTGCCATCTGTCATAAAAATGTTCAGTGGGAACTACCTCTTTCCAGTATAAGTAAACTCAAGAGGAGGGGGGGGGTGTATATAGTGTGCACACTACCAACCTTTGAAGCAAACACCACTGGTAGCAGACGACATCACGCTTTGAAACATGCAAAGCAACAGCTGCACTTGCAAGGCTACGACAGTGTAATTTGCTAAACGAAAAACGCATGCAGAAGTAGGGAGCTGTTATTTTTGTGAAAATATTGCTTGAGGAGTCATCTACAACATACCCTCAAATCATCAATGTAGAAAACATGCCGTTTTTTTTTCTTATAGTTGCAGCAAGGAGCCATCAAAAAGAGTGCAACAAAGAGGTGATTGTTTTCTTTTAATATGCAGGTGAATGCGGTATAGTTGATGTCTCCAGGTTTCCTCCTAATTTCGTATACTATAGCCATTGACTGAATAGTGCGAAATTACAATGTGTTTTTAAATAAAAATTTTTTGAGCGTAGGAAAAATCGAAAAGCATCACCTCCAAACAACAGCCATTTTATGAAGCATTCATTTTCGTAAAATTCGCGATCATGCCAGCAGCCACGCAAACTACATATCACAAACAACTTTCTGTGTAGCGCTAATAGAAGTAAAGAAGAAATAGCTCACACGATGTTAGTCTAATTTTGAGCAACTCGTGATTTTTTTTTAATTCTCGAAAAACTGTGTGTTTTCACAATATGTTCAGTTCTGCATAAGGATATCTCTTGGGGCAAGAAAATACAACACACTTTTTTTTTTTCTTCTGAGAATTCGCATAGCTTTGCAGTGAATGGAAGTGTTCTGTAAAAAAAACTACCATACGAATGAAGTGCATTTGAGTGTATATCTTAACGATTTTGTGCAAGAAACTGCGACAAAGAGAAGCAACACAAAAATGAGAGCAACAAACAACTCGTGTTTTGCTTCTTTATACTTGTTTTTTACTCAATATCGTTGAAGTTAAAGTTTCCCAACTAGGCAGACTCACGGTTTTGCTTCAGTGCATAACAGTAGTTTGCGACATCATTGGAGTCCTCCTAGAATTTCACATGTCTGTATATTTCTTTTTTTTTTTTTTCGGTGAATGAGCTAACACAAAACCAACGAAGCTTCCCGAAAAAAAAAAAACTGTGCACATGTGGGTTACCTTCTAACACTAAGAATGAGCGCATGGCGACAGTGCCGATCGGCGACCACTGCAGTGCAACCCGAGAATCACCGTCACACACGCTTCGTCTGGCTTCGCCCCCTCTCCAGCACACAATGCTGGGATGTAGATCGTGTAGGTTACACGATACATTCTTCCTTGCGTGTCGTCGCAGCCCGACCCATGCTCCGGATACGCACTGTACATGGACAGAGATCGAGTAGCCGGCGCTCTGCGCCTTAGTGTTAGTAGAGTAGTGCGAGTTGTGCAGGCATGTGCAACGCACGGGGGTTCAATACAGTCAGCAATTGAAGTGGTTGCACAATTACCAGGCACACCAAAGAAAATTGACTTGAGATCCGAGTACTTTCAGACATGGAAAAAAAAAAATTGGTGGAAACTCTTTACTCTAGTGAAAGCATCCTGTCACCGTATGTTTGCCATTGCCGACCAGGTGAAGTGCACACAAAACATGCGTCATCTGTTGCCAGAAATGCTGCCATTGAGACTCATGTAATAGACACCTTTTAAACTCGGTTATTGGCATATAAGGGGTGGAACGGGGTACGTGTGTTTGGGAGCAGTCCTGGGGGCAGGCAAAAGTGCCTTTTGTAGCAGGCTTGGAGCAGGTGGAAAGGCATTCGGGAGCAGGCTTGGAGCAGCCAGAAGGACCTCTTCGGGCAAGTTTAAAGCCGATTTAGCACTGCAAGATCGCAGATTTTGAGGCAACATTTCTCAAATGCTGCATTTAGCCAACACTAAGCTAAATGGTGCAATAGGGTAATTTCCCGTGTTTTTCATTATCTATGCGCCACAGCGGGGTTCACGAACGGTGCTAGTGTAGTGACATCACAGCTGAAAAGCACACAGTGAGCGAAGGCCACGAAACTGCCTGCGCCAACCGACGGACTCTTCCCGCGAATACGAAACTTCAAGCCCTATCATAAGCACACAATTATCGAGCCACCACGACAGGATTTGCTATTAGTCGCAAATCAATACATCCATCCATCGCAGCATTTAAACCGTTTGGAGCGGCCACTCGACGTTGGGCTTTCACAAGTTTGTTCCTCAGAATACAGGGGATTTTTTTGGTGTCAAGATTGCAAAATCCGTTTTTTGGGGGGTTTTTACACTTCCATATCCCATTTTAATCTTGCTATCGACGGTTTGTTCTGATGCTTCGGTGGTAGCTTGCTGCAATGTCAACGGCGTCCTGCGAAGTTGCCGTGAAGTTGGCAAAGTGAGTCCCAGCGCACGCTTCTGGGCGCCCCTCGATATCACAGTAGGTACCACTGTCGCGGCTAAACGATTGCGAGAAAAGATAGCCGCGAAGCGTTTTTATGATGTACACGGGGATCGCTTGCCGACGATAGCGCCATCAACCACCGAATATGTGAGGAGTGCAACAAAGAAGCTGTTTCCAAACCGTGCACGCGCATGTCGATTGGGAAAGGCTAAGCGACCTAGCTTTTTTTATTTTGCATTACCACATTTTTTGCTTATCCCGAAAAAGTTTTCATAAAATTTACCCCGCATATAAACGCACCCACAACGTAGCTTTCTCGAGGAAAAAAAAAAGTGCGTGAACTACGCGAGTAAATACGGTAATTTTACACAGATGTATCCGTGCCGCTGTACTGAGATGTTAACTTCTTTGTGTTGCATCTTTAACAAATAAACGAACAGCATATATGGTAGCGACGCATGTGCATGACAATAGTTGGATTGGTGCATACGATGTTTCATTAATTCCCGTCGCAATATACAAAAGCAGGAAAACCTCGACTTGATAGCCCAAGATGGGGGCGCTCATATGTCTCAGGTTCAGGAGTTCGCGCTTTCAAGGTGGCGAGGATTTCCCCCCCGCTGGAGAAGGCGCCCTACGCAAGGAAAATTTGGTGCGAGAAGGGGCATGCAGTCGCCGAGCCAACCGTGATATTCGTGTGAGAGGCCCAAGCTATGCGCCAACGAACGGAAGACTTGAAAGGGCCGAGGCTGCGATATTAATCTCGACGATAAAATTTCGCGTTTGACGAGGCATTTGAGAAGTTTAACATATCTACTATATCTGGAAATCTATTGTGTACCTACGCCGAACGAGGACCGCTGTTCGTTCGCATAGTTTAACGTTTACATATCGGAGTTATAGCGATGTTTACATAGCAGTGGGCGCACCGCGTTATCGCCATTGGAATGACAGTCGTGCGCCCTGTATAAGGATGATACGATGACAAGCTTCCATTCATGTCGGATAATGTTGTATGAATCCATAACCGGGTGCTATGGTTACGAGGACTCCGATACGCAATACTTCCTTTGACGACGTAACTAATGCGACTTTAAAGGTATAGTTAAACAATCCTGCACAACAGCAGAGGTAAAGCCAAAGAGCAAAATTCCCAATTACCTCACTATGAAAGCTAATCGAAACAACAAGCGCGGGCAAGGTGTCGAACCACTCCGTTCAATACACGTGGCTACGGAAAATTGCGGTTTTCGAAGCTAGGATCCTTTTTACCTCCAATAAACAAAAACACATCATTTTCTGCTATGAGCCACACAAATATGTTACTTACTTTTGGTTCCAACTTTTGACAGCAGCCGGCCAACGAAAGAAGCGCACTTCACAAAGACTCCAAAAAAGCGCGCGGACGCGAAAGGGCTATGCGCTCCGAAAGCGTCCCCAGCGTGACCACCACTCCGACGCCAGCGATCCGAGAGTGACCTAGAATATAGGGACTCGAAGCTCGAGTGTGCAGAGCGAGACAGCGGCGCGCCTGGCGGCGAGCTCCGAAAATCTTGAGATGCGCGGGATAGGTGGCAGGCAATGTGTTTCGCCGAAACGGGAGTGCGTGCGACCAGTGGCTTTGGTGCGACACGCACACAACGCGTTCTGAAGTCATTGCGGGGTACTTGGGCGCCATGTCGCCAGCTTGGCGCGCTAAAACGAGACGCTCGCTTGGCGAAGATGTGTTTCCGTGATGGAAGAAGCGGCCCCACGGAAGCGTCGGCGAGGTCCGAAGTATTGTTGCGTTGTGGGCTGCCGCAACAATGCAGACAACACCAAGGGACACTCTCCACGTGTAAAGATGTATTAGTTTCCCAGCAAGTCACAGCCGGCGAACACAGCCACGTTCGCGAAAAATAGAGCAGGCAAAACGCGAGAGCCAAAAAAAAAAAAAAAACGAGGCGAGCATTTCAACTTGACTCGCTGTGGTTAAACTTCAGTTTTCTGCTTTGCGGCGATGTCAGCGCGCCATGCTCCCACGGCACGGAGGACATGACTCTAAAACCTCTGGGACATTTCATGCCATGACCATATAACTTTCGTTTTTATTTATTTTTAGCACGCCGCAAACATCTGCGCATGACATTACACGGCTGCTACTGCTAAATATCACATCAAACAACAATTACATGGTTTCCATAAACGTCCACACAGCACATCGATAGAGTACGCGGCTTCATGTCGGCAGAATGAGACTTACCTCGAGGCATACATCGTACACGGCATTAGGGAGTTTTAGAATACCGTTTGCAAGCGTAGCGGGCACCATATGAGCTTTAGAATAGCGTTTGCCCTACTGCAAACCGCAACGCACGATCGCAGCAACACCGTAGCCTCGAAACCAGCGCTTGCGGACCACAAGCGGGCCGCGATCGCCGCATGCGATTTCGGATTTTCCGAGTGCGGTCCACGAAAGCCGACTCGCGTTACGACGCATGCGCAGTAGCAGCGACCGCACGGGCTCGCGGTGCGCTATTCTAAAACTCCCTATTATCACGGAGGACCTGAGAAATGCATTTCGCAGTGACTAAGGCGTCCTCGTCTTCCGTCGTCTGCTTTACATCATAAACTTGACTGACGACCTTTACTCATTTTGTTAGATTCGTTTCTTGGATGTGCTTGTCCAGCTCAGAGATCTTTATGAAGCCGCACTGCAGGTGGTAAATGGTGACTCAAACGCAGTGCTGCCAGCCTAAGGAGCTACTTTTTCCCTCTTTGGAGTGAAAAATATCCCTATATTTTCATGGAGAGCAGTTTTTTGAAGACCATAACGCGTTTTTTGAAGACGTAATGTGGAAAACGATTTACAGATTCACTTTTGTAATATCATAGCAGATTCGTTTGAAAATATGCACTAAAATTACCGTGCTGAAGGTGGAACAAATTTCGCAGTAAATTGCAAAGCATTTTATCCTATGAAATCGCAAAGGTAAGTGGTCATCACATTTGGGGGAGGGGGGGAGCCCATGAAGTATCGCAGTATGCCGAAGAAGGGATAAATTTTCAAAATAATATTTAGGAACACTGCTAGTTGTTCAATGCTAAACACAGAAACCTTACACTACATACAGTGCACTCGTAATAGCATGCAAGTTACAAAATAATAATGATAATAATAACCAGAACGAGCATATAAAGCGCAGTACATGAAATATTCCAGCGAGCAAGGTTTCAAAAATCAACAATTCTGTCATTTTGCAATTTCTGTTATTATTTTGCAACCCTGTTATTTAGAAACTCTCCTGCAGAAAATGCTTGGTGGTGTTCATATAAAACATGAAGTGATGCACATCTACTTAAATTATAAACAATGTCTTGAAAAACGTACTCTCAAGCTTTGTCATATCTGATGCACAATATTGTGACGAAAAATAGTTTAACCATGAAAGCATATTATGCCGTGTGGCAGTTCATTCCTCGCAACATGCTGAATGGTTACGAAAAGATACCTTTATTGGATATGTTGACTGCCACTTATTCATTTCAAATATATTCTTGCATTCTTCCACCAGCCACTTTTTTTTACATTTTTTTCGGCTGTGCAAATAACCGCATACATGCCTGCTGATCTGGCCACGCTTATCACAGAAACCTTGCTGACCTTGGCGGAGCCACATGGCTCCAAGGGGCAGCTCACTAGCAATGTGACAGCGTTCGCAAAGAAGGAAAACCAATAAAAAACCAACAACAAAACAAAGAAATCGCACCGCTGGTGAAAGGCGAGAAAATAGGAGGATGGGTGAAGAGAGAGCACTTTTTCTTTGGTTCGAACCAGGATTCAGACAATCGACGTCGAACACTGACGGCACAGAATGAACTGCAACGAGGTGGGAAAGAGGAGAGCGTTGACACAGCGTTGGGTACCGAGACCGGCCCTATCGCCCCTTTGCACCCCTAGGAACCGCTACTGGGCATGGCACAGCGCTTTTGGGTGAGTGTAGAGGGGTTGTAAAAAAGAAAAGGTGCAATAAGGAACAAAAAAGAGGTGTTAGACGGGAGGTCCCTCCGTCGATCTGCTTGCTTCACGTGGAAGCGAAAAATTTCCCTAGATGTTGACCAATTTCCCTTAAGTTTTCCCCTAAGTACAACCAAAATCCCCTCGATCGAGAAAAATTTCACTAGAGTTAGCAGCACTGCTCAAACCATGAAGGAAGGGAAAATTATGAGAGGGCATGACGTCACATTTGTGATGGATGGATGGATGAATGTGGCTGTACCCTTTAGATCGGGCGGCGGCTAACGCCACCTAGCCGTAATACTTAATGAACTAACCATTATATTTCTTTTTTTTCCTTTAAATAGTGAGGTTGAGGATTCGTACTTTGCAGTGAAGGGTTTACTTTTCACTCATGCTTTGACTTTAGCCACCAATCAGATAACCTCCTTCTAGTTAGTTCTACCTGCATAAAGTCTATTTTGCCCTCTCTGTCCATAAACCCCAGTGCTTTGAAAAACTCAGCGCCATCATCCTGAACTATAGGGTAAAGCCCTTTACAGAACATTGTCAAGTGTTCGGCAGTTTCCTCCTCCTCTCCAAATGCACTGCATACCGTGTCTACCCCTTCGTATTTGGCCCGATATGTCTTGGTTCGCAATACTCCCGTCCGGGCCTCAAACAGTAGAGAACTACCCCGAGTATTATGTATTATCACATATCCTTTCCTTGGCAATTTCCTGCTTAAATGTTCGATAGACCTCTAGTGCAGACTTCTTAATCATTCCAATTCTCCACATGTCAGTCTCCGTTTCCTTCACTTTCTTCTTAACCGATAGTTCTTTTTGGTTTGGCCACCTGCTGTTTTTTAAGTATTTAACAGTCGATTTCCTGGCTCGCTTACTCCATTTTGTATCGACATTCTTCATGTACAAGTAGCTGAAAACCTTCCTAGCCTAACGCTCTTCCCCCATTTCTCTCAATCGCTTCTCAAGTTTTATCTTGCTGCTAGCTTCCCTGCCCTCAAATGATTTCCATCCCATATCACCTTGTACTCCCTAATTTGGTGTATTCCTGTGAGCTCCTAAGGCAAGCCTACCTATTCCACATTGCTTAATTTCTAATATTGCTTGAACTTCTGATCTCATGCACAAGACCGAATTGCCGAATGTCAGACAAGGAACCATGACCCCTTTTCATATTCCTCTCACAACATCGTACCTATTGTAATTCCACAGTGCCCTGTTTTTCTCATTACCGCTGCATTCCTGTTACCTTTAGTCGACACGTATATTTCGTGTTCCCTTAGGTACTTGGCCCCAATGCTTATCCATACGCCCAGATATTTGTATTTATCTGTTATCTCTAGCGTGACCTCCTGTATTCTAAGCTCACTACCTTCATTATCATTAAAAATCATGACTGCTGATTTTTCCTTACTGAATCTGAAATCTAACCTATCTCCCTCATTACCACAGATGTTCACCAATCTCTGCAAATCTTCCTTGTTGTTGGCCATTAGCACTATATCATCTGCATACATCAATGCTGGTGGTGCCTGTTCAATGAAATTTCCTTGTTTGACGAAAGAGAGGTTGAAGCGCAGTCCACTTCCCTCTAATTTGGCCTCTAATTTTTGTAGGTACATCATGAATAATAAGGGTGACAGGGGACACCCCTGCCTAAGCCCCCGTATTACCTCTGTAGGCTTGGATACATGTTTTTCCCACTTTATAATTACCTTGTTACCTTTATAGATAACCTTGAAAGATTAGTGACTACATCTTCCACGTCTAGTGTGTCCAGTATTCCCCACATGACCTCTTGAACCATGCTATCGTACGCTCCCTTGATATCTAAAAATGCTACCACAGGGGCCTGTGTTCCTTTTCTGCTATTTCGATGCACTGCGTCAGTGAGAACAGATTGTCTTCCAACCTCCTGTGTTTCCGAAACCCCTTCTGCAGTTTCCCCAGCACCCCCTCATCCTCTATCCATGCCTGCAGTCTTTCCTTTATAATCTGCATCGCCAGCCTGTAGACCACTGATGTCACTGTTATAGGACGGTAGTTGTTTATGTCAGCTTTGTCCCCCTTTCCTTTATAGATCATGCTCATCCTGCTAAGTTTCCATCCATCGGGAACTTCTCCATCGATTATTATTTTGCTCACTGCCTCTCTCAAAGCCTGCTCAGACTTCTGACCTAGTGTCTTTATCAGCATAATTGGAATGCCATCTGTGCCTGTTGATGTACTAATATGAACCCTTTTCTCAGCCCTTTCCCACTCTCGTTGTGAAAATGAAACCATTGCGCCACTTGATTCATCCTTGTCTACTGTGGTTCATAAGGCACTTCTTTGTTGAAATTTTTCTGTCACCCTTGTTCTTGTATATTCAATAGCTTCGTCCCCTTCCCTAACGCTTCGAGCTGTAGTTATAAACCTCTGCTCTAGGCTCGTCTCATTTCTTAGGGAGTTTAGATGGTTGCAAAATTTTGCAGCTGCCTTTCTATCTTTTTTATGCACTTTTGCCAGCCACTGGGCTCCCTTTCTTCTAATCTTTTCATTGATCAGAAGGGATGCATCCCTTCTACAGCTTAGATAAATTTCCCATTTTCTTTTAACATCATGTGTCGGTTCACCCCACTGCTTAGCATGTCTGTGTTCCCTAGAGGCTTCCTGGCGTATTGCTATGGCTCTCTTAACTTCCTCATCCCACCAACTTTTGGGTTTGTGTCTTCTTTTCCAGGGTGACTTGTCATGTGCCTTAGCAAGCTCTAGCTCAAACAGTTTAATTAGATTCGTGTATGTTCACACTGTTTTATTATCCTCAGTGATTACTTTCTCAATTCGTTTAGTGGCTATTTCAATTTGCCTTTCTGAATAAAAATTTTACTGTAGTTGCTCATCTTGTCTCCTTCCCACTTTCACTGCTCTTCCAAAACTTAGCTGGATACGTTTGTGATCACTAGCCAGACTTTTGGAGCCACCTTCATCTATGTGCATTCCCCTGAGCTTATCATACATCCTATGTAACATCAGTGCGTAATCTATCGTCGACTGCAGCCTTCCTACCTCCTATGTTATTTGCCCTTCACACTTCTCGGTACTGTTGCAAATGATCAAATCAAGCCTTTCACACATATCCATGATCAGTTTGCCTGACGGGTCGGCATACTCATCTATATCTTCTATGTGTGCATTTATATCTCCTAGTATAATTATCTCGCACTCTCCTCCTAACTCCTGAATGTCCTTTGATATACACTCTACCATTGCCTGGTTTTCCTCTTTGGCCTTTGCTCCCGTCCGCAAGTACACGAAACCAAGCAGTGTCATTTGCCCTGCCACTTTCCCTTTTAGCCATAAATGTTCCTTGCACTCCTGCTTGACCCTTTGCCAGTCTGTACTTTTATGAATGAATGCCCCAATACCACCCCCCTTTCTGCTGCCTTCTGTTCGATTACAATATTCCCACGCGTAGTCCGCATTATTAGGAGGTTGTTCCATGTCCCTGAGATGTGTTTCTACAAAACCGTATACCATCGGCCTCTCCTCCCTTAGCTGTTCTTCTATCTCTTACCACTTCAGCCTGTTCTTACCACCCTGCATGTTAATATACCCTATGTCTGAATTGGCTCGGCGCTCGTGGCTACGCCTATTTCTGCCACGGACTCTACCTATCTTAGATACTGGTGCCACTTTGGAATCGTATCTGTCCATAGCACCTGTCAAAGAGTTTCCCTGGTTGTTTTCCTCGTTACTAGCTATCCTGCATCCCGAAGGGCCCGCCTGCCCCCCAAAAAAGCTACTGCGCGTCCTGCAAGTTGCCAACCCACCTCATGACTTAGCCGCCCATTGAAGTGAATCCTGTCTCGTTGAGAACCACCCTACCTATGCACCTCTCTGTTTATTTCCCCCACCTCAAAGCCTTTCTCTCGACTCATCTGCCATATCTCTTGGTTTGCGTTGACAACCGCTGTTTGCAGGTTGCTATTGCGCACCGGTACCTCCGGTATCGTGCATATCGCTACCTGTACCTGAGGAGAAGTGGCGCGCATCTCATCGACGCCTTTTGCCAGTGTAGTTGCTAGTCCTGCTGTATCTTCATTTAAGACATCATTTAAACCGCCTGAAATTATCACGAGATTTCGTCTATCAGCTGTAGTTTTGAGTTTTGCACTCGCTTGCCTCATGACTGCTTCCAGCTTGCGTCCTGGGAACGCCCCTACTGCAACCCTCTTGTCACCTCTTACCCTATCTTTGATGGCTTTTGTGCATCGATTTAAATTCGAGTACCCGGCGATTATTACATGCTGTGACTTTTCAGCTGGAGCGTCCTGCACCTGGGGGTTACTTGCACCTGTGACGCCGTCTGCTTTGTCCCCTCCCAGCCCCACCACTACTTCGCTGAAGCTGCGCCTTGCGACAAATGAACCGGCTGAACCTGTTTTTTCCAAACTTCCTTGCTCTTTCTTCTCCACAGTTCTGGTTGCCGGTTCCCTACTGTTCTCTCCGTAGGCCGCTCCTCTGTTTACCTTGGCTGGTGCTTCCTCGGCGGACTACAGCTTTTCTCCCATAGCCCTCGTTTCCTCTTGCTCTGTCGCCAACGCAGTCTCGAGCTCGGTGATTCTCATCAGCAGGTCACTCTGGGTAACCATCATTTTCTCCATTTTTTCCTCGACCTCACATTGCCTACACTTCGCGTCAACCTCTTCTCCTTCCACTTCTACACTTGGGTCCACTTTCAAACCAACCCCACATCCTGAACACTTCACAGTCTTTTTAACCATGTCTTTGCGACACCTATTGTCCCTATGACTTGTCTCACTCTATAATTACAAAACTCGAGCCCTGTCCTACGAAAAAGAGAAAGTCTAAGCTCTACTACAAAACTTTGCGTGTTCAATGTACGTGCACCTGCCCCACGGGGTGGCAAAAGAAAAACAACAAAAACGAAAAAAATTCAAAAACACACACGCACAAACTAATAAATACCTGGTGATTGACCCCCGAAAAAGCCGTACAATAAAATAAGTGCTACAGGGATTTTAACTGCTGCCCTATAATTATAAAGACAAGCTCAAAACATGCAAAACAACTTATCTGCGCAGTCGATCGGGAGCGCTCAAAAAACACGTCCATCCACTCTAAGCCGCCATCTGCAGCCCCCCCCTGAAGGAGAAACTGCTGCGCCGGAAGTTTTTCCATCTCCCTTCCCCTCTCTTTTCGAGGTCGTCTGCTATCTCTTGCGCGCTGTTAACAAGCGCAGCCGTGCATAAAACAGAACTTCTTCGGCATTTCTCGCTGAGTAAGCACACAAGACCAGTGCTGTATTTTCAGCAGAGTTAAGAGATGCCCAGGTGTTGTGTACCCAGGTGCAAGTCGCGCTCACTACAGAAAGAAGCAGGCGTCACTTTTCATGCGTACGTATCTGAAATTTCATTCTATACGAAACCATTAATGCATGCAAAGCTCTTTATCGCGCATTATGTTTTTCTTTTTTTTATGATTCAGCTGAAAATGCTCATAAATTTTGTTTTTGGTGCGTGTTGCCGTAATGTCCTCAGATTTCCCGGTGATCAGGAACGTCGAAGGAGATGGGCTTCTGCAGTACGGCCACCCGGAAGTGACTGGCGACCAACGAAGTTTCTTCATGTGTGCTCGAAACATTTTGCTCCAGAGGACCTCTATCCCCCGTCGCTATTAAGAACTCGTCTGCGAGATGATGCTGTTCCCATAATTCTGGTGAGAGAAAACTGCAACTGAATTATTTTGTCACCATAAGCATTTCCATAACGATCATGTAACTTAATGCCTCACTGGTTGCTTATTTGTGCTGAATTGTTTGAAGCATCGTGAAAAATTGGGTCTTTCTGAAGATCCCCCCCCCCCCTTTTTTTTTCTTGTCACATACCTGTCGAGGCCCACGCGCGGCTGCACCGTAATGTATGTCTCGATATTGCGGCACGGGATGCTTAGGCGGGCTGTGTTTGCGCTTCAAGTGTGTCTATAGAATACGAAACGCCAAGAAATGTGCGTGCACTCGTGTGGCAGGCCTTCGATGCCGACAGTTGTGGGCCTACATGAAACACAAAACACGCGCAGCGTGAAAAATCATACGTACAGTAAAGCGTAGGATAAACAAAACACGCATTTCGGATAAAGAGTCGATGACGTTATCTTAAGGAAGCTCGCCTCGGCGCTATCATGTACTAATGTAATTAACGGTGTTGGCGCCAAACTGAAGATAGCTATCGCGGCACCTGCGGTTGGCATGCCTGATGAAGAAAACAAGCGATATTTTGCTCTCTGCGAAAGTCGCAGAGAGCAAAATATCATAGCAGCAAAGAACGCAATGTCGTCTGCATATATGTACACATGGACATTATTGTGAATTGGGACTGAACTTAATAATAAAATATTAAATAGAACGGGAGAGAGGAAGGAACCTTGAGGAACCCCTCTGTACTGGTGATATTGTGGGGCAGATATACCTCTGTGGCAAAATTAAAATGTCCTTAACCATTAGAAACTCGTACACCAAATCAATAATATGTCCCAGGAAGTGCGAGCTTTCTGATGAATTGAGCAGGATAGCGTGTTCAACACTGTCATAAGCCTTAGCGAAATCTAGTGTTACTAATGCTGAAAATTGACACCTGTGATGAGCAAGCTTGATGCATCCCTCTAAAACTACATGTGCGTCCCACATGAAACATCCAGGTCGGAATCTTATCTGACAAAGGCTCAGTAATGAGTTGTTTGAAATAAATATATAGATTCTAAAGTATAAAGCTCTTTTAATTATTTTATAACATGAGAGGTTAATACAATCGGGCTTATGTAATCTATATGTGCACTCACTCTTTCTTTTTAGCAAGAAAATTATTTTTACGATTCTTCAGTCTGGAGGAATCCAGCCCTTCCCAAGTGAATGGTTGACAAGATTAAGAAGATCTTGAGGAGACACCTCAAGTAACATTTAGCATGTATGTCGTAATGCCATCTGGCCCAAGAGCTGGATTGGGGAGAGATTGAACAACATGGGCAAGTTCTTCTATAGTTAAGCTAACAAAATTATCCCCAAAGTAAGGTTTGGGGAAGAATGATTGTGAATGTGATGAAAAGTGCGTTTGTCATCCCAATGCAATTCCATCTAAGAGATCAGTCAATTCTTTAGTAGTCAGTACAACACACTTTATATTTATGGATGAAGAAATAACTTTTTAAGACCTAAGAAATCTAAAAAGAGTTTTTTGTTGTAGCTTTATAAAAAAGTGCATAATGGTTTTGTTCATTACTTCATCTGCGTTTTCTGGTTTTTTTTCTTCAGTCGGAGGTACTGTAC
The DNA here is from genome assembly GCF_043290135.1 of Rhipicephalus microplus. Classification (NCBI taxonomy): domain Eukaryota; kingdom Metazoa; phylum Arthropoda; class Arachnida; order Ixodida; family Ixodidae; genus Rhipicephalus; species Rhipicephalus microplus. Next base: position 467,581,473 of record NC_134710.1, read on the forward strand.
ACATGATGAATTGCTGTTTGTATTGTTTCCTGTAGAGATTTCACCACAAAAAGAGTTTTTCGAAACATTGCTTTGGTATATTTGTAATAGCCCCAATTAGTAGGGCACTGGTTGATAAGAAGTTTTTTCTATGCTGTTTGTTTCTTGCCTGTGAGCACTGGTCCATACCCACTCTGGGGGATTGGCCATGAAAGCTTGTAGTAGCTTATATGTAATACATTGATTGTGAACCCTATTACTTTCTCAGCATTTCCTTTTTTTTTTCCTCCTCAGCTGGAGGTACTGCACACATAATGAGTCACTGTTTGTATCATTTCCTGTCGAGATACACCATGGAAACAGTTCTTTTAAACACTGCATGCATTGGCGTACTTGTAGTTGCTCCAATTAGTAGGGCACTGGTTGATAAGAAGTTTTTTCTATGCTGTTTGTTTCTGCTTGTTTGTTGCCTGTGAGCACTGACACATATACTCTGGGGGATTGGCCACGAAAGCTTGTAACTTATACGTGATACAATGATTGTGAACCTATTTCTTCTTTATCATTTTCTTCTTTGTTTTTCTCTTTAGTCCGAGGTACTGCACACACAATGAATCGCTGTGTGTATCGTTTCCTGCTCAGTACGTGGCCCTGAATACACTAAAGTGCAATAAATGTTTTGTTCTCGGACTGTGTAGACTTATTATGCGATGTGCGCGAACACCACCACAGTGCGTACATTTTGGACCAAAGAGGTCGATTACGCGCATGTCAGAGTTGCGGCGATCATCCACTAAATCGGCGCTGAAGATAATTCAGTGCCGCACGCACTTCGCAAATGCACGTACAGCGTACACCTGGCTGTTCGGCCACTGGATCGCAAGATTGGGCGACGTGAAAAGAAAAAAAAATATTCTTTAACGTGACTGTTTTGAAATGAGAGCGCACTACTTAGACGCAGACAGAAAAACAGTGTCTAAGTAGTGCGCTCTCATTTCCAAACAGTCGTGTATCACCAACTCGCCCAATCAACCATATTGACAAATTCCCTAACGCCCACCATAATTTCCAATAGCTTATCCGTCACCTCTTAAGTGCGGTCAAATGAAGAACGCAAAAGTTCTGTCAAGTAAGTTTGAACACAATGCTGCAGGCGCTGAATGCATTTTTATTACGGCCTCCTCCGCGATTACGACACTCTGGACGGTGGCACAACGTCACTTCTCGCAGCAATTCGGCCCGCAACACCAGGCCTTTTACCCACGAACAGTCAGGTGAATGTATACTTACAACATTTCACAACAAACAGACCGCAAACCAATTGTCGAAATTTCAAAGAAGTTGGAGGGGAAGGTGGTTCGTGTCGCCCGTTACGTGGATGATTACTTAATAGCAGTGCCCAAAAAGGAGGAGCGCAAGAGTGTTGAAAAGGTTTTGCAGATCTTTCAAGAAACAGGGATGGGGCTGAAATTCACCAGAGAAATGCCTTCACAGCATGCCTTACAGTTCCTACCATAAAGATGGCTTTTGTCAACCACCACCATTGTTGGGCGTATAACCCAAGATCTGTGAAACCTTTGCTTAATTACAAGTCCGGTCATTCAAAATTAGTGAAGAAGGGCATCGCTACGTCTAGCCTCGGGGCTGCGATACTGAAGTCGTGTTGGCACCAACCGGAACAATGCTTCTACGAACAGGTGTGTCGCCTTCAGGTAGCCGGCTTCCCGACGTCCGTTATCACTTCTGTTTGCGAAGGTCTGATACGTCAGATCAAGAAGGGTGACAAGAGAGGTCAAAGAAATGTGCCACCATGCCCTACAAGCATAGATTAGCCCATGGACTAATAATGTGGTATCGCGATACGATGTACAGGTTCTATTCTCAGCAAAAACCAAACTAAGAAAACTGTGCCCTATGGTGAACAAAAAGCATGATAAAAAGAGCTCTAGCCAAAATAAATGCTGTGTTAAACACAGGGACGCCTCATTACTCTGTGCACTAGGGGTGGTGTACAGAATTCCCTCAACATGCGGAAAGGTTAATATTGGGTAAACAGGGCGTTGTCTCTATGTACGATTAAAAGAACACTCCGGAACCTTCAAGACCAGCACGTACACGAATTTACCTTCCCACTGCTACACGTGCGGATTCTGGCCCTTGTTCAATGAAAGGACAGTGCTCTTCAAACATAGCGATCAGATCACAAGAGAACTAGTGGAAGCATTCTTCATCAAAAAAGAAGGGGAGTCCTGTGTCAGTCAGACATCAATATCTTTACATGAAAAAAAAAAGAAATCTTGATCAGTAGCATGTTTCTTTGAATGGAATATGCCGCGCCTGCGCAGTTACCCGTAGCACAAAATTCTTAATGACGTCGACACGATCCTTCGCCGGCCCCCTGCGCATGTTCTGTGCGTTTTTATCTTATGTGTTCAGATAACTTGTATTTCAATAAATTCTTCAGTTGAGAGTCAGCGCTTGTTTGTGTATCTTCTCTCCGTCCCGTGAGTTTGTGCACTGTTTCTGCCCATAATGTATCACGACCTATTTGTTATTTATTTAGTAATACTGTCAACCGTCTTTTGAGGGTCATTACAGGAAAGGTACGACACACTGTACAAACAAATAGGGGATATAACTATACATCTCCCAATGATAAATCAGGTATACATATATATAAATCCGTGAAAGCTATTCATTTCAAACGAAAAACACATACCCTGTTTCGCAATGCAACAAATAACAATTGCAATAATATTTACAATAAATCACATAAATGTAAATCAAGTAAATGCACAAATTCATTACCATCACCAGCATTGACTATGTTACTCGGTAACCCATTCCAATCTTCAATGCCATCAGGGAAAAAAGTATGACGGTACGCCTTCGTTCGTGCAAAATAAGGGTGCAGTACTCGTGTACGGTTTTCCCTCTCACTTCGTTTCCCAAGTTGTTCTATGTAGTCATTTCTGTTCATTTTAAACTCACCTTCTAATAATTGAAAAAGAAACTTTAATCCATTTTTCCCTCTGCGCTTACGCTCCAGATCACATAGTTGTAGCATTTCTGTGACAGAGTCGTTCTGCTTATATCTCAAGCATATAAAGCGAGCTGCAAGCTGTTGTGTGCGTTCAAGTTTAATTACAAGCACGTTTTGGTGGGGACTCCAGACAATACTGGCATATTCCAGTATCGGCCGTATGAAAGTTTCAAAAGCAAGAAGTTTTAAGTCCATACTAGCACCCTGCAGTTTTTTTTCTTAATATGTACAATTTTTGTGAGGCCCTAAAGCAAACATAATCAATATGTGTGTGCCACTTTAGGTTATGCGTTATTGTGAGACCTAGGTACTTGAACGCATTAACTGTCAACAAGGTGTGATTCCCGATACAGTATTCAAATGGAATTATCATTTTTTCCTAGAAATGTGGGTGACGGTAGATTTCGAATGATTGATTTCCATTCCCGAAGCTTCACACCATGAGTGCAATTCCTTTAGACATTCGGCAATGTTCAATTGGTCCTTCCTACCAGTCACTCGCGCGTGAATTAAACAATCATCAGCAAACAGCTTGAGCTTAACTAGCCCAACTTTCAGTCTTGCTAGTGTAGGACATCTTCAAAATGATCCCGATGACATCAGACGGACCACCTACAAATAATCACTAGTAATCGATCCAACTACACTAAATAAAGAACCTTCCGTGCATCAAGAGACGCAATAAAATGCTGCTTGCTCGTTTCTGTCCAATTTATGGAAAAAAGAACCGCCGAACGTTACAATGAGGAATGGCGCGAGTGGTTCAAAAATTCGATTTTCACGTGGTTGGATGGGTGGATGGATTGATATGGCTTTACCCTTTGGATCGGGCGGCGGCTAACGCCTCCTAGCCGTAATACTTAGTGAACCAAAAAACATGATTTATCTTTTTTTTACCTTTCAATAGTGAAGTTGAGGACTGCTACTTTGCAGTGAAGGATTTAATTTTCACTCGTGCCTTGATTTTAGCCACCAATCAGATAACCTCCTTCTAGTTATTTCTACCCGCATACAGTCTATTTTGCCCTTTCTGTCCCTCAACCCCAGTGCTTTGAAAAACACTGCGCCATAATCCTGAACTATAGGATGAAGCCCTTCACAGAACATTATCAAATGATCGGCAGTTTCCTCCTCCTCTCCACACGCACTGCATACTGTGTCTACCCCTTCGTATTTGGCCCGATAAGTCTTGGTTCGCAATGCTCCCGTCCTGGCCTCAAACAGAAGAGAACTACCCCGAGTATTATCATAGATCCTTTCCTTGGCAATTTCCTGTTTAAAAGTTCGATAGATCTCTAGAGACAGTCTTTGTTTTCTTCACCTTCTTCTTAACTGATAGTTATTTTTAGTTTGACCCCCTGCTGTTTTCTAAGTATTTACCAGTCAATTTCCTAGTTCGCTTCATCCATTTTGTATCGACATTCTTCATGTACAAGTAGCTGAATACCTTCCTAGCCCAACACTCCTCCCCCATTTCTCTCAATCGCTTTTCAAATTTTATCTTGCTGCTAGCTTCCCTGCCCTCAAATGATGTCCATCCCATATCACCTTGTACTCCCTGATTTGGTGTATTCCCGTGAGCTCCTAAGGCAAGCCTACCTATTCCACATTGCTTAATTTCTAATATTGCTTGAACTTCTGATCTCACGCACAAGACCGAATTGCCGAATGTCAGACAAGGAACCATGACCCCTTTCCATATTCCTCTCACAACATAATACCTATTGTAATTCCACAGTGCCCTCTTTTTCTCATTACCGCTGCATTCCTGTTACCTTTAGTCGACACGTATATTTCGTGTTCCCTTAGGTACTTGGCCCCAATGCTTATCCATACGCCCAGATATTTGTATTTATCTGTTATCTCTAGCGTGACCTCCTGTATTTTAAGCTCACAACCTTCATTGTTATTAAAAATCATGACTGCTGATTTTTCCTTACTGAATCTGAAATCTAACCTATCTCCCTCATTACCGCAGATGTTCACCAATCTCTGCAAATCTTCCTTGTTGTTGGCCATTAGCACTATATCATCTGCGTACATTAATGCTGGTAGAGCCTGATCAATGAGTTTTCCTTGTTTGACAAAAGAGAAGTTGAATCTAAGTCCACTCGCCTCTAATTTGGCCTCTAATCCTTGTAGGTACACCATGAATAACAAGGGTGACAGAGAACACCCCTGCCTAGGCCCCCATTTTACATCTGTGGGCTTGGATACCTGTTTTTCCCACTTTATAACTACCTTGCTACTTTTATAGATATCCTTTAAAAGATTAGTGACTCCATCTTCCACACCTAGCGTGTCCAGTATTCCCCACAAGACCTCTTGAACCATGCTATCGTACGCTCCCTTGATATCTAAAAATGCTACCACAGGGGCCTGTGTTCCTTTTCTGATATTTCGATGCACTGCGTCAGTTAGAACAGATTGTCTTCCAACCTCCTGTGTTTCCGAAACCCGTTCTGCAGTTTCCCCAGCACCCCCTCATCCTCTATCCATGCCTGCAGTCTTTCCTTTATAATCTGCATCGCCAGCCTGTAGACCACTGATGTCACTGTTATAGGACGGTAGTTGTTTTATGTCAGCTTTGTCTCCCTTTCCTTTATAGATCATGCTCATCCTGCTAAGTTTCCATCCACCGAGGATTTCACCATCGATCATTGTTTTGCCGACAGCCTCTCTCAAAGCCTGCTTAGACTTCGGACCTAATGTCTTTATCAGCATAATTAGAATGCCATCTGGGCCTGTTGATGTACTACTAGGAACCCTCTTCTCAGCCCTTTCCCACTCTCGTTGTGAAAATGAAGCCATTGCGCCACTTGATTCATCCTTGTCTACTGTGGTGCATAAAGCACTTCTTTGTTGAAATTTTTCTGTCACCCTTGTTCTTGTATATTCAATAGCTTCGCCCCCTCCCTAACGCTTCGAACTGTAGTTATAAACATCTGCTCTAGGCTTGTCTCATTTCTTAGGCAAGTTAGATGGTTCCAAAATTGCGCAGCTGCCTTTCTATCTTTTATACGTAGTTCTGTCAGCCACTGAGCCCCCTTTCTTCTAATCATTTCAGTGATCAGAAGGGATGTTTCCCTTCTACAGCTTAGAAAAATGTCCCATTTTCTTTCAACATCATCTGTTGGTTTACCCCGCTACGTAGCATGTCTGTGTTCCCTAAAGGTTTCCCGACGTTTTGCTATGGCTCTCTCAACTTCCTCCTCCCATCAACTCTTGGGTTTGTGACTCCTTTTCCGGGGTGACTTGTCATGTGCCTTAGCAAGCTCTAGCTCAAACAGTTTAATTATATTCGTGTATGTTCACAGTGTTTTATTATCCTCAGTGATTACTTTCTCAATTCGTTTAGTGGCTATTTCAATTTGCCTTTCTGAATAAAAATTTTACTGTAGTTGCTCATCTTGTCTCCTTCCCACTTTCACTGCTCTTCCAAAACTTAGCTTGATATGTTTGTGATCGCTACCCAGACTTCTGGAGCCACCTTCATCTATGTGCATTCCCCTGAGCTTATCATACATCCTATGTGACATCGGTGCGTAATCTATCGTCGACTGCAGCCTTCCTACCTCCTATGTTATTTGCCCTTCACACTTCTCGGTACTGTTGCAAATGATCAAATCAAGCCTTTCACACATATCCATGATCAGTTTGCCTGTCGGGTCGGCATACTCATCTATATCTTCTATGTGTGCATTTATATCTCCTAGTATAATTATCTCGCACTCTCCTCCTAACTCCTGAATGTCCTTTGATATACACACTCTACCATTGCCTGCTTTTCCTCTTTGGCCTTTGCTCCCGTCCACAAGTACACGAAACCAAGCAGTGTCATTTGCCCTGCCACTTTCCCTTTTAGCCATAAATGTTCCTTGCACTCCTGCTTGACCCTTTGCCAGTCTGTACTTTTATGAATGAATGCCCCAATACCACCCCTCTTTCTGCTGCCTTCTGTTCGATTACAATATTCCCACGCGTAGTCCGCATTATTAGGAGGTTGTTCCATGTCCCTGAGATGTGTTTCTACAAAACCGTATACCATCGGCCTCTCCTCCCTTAGCTGTTCTTCTATCTCTTCCCACTTCAGCCTGTTCTTACCACCCTGCATGTTAATATACCTTATGTCTGAATTGGCTCGGCCCTTGTGCTTACGTCGATTTCTTCTCCCACGGACCCCACGTGGCTTGAATCTTAGTGCCCTTTCAGAATCGTCTTTGGCTACACTGCTGGCCTCAGGGTCTGGGTCCTCCTAAAAAAGCTGTGGCTTGACGACCCATCCTATTGCCAACCCTCTTGCCCGTCACACGACTGTAATGAATTCTATCTTGTGCAAAGGGTCGAGTGCCAGGCTCGTACACGTCTTGGTTCACCTCCATTACGCTGTATCCGAGCTTCTGGCTCACACCCCTGATGCCACAGTTTGCCTCCATTACCACGAGACTGGCCCCAGACCTCTGTTACTGTGCATATGGTCACATGCACACTTCCAGAGGCGTCTCGGAGTTTTCGCATGCCATCCTCTAACTGTCTCTCAGGTTCTGGCTCTTGCCCTTCAGAACAACATTGAGCCCAGCATGATTAATGACGAGATTTTCGCCCTCCAAGCTGTCCTCTACAACCTCCTGAGCTTTGGCCACGGGACAGGTGATGCCATCTAGTGGGGCATAGTTGAAACAAAAGCGTCAGAAATCTCGAATCCAATGGTGGGAAATTGATCAATGGCCGTTGTTGCTGCTGTGGCTCCCACTGCTTTCGGTCTGCTGCTACTAGGGCAGTGAAGCCGGGCAATGTTGTGCATGGCAACATAGACGTAAGTTGGTCCGGTCGGTCCACTTCTAGAGGTGGGTAATTTGAAGTGCGCTAACTCGATGTGGAGCACTAAAGCGTGATTTTATTTCAAAATAGGCCCTTCCTTGGCACAAAAGTAGCACTACGAGGTTTCTTGACCACCATTTCAACAATTAACCTTGACTTCATAGTTGACTTTAGTGTCCCTTTAAGAGTTGTGTTAGTGCCTGGGGCAGCAAGCGAACGCAAAAACTGATCTTTGAACGGCATCAACATGGTCATGTTCTGCTGCTAGAGTTCGAGTACGCTAATTTGACAGCTGTGTGTGCGCCAAAATGATGATGATGTTTAATGTTTTGTGGCGCAAGGGCCATTTCACGGCCAAAGAGCACCAGTTCATCTTACTAAAAAAATGATTGTGATAAGCAGCTTATAAGGGCCATAAAATTCCTCGCGGTAAGGGGGTAAAAACATACAAGTAATAAAATCATGACCATGCCGTGAAAGGTGTGTGTGGTGTGAATAGATGACAAAAGTTGGTGGTAATAAAAAACGATGGTGGACATGTATGGTATTAGCACAAGTGCCTCACTCGTTCACACCCTTGCGTCCAAGGGCCGTGAGGCAAGTGCTTTCTTGAGTATCCACCGCAGCAAAAACCTCTCTGGAGAGGTCGTGCAACGGAATACCGGGGTATAAGATATGACACTATGAATTTCTTTTAAAAACGCTAATAATGATTTATGACTAAAAAGGGGTTCCCTACCGACGAAAATTGCAGGGTGTAAAGGTATATGTTGTCGGTAGGGTAATAGAAAATGTTGTTTTCTTAGAGTTTCTAACTGTTTGCACTGGATCAACACGTGAAGGACTGTTAATGCTTCACCACATCTGTCACACAATGGTGGATCACCACCGGACAAAAGATATGTGTGTGTTGTGTATGTGTGTCCTATCCTGAGTCTCGTTAATGTTACCTCTGTATTATGCGATTTTGATACTGGCAGCCAATGACCAAGGTGTGGCTTAATAATGAGTAGTTTGTTTTGTGTGGGTGTATCCCACTTGCTCTGCCAGTAGTCCCTGAGGTTTCGTTAGAGAGACGGCTTAAGATCAAGGGCCGGGATGGATATGGGTGTAGGGGCAGTGCTTTTGTGGACGGATGCAGCGAGCTGATCCGCCCTCACGTTGCCTTGGATCTCACGGTGCACTGGCACCCAGCACACTACCACATGTTGTTTGAGTGTGTAGAGTGTGCATAAAATGGAGTAAAGTGAGGCAAGGACTGGGTTTTTGTGTTTTTTAAGAGTGTGCAGAGCCGTTACCACACTGAGGGAGTCTGTATAAATTACTGCTTTTTGTACTTGTAATTGCTTGATGTGTTTAGCCGCCACAAGTATCGTATAAGCTTCCGCTGTGAAGATACTTGTGCTTGGATGTAGAGGGACAGCATCCGAAAAGGATGGGCCGACAGCAGTGTGGGACACAGAGGAGTTAGACTTGGAGGCATCTGTAAAGAACTCAGGACGTGTGTACTTGTGTTGAAGTTTCAGGAAGTATGTTCGGATATGGGCAATAGGCGCATGTTTTGTAACTTCTAGAAAAGACACATCGCAGTCTATAGTCTGCCACTGCCACGGTGGCGGGTATGCTACAGTAGGCATTAAACTGTGTTCAGTGACACTCCAGTTTCCTCAGCTAGATCCTTCAGGCGAACTGAGAAGGGCTGCCTCATCGAAGGCCTGTTTTGAAACAGAATGGAGCTTGACAAATCATTAATAGTAGAGTATGAGGGGTGCTTCTTGTCTGCTTCCACCTTAAGGAAATAAACAAAGGACAAGTAAGTTCTCTGCAGATGAAGCGACCACTCATTTGACTCAACATAAAGGCTTTCTACGGGGCTGGTGCGAAAAGCACCCGTAGAAAGGCGAATGCCCAAATGGTGCACGGGGTCCAGCATCTTCAAAGCACTTTGAGTCGTACACTGATAAACAACGGCCCCATAATCTAAGTGGGTACGAATGACGCTTCAATACAGGTTTATGAGACATTGCCTGTCACTGCCCCACGTAGTACGTGAAAACACTCTTAAAACATTCATGGCTTTTAAACATTTTGTTTTTAAATACTTGATGTGCGGTACGAAGGTCAACTTGTTGTCCAAGATTAATCCTAAAAATTTATGCCCCGCATTAACAACAGACGTTGACCGTTCAGTTCAATGTCGGGTTCTGAGTGCATACCTCTCTTTCGGGAGAACAAGACACACGTGCTTTTTTGTGGGTTCAGTCGGAATCCGTTTTCCTCTGCCCATTTGGAGACCTTGTTTAAACCTAACTGAACCTGCCACTCACACATTGCCAGATTGCAAGATCTAAAGCCAAGCTGGACGTCATCGACATATGTACAATAAAACATATTGCGAGGGATGGACAAGCGCAACGAATTCATTTTGATGAGAAAAAGTGTGCAACTAAGTACACCACCTTGTGGCACGCCTGTTTCCTGGGCAAATGTTTGGGAAAGAACCGTGCCCACTCGGACACGAAATGTCCGGTTTGACAGGTAACTTCTGATTATGTGAAACATTCTTCCGCGCACGCCAAGGTGGGACAGGCCTCTTAGAATTCCAAAACGCCATGTTGTATCATAAGCCTTTTCGATATCGAGGAACACACAGAGAAAATATTGTTTATAGGCAAAGGCGTCTCTGATCTGTGCCTCGATACGAACAAGGTAGTTTGTGGTGGATCTACTCTGTCAAAACCCGCACTGATATGGGTCGAGCAAATTGTTTGTTTCAAGAAAATGTACAAGTCGGCAGTTTATAATTTTTTTTTCGAAGACTTTGCACAAGCAGCTTGTAAGTGCAATAGGCCTATAACTCGAAGCTAAAGAAGGGTCCTTGCCCTCTTTCAAAATGGGAATAATAATAGCCTCTTTCCAGGAGGTAGGGATAGTGCCAGAAAACCAGATAGCATTGTACAAAGTAAGGTTTTTCATGTTTCCATTGGTAGGTTTTTTAACATTTCATACACCACACGGTCAGAACCTGGGGCAGAAGTACTGCAGGAGTTTAGAAATGTTCGTAGCTCAGTTAGACTGAAAGCTTGGTTATATGCCTCGTATCTAGTGCATTTGTGTTCGAGTTTCTGCTTTTCTATTCTTGTTCTGTATTTTTGGAAAGTATCAGTATAGTGGGACGAGCTAGACACCTGTTCGAAGTGTGCACCGAGGAAGTTTGCCTGATCTTCCAAGGTATCACCCTGAGTGTTTACAAGTGGAAGTGTGTGTACTTGTTTTCCTGCTATCCTACCGACCATGTTCCAGACTTTAGCCTCCTGTGTGTATGAATTGATCCCTGACAAAAACTTCTGCCAGCTTTCTCTTCTGGCCTGCCGACGTGTTCTCCTGCCTTTAGACTTTATTTTCTTGAAGGTGTCAAGATTTTCGGCTGTCGGTGAGTTCCGAAGCAACCTCCAAGCTCTGTTTTGCTGTTTGCGCGCGTTTCAGCATTCAGAGTTCCACCATGGCACACGCCGTTTTCCAGGGTGTCCATTTGTTTGTGGGATGCATTTTGTTGCAGCATCAATCAAAAACGCTGTGAAGTAGTTGACGGCAACATCAATGTTCAAAGTACATATGTCATTCCAACCTACACGGGCGATGGTATAAAAATGTTACCAGTCGGCTCTGTTTATGAGCCACTTGGGAACACGTGGTGGGCACTCAGTTACTGTCGTTGTGCTCAAAACTACGGGGAAGTGGTCACTTCCGTACAGATTACTGACGACTTTCCACTGGAGTAGAGGCACAAGAGATGGAGATACTATGCTTAGGTCTATGGAGGAGTAGGTGTTATTAGCGAGATTATAATAGGTTGGTTCTTTTCGATTTAGGAGACACGCGCTCGACGAGAGAAGGAACTGTTCAATCAGGCGACCTTGAGCGTCATACCGAGTGTCACCCCATAGCCTGCTATGCGCATTAAAGTCTCCAAGGAGAACATAAGGCTACGGAAGTTCATCAATTAAAGAGTGTAAATCGCGTTTTTGCAGCTGATAGCTACGAGGAATGTAAATAGTGCAGATTGTGATCAGTTTATCAAAAAGAACCGCTCGAACAGCCACTGCCTCAAGGGATGTTTGGAGTTGTAAGTGTGTGCATGCAATTCCTTGATTCACTATGATGGCAACACCTCCGGATGATGTCATGGCATCAACACGGTCCTTTCGGAAAATAACGTATCTACAAAGAAAATTTGTGTGTTTAGAATTAATGTGTGTTTCTTGTACACACAGCACTTTTCGTGAGTGTTCGTGTAGGAGTTCTTGGATGTCGTCAAGGTTTCTGAGAAGGCCCCTGACGTTCCATTGTATAATTTGAGTGTTCATGGTGAATGTAAAATAGTGCTGTGTGTACGAAAAGCAAGTGGCTGTTTAGACAGAGAGTTTGAGTTCACTTAACAGGGCCGTCACCAGGCCCTGTTATCTGCTTTTTTGTTTTCTTGGCGCGCTCCAAGGAGCCACGGCGCTCTTTCGGCACCAAGGGTACCGACGTATCCATTGCCTCCTCGGAGGCACTGGATGCCCGCACGTGCGGGCTGTTAGTTCCAATTTCGGGCCTCGCCTGGTGAGGTGAGGCCTTGAGACCCGAGGACTCTGGAGTCTCCGGTCTCTGTTTGGGAGTAGGCGGTGTAGCCTGGGCTACAGCCGCCTTGGGGGCATGTGCCACAACCGCCGGCTCGGTAAGCGCGGGCCGAAGGAGTGGCGAGGGCAGGTGCGGCGGTGCCCTCTGACGTGCCGCATCAGCGTATGTAGGTCCATAGAATGGTGCTACTCTTCGCCGTGCTTCCTTAAATGAAATGTTTTCCTTCACCTTCAACGTAATTATTTCTTTTTCTTTTTTCCACTATGTGCAGGAGCGTGAATATGCGGCATGGTTTCCTTCGCAGTTTACACAGTGTGGCGGTTGTTTGCAGTTCTCAGACACGTGGCCTAGGACTCCACATTGTGCACAAGTCTGGCGACCACGACAGGTTTTAGAGCCATGGCCATACCTATGGCATTGGAAGCAACGACGAGGGTTTGGTATGTACGGCCTGATAGATGTCTTCGTGTACCCTGTTTGAATAGATTTTGGTAGTTTACTGGATGCAAACGTGAGTATTAAGTGTTTTGTCGGTGTTTCCTTATTATCTCTTCTGATGATAATTCTCTGTACATTAGTGACATTTTGGCTCTTCCACCCCTCCAAAAGTTCAGTTTCGGTCAGTTCAAGTAAGTCTGCGTCAGATACCACTCCGCGAGTTATGTTCATAGATCTGTGTGGTGTTACGGTTATCGGTACGTCACCAAATGTTGAGAAGCTGTCTAGCTTTACAAATTGTTCTTTGTCCCGAATTTCAAGGAGAAGGTCTCCGCTAGCCATTTTGGTTACTTTGTATCCAGCCCCAAGAGTTTCAGTAAGACACCTGGCAACTACGAATGGAGATACGGTCCTGGCTTGCTTTCCAGTTTTCTCGCAGTGAATGACATGGAAGTTGAGAAATGTTTCTTTTGGCTGTTTGAAAAAATTTATATCATCGGTGCTTACCTGCTTTAAGCCGGTACGATCAGACAGTAGGGGGAATGCTCCATGCATGCCTGTCTTATTTTTGTTCAGCAGCGTTGGCGGCCACCCACCACGGAGCCCAACGAGGGGACACTACAAGTTTGCGGATGCTGAAACCTGCAGACGCCAGCCGTACAACGCCACTATAACCCAATGCGCCTAGGCCAAGGTAGGCTATTTGCACAGGGTTAACCCTAGCCACCAGAAAGTTTGGAAGTAAATGGAAGAGACTAGAGGACAGTACAGATAAAAATAGGGAGAGAAAGATAGGAAAAGGCAACTGCCGATTTCCCCTGGGTGGGTCAGCCCAGGGGTGCCGTCTACGTGAAGCCGGGGCCAAAGGGGTGTGTTGCCTCCGCCGAGGGGCCTTAAAGGTCCAATCACCCGTCGTCGTCTCAACCCCCAGGATCCCCTTTTCCCCGGACACGGCAAAGCCTCGCACGGCTAGGCGTGGGAGGGAGCCTAAACCCCCCCTCCCCCCCCCCCGTTAGCTCGGGTCCGTGGTGTCGCTACACACCAAACGCCTACTTGCACAGGCGCCCCTGCGGGGTGCGTGCGCCAAAATGCATATCATCAAAGGAAAGAACGAAAGCAACCTGAATCACACGGGCAAGCCAGTAATAACACATGCATGCAAGAAATACGAGTAATGAATAAAGTAAATTACTTTTTCTGTCCGCTGAAATACTCGCGTGCAGTGACCGCTTGGCTCACCATTACGTGCTTTTTAATCACGGTCGCCAATGGTTTGCACCTACATACACATGTTCTATTAGATAACTTGCTAGCCTTGACTACTTCTTTTCAAGAACAGAGAACAGCTAGAAGAGAACACGGGCGTACCACCGCAATTTCTTTTAACAATTTCCTTTTAGACCTAGCGTACAGCAACAAAGTTTGCCATGCGTCAAGCTTGTTTTCAATTCAGACATTCGAAAGAAGACCAGTACTTGAATAGCACATTTTATTCCATGTTTATAAAATGAATATGTAATATAGAAATGTGCCTTAAATATATCCACACAATGTTAAATTGAAGATACACACAGCAGCACTCTCGCCATGCAAATTAACTCACTGTAACAAAATACGTCGATCACCTACAGTTTTAAAGATGTTCTGTCACTTAAGAAAATTGTTGAAATATGTATTTCCTACATGCCCTAGCCTGATGAAAATGTTTCACGAAATAACATATATTTTAAACATGTATAGCAACGGTACGTTTCAGTGCAATCTGGGGTCACTTATGCGTCGGGATTGTCCATATCTAGAGGAATCGCATCAGCATAAAAATTTCGAATGAGGTACAACATGAAAAGAACATTCCCTTCTTATTAGTCATTCGCTTTCGTAACTCCAACTGTTTAATTATTGATAGCAATGTATATTTACGAAGCCCAAAATATTGAGTATACGAAATAAATCCATAAAGTTACTTACACGTTAAAATTCGTAGAATGTTTTGCTTTGCTAACACACGACGAAAGCCACGCCAGTAATAAATGTCCCATGTACACTTGTTTTCTGACGTTTGCTCATAACATCAAGTTCATTTATTTGATTGGTCTTGTTTCAGTGTGTACCTAATATTTTTTGTATAAATTTTATACAAATTGCTCAGTTATTCAAAATCTATCGGCAAGTTGTTAACGAAATATGTTATGATCACGTTTCCATCATCCGGTGGATATAAATCAGACCACACGTGATATTTTAAGACCAAAGCCTTAGATTATTCATGAAACGCACAAATTGACCATCGTCGTCGGGGTCCTGCCTCGGCGGCGACAGCATGTACGAGCATAGGCATGCACGCACGGTTACACAGTTCGCCATCCGGGGGAAGGGGTTGAAGATTTATCGCAGCTCGTGCCACCTTCCCAATTATATCAACATTTGAGGCCGACTTTGAGCTCGCCATCCATGTGTCGCAGCACCCCCTTCATATACTATGTAAGTAATTCAGGTGTTGGCAAGGCAGGCAAGCGACTCATTTTCTCGGCTCCTCATAAGCTCGGCCGCCTATGCAAGAAAATGAATGATGACAATCCCAGGGAGCATGCAAGCGTCAAGAAACACAGGACGCAGTACGTTAAATGTTGGAGCAACGTAGTGTACGACATTCCGTTGTCCTGTGGTCTGTCCTATACTGGACACACCGGCCGCTGTTTGAACGACCGCCTGAGAGAACACGCAAATAATATTAGGACTTCAACAAGCAGCACCTTGGCAGTCCATTGCTCCTTGTGCGACTGCGTCCTGCTCTTTCATGAATGCAAAATACTCTCGAGTTATCGTAACAAGAATGGAATGGAGTGAAAACACTTTGTTTCAGTCCTGCTGGACACGCTTGGCACGTAGCGGGCATCTCCCACGTAGGGACCGACAGGGAATACCTGGCAGCCGCTTCGTGAGCCTGCTAGACGGCCCTATCGTAACAAGACAGAATGCGAAATTAACGAAGCCTTTCATATAAAGACGAAAAGGAACATGTGTGTCAGTGAGCCTTCACTCGCCCTCCTGGAAAAAAAGAGAATGTTTTTGAGTAGTTAACTTGTACTTTGCGACTCGTGGCAGATCCTTTTTTGCCTTTCACTCTTATGTGCACGTGATAATTGTTCTTGTTTTCAGCTATGTATTTCCAGGTGTAATAAATTTTACACACAGTTGTTCGTCAGCGCTTGTGTCATGTCTTCAATCTTTCTCCGTCTCGTTTTTTGCGCGGTTCCTCTCAGTATCAGGTGATCACTTTGCGCCCCCTCCCCCTTCTACGAGCACACTTGTGCATACAGGTGATGCAAAAAATTATGACGTGATGACGTCACCATGACATAAACGATGCCAAAGTTGTGACGCCATCATGTCGCCTCATTATAGCATTGTCGCTTAACACTGCCTCCGTGATCGGCCAACCAATTACGGATGCACTGCAAAACAAAGTGTGCAGTAGCTTCAATTAAATTATTCAAGACCCTATAGATAGTGCCAAACCACGTCCGATGGAGAAAACTTTGAGGGGGGGGGGTAATTAAATTTATCGACTGAAGAAAAACAACATGTGTTTCCCATCGAGCTGTCTAAGGCAACAGCACAATTAAACACCTTGCGAGTTACTGTTAATGGTGGTGTAAAAGGTAAACATATCCAGTTATTGATCTCGTCACCGATTAGTGACGTTAGTCATACAATGGTGCCGATCCTAAACCAATTGAACGAGGCGCTAGACTTCTGCGAGTTACCTAGGGCTTTTTTTTTTAAGACTGCGCCCACACCGACAGGCACATACCGCTTTGTATGAGCTATTTAAGGCTTGATACTATCCGAGAAAACAGGATAGTGCAGGAGGAAGACTTAAAAAAGCAATCTAACGCATAAAATAAAAGATGTCTCAAACGTATACTTATGAGCTAGCCACTTACTGCACACATACCTCCCAAGTTCTAGTGGTTATTCATACAATTTCTACCTTACGATATTCTGTAGCACATATACATTTGTCATTTCAAACGTAACTAAATTAAGCCCCCTTCGCTCATGATAAAGTGCGCCCAGAAAGCGCTCCGATCAGATGGCTGAGTAAGTGAGTACCATAGTGGTGATATTCCAGCTAGACGTAAACAAACCACATCTCCATTTCGCATCACATAAACATATTCTAAGCGCAGTGAGTCAATGCAGTATTCTGCTGCAGGCACATAGTATTCAATATCACCAAAATTATTGCAATGTTGGCTAACAGCCGCAAAAATATCAGGTGCGTAGCAAATGCCCGCTGCTTTGCTGCGGCTTCCATCGCTGGAAAAGCCCACGGGTCTGGCACGACAGCGCCATGGCGCGAAAGTTCACCGCAAAAGGTCCTCACTCCTCCCATGAATTGCTGCGGCGCTTTGGACACTCCTCCATATTCTAGGCCACTTTAGCCGAGGCCAGTCAAATAAAGTCCCCGTTTTTTCCTCTCTTTCTGTCGCCTCTCCCGATTCCGTGGCGCGGAGCGCCTGCTGAGCCAACCGACATAGCCGTTCAGTCCTGATGAAACCAAAACCATAACCGCTTATATTAATATGACTATATTATATATATATATATATATATATATATATATATATATATATATATATATATATATATATATATATATATATATATGATTAAGCAACATTTTCCGGCATGGGTATCCATGACTCCCGCACATAGAAGCTAAATGTGGATGCTGCGGCGCTGATAAAGGATTTTCAGCAAACGAGTTTGGGGCTAAATCGCGCTGCTGTTCCACCCCTGTGGCATACAGTTTGAAAATATACATTTTCGTGCCAGCGAAATTCAACCTCTTCATGAATGCTTTCTACAAGCTCGTTTCATTTCCTAACGAGACCTTGCATTTCATACAAACTTTTAATACAATAGCGTTAAAGAGCTCGTTTTGCAGGAATATCGGCAGTCACTTGACTTTCACAATCAACTTGAATTTACCCGCTTTGGCAACATAGCAATTTTTGACAGACCTTTACACAAACCAATATGCGTGTGTTGTTAAGAAAATGCACATGCCTGGTGAACTTCACAGACGTGCGTGCCCCTCGCATTCATGCTACAGTAACATTGAAGTTCTGTAGTCAAAAAAAACCTTTGCAAGTCAAATATCAAATGAAGGGGTCAGTTTCACAATCTGACAGTGTTGAGCACTATTAATTGTCATACATTTATGCCAGCTATTCAATAGAGAGCTGCTACTAGGAGTGACTGAAGATATATTCCACAAAAAATATTTCTGAAGGTCCGTCCCATGTAAAACGTGTGGACGTGGCCTTCTCAGCAGGTTTCCAGTAGCTTTGGTTTCGCTTGCATCATTGTATCAGACACAGGGCAACTGGTTGCTCCTATGGCATCGTCATTACAGTCGCATGGATGCACATCTCGCTTAAAAAAAAAAAAAAAACTCGCCGCTCAAAACTGTCTTGCCATTGCACCTGAAGTGAATGAGGATGAGCTTACGAGTCCGAGGATGACAGCAGCTCACCTTCAAATTTTATGGCGTCGATGTTTTGCGTCAGCCTAAGACATCCGTAGCCATTCATGGGTTTGTTTTGCTTACAGCCTCAAATTGTCTACTCCACCACAAGTGCTCTTAGCTGCTGACCTCTGTGCACAATCTTATAGCTGCTCTAGTCAAGGTGCTACTTCCCCACGTTGTTGGGGCGCGGTGTGCTCGCGGCAACTGCAGAGCTTCACCTCGCGACACGAAGGTGACCACAGCACATTTTGATCCTGATTACAGAGCATTGTGAAACGTTTTAGGACAGCACACGATATTGTTCTTTTCTTTAATGCCATGTGCACAGATACAAAAAATTATGCTTGTACGCATATATTGGAACGCCAACCTATGCCGAGTAAAGTGGCTCATGGAAAGAGATGATGCCAGACGAAATAGCGGAGCTCATTGCACGTCTGATTTATAGAGGGATTATTCACACCTAAGACATCCATCTGCAGTGAAACGCCTGCAGGCTGTTATCACACACAAAAAAAAAAAAATTACTGACAAAAGTGGATGAGTTCACTTGTCTCATGAAAAACTAGGCCATGCTTCACTGCATGGCACGAGCAGTGAAGCAGTACCTCTGTTTAGATTTTTCTTGGTCTACATGAATAGAAGCATTTTGTACTTAATTTATTATTTTTATACTGTTCCTGGGTCATTTATCTTCAAGATGCACATTCTAACTTTTCTTTGTTTTGAATATTTTTGTATTTATAATGTTTTTTATTGCACTATTTACCAGCTGGAAGTGCAAAATTTCACACTTTTCACATTTTTATTCATCCCAAAACATTTTTCTCATATTTTTTGTAAAGACATATTCATTGTAGAAAATTGGTATCCTGCAATGCCTGCTGGAGTACTTTTCAAACAGGCAAAAGCTATTTTCGTGAGACATGAAAACTAGCCATTTTTGTACGGTAATGAAATAGTTAAGGCCACGTAAAGGGTGCATACCAAGTTTGAAAAGCTTTCATGCAACAAGTGTCAGAAGTACGCACCAAGAACAGAATATCGGTATCGCGTTCAACTTTTGAAGGCGAAGCTTTAGGGTCCCCTATTTTTTTTTTTTTTTTTCAATTTCAACTTAGCGCGACACAATGAGAGACTCATGGAGAAAGTCCACTGATTAGCATCCAGGATATAAGTTCTGTTATAGGCCCAGGAGAAAAAAAAATGGAGGACATGACTGGAAGAGTTACCCCTGGACTGAGGCAGGCCCATGGCATATTGCGAGCTTCGCAGCCACAGCGTGAGGAGACTCCACCATCGAAACGACGACAGCGCACTTGGCGGCGTAGGTAAACGAAACTGAACAAAGCCTTTTTTTTCGACGATTTTATTTGTAAGACTTCGAAATGATAAGTATAAAATACCGTTCCTCATTTAATTTCAGGCATTTAGAAGCATGCAAAGTGCGAACTTGTAGAAAATTGGAAAGTGACGCACTTAAGTTGCCAGTGCGGACCAAGAAACAAGCAGTCTCGCCGCACTGCTCGTGAAAGGCACGCAATTATGTTGATACCAATTACAGAAAGTTTACCGAATACTGTCAACAAGTTGTTGCGAAATTTTGAGCTACACAAGTGCAGGGACGTAAGCGGTATGCCTTTACTTACTGCAGCAAAGGTTTCGTGCAGTGCGATGGATATATCAGCCAGCGCTGGACACTTCTGTGCTCCGGGCATCTGCGTTGGGGCTATGCGTAGTACGTATACCTTCTATGCACATGAACGCTGATGCATGCATATTGTTCACTGCTGTACGTGCTAAAATGTTACTTACGTGGCCTTTATTTTGTGTAAACATCGATCAATTGACTTGCAATAAAATGATTTATTGTTGCAAGCTTGTGTGACTAGCGTTGTCATTTCACTCTGCCTGTATGCAGCATCACAACTTACTAAAGTAAGTATGCAAGATACTTATGAGCTTATATTATGCAGTTTATTGCAATGTACTATGTGGAAACGATAAAAATTGAGAAAGGGGGCTGCTACAGCAAGCGGGAAGCGGGGGTCAGCCATGACGCAGAAGCAGACGACGGCGATGTCGTCTGCTATGCAAAAGGCCAGCCACCGTATCGAAAAACCCAGGTGCTCTCGAAACCTACTTCATTTTATACGCAATTATAAATTATACAAACAGTACTCTCAGTTATATTTGGTTCAAAAATATATTTCTGTGTAGGAGGCAACGAAACCTTTTTTGCTCATTAGTAAAATAGTCATTCTGCAATTTTTTTACGATTCCCTACAAAGCCCAGACGGCAGTACCGCAGCTTCCAAATTGCTGTCCCCATTGGCTCTATGGACATGTCATTTTACTGACAAATGGATTACAAACACGGGCAAAGTAATGAATTACTCTGATACATTTCTAGCAAGTGGCAGTTTTATCATACAACTTCATCGAACACACTTGACCTGGTCCTTGTCAGTAATCCTAATTTAGTGCATTCATTAACTTGTTTACCCGGAATAAGCGATCATTGCTTTTTACATTTTTTTGTAAAGGGCCATGTTACATGTCAGAAAAGCAATCCAAAATTTATCAGAGATTATGTGAGAGGCGATTACACAGCAATCAATGATGAGCTTGCATTATTCATTGACGAGTTCATGCCAGAATTTTTTAGCCGTACTGTAGAAGAGAATTGCACACTATTTAGGAACAAAGCCACGTCACTTGTCGCTAAATATATTCCACTGCGCAGGCTTTCCGGAAAGAAACGCTCCCCTTGGTTTTCAACGACACTAAAAAGATTATCAAACAAGAAAAAACGCACTTTCAGTCTTGCGAAACGCTGTCAAACATCTACTCGTTGGAATGATTACGCAAACACACTGCATGCATATCGCATCGCGTTAAGAGAAGCAAAGATCGTCTTCTTTAATACATATCTACCTTCCCTTCTTTCTACTAATCCATCGAAATTTTGGAGCACTATTCAAATGAAAAAGAAAAATAACATATCTCTTACAGATACTGGTGGTTACACCATGAGCAATGAAGAATGTTGCATGGTTCTAAATGACACCTTTGCAAAGTCATTTTCTGACTGCTGTACTGACACAATCCCGTACATGCGCAAAAAAGATTTTTTTCCCATGTATCCACTTGTTGTCGATTTTGCGGGGATTTTAAAGTTAATTCATAGTTTAAAACTATCCGCTTCCTCTGGAGCGGACGAAATTAATTTGAAATTTCTGAGAAATATTGCTGTTTACTCCTCTGTATTTTTTATGTACCTTTTCACCCAGTCTATTGAGTGCTCGATTTTGCCTGCAGATTGGAAGGTGGGGAAGGTGGGGAAGGTGGTACCGCTGTTGAAATCAGGTGACCCGCATTCTCCTCTCAATTACAGACCCATTTCACTTACCAGCGTACCTTGCAAAATCCTTGAACATATATTTTCTAATCTTGTTCAATTTCTTGAGTCAAACTCTTTCTTCACTTCATTTCAGCATGGGTTTCGCAAGAACTACTCCTGCGAAACACAACTAATATCGTTTATACATAGCATTTCTTCCTCTTTAGACAAAGGCCAAGTTATTGATTGTATTTTCTTAGATTTTGCTAAAGCTTTTGACAAGGTGTCTCATCGCTTACTACTTCTTAAACTCAGCACTCTTAATATCGATCCTAACATCTTCAGTTGGATAGAATGCTTTCTAACTAACCGTACTCAATTTGTAACCACTAATGATGCTGCACCCCCCCGCTGTCACGTAAAGTCAGGTGTTCCTCAAGGCTTCATCTTGGGCCCATTGCTATTTTTAATTTATATTAATGACTTACCTACTGTTATTAATAGCTCTATAAAACTTTTTGCTGACGATTGTGTTCTATATCGTGAAATAACTAATCAGCATGATAACGTTATTCTTCAGTCAGACCTAGATAACATATCTAAGTGGTGCTCACAATGGCTAATGTTCCTAAATCCCATTAAATGCAAAATCATGTCTTTTTTGCGTCGCTCTGGCTCATCCACTTCTTTCGGCTATACTATCAATAACATCAATCTTGATTACGTAACCTCATATAAATATCTCGGAATTCAGCTAACCAATAATCTTTCTTAGCATGCGCACATCGAATACATCACTAACAATTCCAACAGATCCCTCGGCTACCTACGCAGAAATTTTTCTAAAGACCCCTCCCATTTAAAATTAATGCTGTACAAAACGCTAATTAGACCTAAGCTTGAATATGCGTCATCTGTGTGGGACCCCGGTCAAAAAACATTATCAGCAATCATTGAGTCGGTTCAAAATCGGCCAGCACGTTTCATTATTTCAAACTATACCCGCACATCTAGCGTTTCACTAATGAAATCAAACCTTGGACTAATTGATTTGCAAATTCAAAGAAAAATTTCTCGTCTATGCCTTTTTCACAAAATCCTTTACCAAAATAATTCACTTAAACAGGAACTCATCTCGCAACCTTCATACATATCATCACATCTTGATCATCAGTATAAAGTTTTTATTCCTTTCTGCCGTACTAACGTTTTTTCAGACTCCTTTCTGCCAAAGACCAGTGCCAAGTGGAACCACCTTCCCCCCTCCATCGCCTCCATTGAGGACGTGTCATCCTTCAAGGCTGCACTAACCGATCATATATTAAGCCTCTAATAACTGAATATTATTTGAACATGTATTCTAATTAATTGGTTGTATTATTATGTTTTGTTATTGCTGCATTTTTGTTATATTACCCACCCCCTCTGTAACGCCTTTATGGGCCCTGAGGGTAATGTAAATAAATAAATAAATAAATAAATAAATAAATAAACACTTTCCACTAACCAACAATGCCTCATCATTGTTGTTTTGCAAACTCAGGGAAGAAAAAAAGCATGTTATTGTATTTTCTTTCCACCAGATATGCCATTTATACAGTAGTGAACACACTCTGAAAACATGTTTAAAAATTTGACTGCTTGTTCTGATGAAAATCATGCAACATGTTTTTCTCAAATATCTTCTTTCAGTCCTCTGAGAACAATCCAAATATTTTCAGCGAAACTGAGACCGGGTTTGTTTATCTTAAGCGATAACGTTGTTGCTTTAAAAATTACTAGACAAATACAAATACAAAGGATAACTATTCACATGGAGGCCTATCAATGCTGTAAATATGAACAATCTATGATGTTCACAGAAGTAGAGCTTGCACAGTAAAATTACCGAGTTTCAATAACACGGCATGTTTCCAGAGTTTTTAAGAACACCTGAGCTGTCCAGAATTACTGAACATCATATGAGCTATTTCTCTTTTCCTTCTATTTGTGCTGCACAGAAAGATACTCAGAATACATAGCTTGCATGGCTGTTTGAAACACTGTAAATTAACGAGAGCACACTTTTCATAAAATGGCCGCCCTGCCGCGGTGGTCTAGTGGCTAAGGCACTCGGCTGCTGACCCGCAGGTCGCAGGTTCAAATCCTGGCTGCGGCGGCTGCATTTCCGATGGAGGCGGAAATGTTGTAGGCCCGTGTACTCAGATTTGGGTGCACGTTAAAGAACCCCAGGTGGTCAAAATTTCCGGAGCCTTCCACTACGGCGTCTCTCATAATCAGATGGTGGTTTTGAGACGTTAAACCCCACTAATATAATATATATATTCATAAAATGGCAGTCGTCACCCAAATGTGCTTGTCAAGGTTTCCTTCATTGAAAAAATTTATTAAAAAGCAAACTGTGATTTCGCATTATTCGCTCATACGGACATATATACAAAATTGCCAGAAAAATCGGAGACAGTATATATATATATATATATATATATATATAACTTTATCGTCGCCATCATAGTTTCCAGACACATGAAGCATGGAAACTCGGGCAGGTTGAAAGTCATCACTCTTTTCTATCCTTGTTTAATGCTTCGAAAGTTATGCTGTAACTACTAGGTTGCGCTGTTCATATGTTCAGTTAATTCCTAACATAACCATGAGGAAACACTTGAGCTGAATCCTCTTGCATGTGCGGGAATGCTACAATATGGTGACTTGAAACTGGTTCTCAGTCTAGAACACATTCTAAGACACGCATGGCCAGCAGTGTTCAGTTGGTCACAGCAGCCCATTTTATGTCAAAACATCAGTAAAGAGAACTTTTTCTTCCCTGAGTATTACATAAAATAAAGATCTTTGCTTGGATGTACAGTTTACTATTTATTTATTCATTTATTTATTTATTTATTTTATTTATTTATTTGGCAAAACTGTCAACCCTCATAGAGGATCATAACAGAGAGGACATACATAAAGAATGTACAATGTTCGTAAAGTTTCTTAATACCTTGACAACTCACAATGAAAACTGGTATTCTTTTCATTAACAACTTAACACTCAAAATAACAATTCAAGAACAATTCAGAATTCAGTCATTTTTCAAAATACTTGCTATGAACATGAAGTCGTTTACATCACTTGGCACTGAAAAAAATTTAATTTAGCAATCACGTAAATGCGCTTCTACAACATTTTCGAAGTCAGTGACATCTTTTAAAGCAACAATTTCGTTCGGCAGTTTGTTCCACATTTCTTTGACGTCTAGCAAAAAAGAATATCGAAATGTGTCAAAAAAAAGAATATGAAAATGTGTCAGTATTTGTTCGGTACGGTTTTATGATGCAATCATGGTTAGATCGGGGATTTATTTTGCCTGGAAAATGTAAGTGTTTGAGCTTATCTATATTCAGTTGATCATGCATTATTTGGAACAGTACTTTCAGCCTATATTTATTTCTACGTAGTTCAAGAGGATTTAGGTTGCATCTCCGTAACATCAGTCTTACCGATTCCTTCCTTCGGTACGTTCAACAAATAAAGTGCGCGGCTAGTTTCTATATTCTTTCTAGCTTCTTCTTATGAGTAACTTGATGGGGAGTCCAAACAATCGATGAATATTCTAGTACAGTCCTAATGAAGGTGGTGTATACAATATGTTTACGTCGTGCGATGCATCCTGCACCTTCTTCCTCAATAGATATAACTTTTGATAGGCTTTCGTGCAAACATTATATGTATGCTCATTCCATGTTAATTTTTGCATAATTGTTACCCCAAGGTACTTGAACTGGGTCGTATTTACGAACAAGTATTCACCAATGCTGTACAACAAGGAATATACTGATTTTTTTTTGCTGATGTGTGTATATGTAGATTTAGAATAATTTATTGCCATATTGCATTTCCTACACCTGTTATCTACATTTTGCAAAGAGTTCTGAATTTTGATTTGGTCGTCTAGTTTGGTAATTGCGGCATAGACTAAGCAGTCACCTGCGAAAAGTTTAACAAGAACACCCTCTTCCGCCATACTATTGATATCATCGATGTACAGGAGAAACAATAGTGGTCCCAACACAGAGCCTTGGGGCCCTCCCGAAAGTACAGCCAAGTATTGTGATAAGTGACCATCCACTTCACTACCTGCACACGATTTGTTAAATAAGCTTCAATTCATTTTATTACAAGTTTATTTATTCCTGCATGGCATAATTTGAAGACTAATTGGACATGGGATACTTATCAAACGCTTTTGCGAAATCCACACATATCACATCAACCTGTTGTCTTATATCTATAGCACTCGCAAAATTATGAATTGTTTCTATTAACTGGGTAATGGTTTATAAAGCCGTCCTGAAGCCATGTCGGTAAGGGTACAGCAAAGCGTTCCGATTCAGAAATGCGAATATGTGTTTTGCAATTATGTGTTCAAACACTTTGCAAGCAACGGAAGTGAGTGATAGTGGGCGATAATTTGTTGCCAGTTTGCGAGTGCCACTTTTAAATACAGGAATAAGGAATGTAGTGCGCCAATCTCATGGCAATGAGTGCGTTGTACTATAAGATTTCTTAAAAATAATAGTTGGATAATGTGACATCCATTCTGCGTATCACTCGAGGAATACAGTTGGTATATCATCGGGACCACTCGTTACCTTAAATGAAAAGGCATTGGTGCTCCACCAAAGTTGTACGATTACAAAATAAGTTGATGCTTGCTCTGCAGCAGTAACTGATGTCTCTTTTTATTTTCCCCACTGGATTTCACACCACACGTGTGCAAAATTGATTGAAATCTGTAATATGAATAAAACGAAAACCTTTTTACAGATTTTGCTCCAAAAAGCTTTACGCAAAATACAGATTTTTTCGAGAAGTGATAGACATCTCAGAAGCATCCTGACCTTCATCGGTGAGCTCCTAAAGAATAATCAACTGGGATTTCTTAGTTTACGAACGTTCCCCTGTAAAAGGCACATGCGCCAGTGCTATTGGCTGGACAATGCAGAGCCCGTATTGAACCACATGCCCAGGTGATAAAACTGTCGATAAATAGCAAAAGTTAGTTTTGCGTCTGTCTTGACCCTTCTAGACTTGAAGCGATACTTCATAAAGCGATACTTTCATAAAATATAAGTCTTGTAAAAGATGGACATGTAAAGAAAAGGCTACTACAAAAAGTATTCATTTTAGGCCTGCAATTTTACGCATGTAGCACAGTTGCAAATTTGTGACACCCCTAAAGTTGTATTTTATAAAATTTGACAATTACAAAGGCTTCCCGGCCATCATACCTTGATGATGGCAGTGGCAACACCCCAGAAAAAAAAAATTATCGGTTTCACTTTTGTTCTGACGTGCAAGAGCTGCCTTTCATTTTTAGGGATCAAGTGACAATGCCAGGGCCAAAAGTGTTAAAAAGGTCCCGCGATTTCATCTTTTCAATTAAAGCATCAAATGTCAAGGGAGAAAATTCTCACGGCAATGGCCATCTTGAAGAAGTGCTCGCTTTCAACTACAAAAACCTCATGTAGGAATTAAAAGGTGGAGAAAAAGAACATTAAGCAAGAATAGAAAAAAACTGGACAAATTAAAAAGTTTGTAGTTATTTTGTACATTCACGGTATGGCACCTAGCTTAGAAAATGTTGCTATGTTAAGATATTTGTTCAGCACAAAAAATGAACTCGCCACTCTAAGCATCAACAGAAACAAATTACTACTTTTTGCTTCAAACCTTGCAAGATATTTGTCGATTGTGTGTCCCCAAGAAGGTATGAGGGGAGGGACAGTATGAAAATTGAATCCGTGAGGATTCTGGGGAGGGAAAAGAAAGCTTCACAACCCTTTTGTATTGCTTGCTTTTGTAAATGCTCGGGTGCTATCCTGCAGTCAAAGTAACTTGAGAAAAAATTTATTGCTATCAATTAACACATGTGCTGAAGGAATCGTACTATATAAACCAATAGGGGGATGCATGCATTAGTAGATCCACATTGTTTCGCACGAAAAAAAAAATCAAGAAAGCTCACCTACCTTCAAAATTCACATTTTGTTTTAACAAAAAAATGCCCCTTGTAACACAGGTGGCACTGTTGATTTAATTCACATCAATTCTCTTTTGCCTGAACGCATGAAAATTTTTGTTAGTACATATATTCTCTTTGCTTTTAATAAATGGTTTTAGTTGTGAGTAAAGTGCTGTCTGCTTTTCAAGCATGCTGGAGCCCTTGGACATCCATAGCCGAACATGCCTTGCCTGAAAAATGCAGTGGCTTCTAACCAGACCAGAGTATGTAAAGACGGACATGTGGACGCTCTGGTTCTAGTCGTTTCTCCCATCATTCACATCGCATGCTTACAAAGGACAGATTTGCCTTGTAGTGAACAGTACCTAAATGCAAACATCATTCCTAAAACTAATCTGCACAATCTGAACATCCCACAAAGTAACTTCATAGCAATTTTTCTTGAGATTCAAACTCCACAGGCTGACATAACAGTGACTTATATTTAGCATTCACTGCCTTGCTATAGTTCTGCTGCTTTCTAAGGATAAAGACCACACTCTTGCTTGACAAGTCTTTATGTACTACCCGATAATCGAGAACCAAAACTTATTTAGCAAAATAGACTTCAAAATAATGGAGACCACAACTTTATTAAAAAAAAAACACTTTATGTGCTTCCCAAAGATGGAGACCAGAGCCTTATTTATCAAAAGTCTTCATTTACTACACAAGGATGGAGACCATAGCTTTATTTAGCAAAACAGTTGTTATTTACTTCCCAAAGATAGAGACCCTAGCCTTATTTAGCAAAACACTGTTTCTGTCTGCAAGTGGTGATGGTGTGTGTTGCATGAAGAAGTACCCAATTGTGTGCACTCTCTGCCACGTCCGTGCACACGATTGGTCACTGAAGGACTCGTGGCATGCGACTTCAGCCATGGTGAAAAACCTCATACGAAGAAATGGAATTCTCTTGTGGCACGCTGAACAAAGAATGTCAAAGAATTCCGCGTTGTTCTCGCGGCAAAGCCAGCAAGCACCCGGGTCAGGCAGCAGCACGAGAGACTTGGGCAGCTGCCGTCGACCTTAGTTGATGCCATGCGACGGTCCGTGGACATGTGACACCTCATCAAAGCAGTTCCCGGAGTACCTGAAGCTCTTCACCTTCTCAACAGAATGGCTGCACCCCACGCGACAGTCCTCGGAGCGCCACGTGATCGGTTTGGTTGAACGGCACGTAGGACGTTCAACTTAACCTGCCAAGCCCCAGAACAAGTGGGTTACAAGAAATGGTAACAAGTAGATTGCTCAATGGATGTTGACCGACAGGGACCATACGACCGATTCAAGGACGTCAATGACAGACGCTACGTTGTTTCCAAGCCAATGCAAGGAACCGAAAGAATGTTCCACTAGAAAACGTGCTGCTTAGATACAATGTACTGGAAGGCATAGTTTCCCATAAATACACTAGAGGAAACTCTGCCACTAGTGTCATGGGGGCTGCAACATATAGCACTTCAGCCAGTATGGCAACGGCAGGTAGTACACGGTTTTGTCTAGCCTTCGTTCTTTTGGCTCTGTACGGCTCTGTGTAACCTGAAACTGCTTTGCCCCAAGGCCAAGTTCAGCAAAGGTTTAGCAGTGATGCTTGACTACCTTGTGATGCTCACCAGTTCATATCAGCTCATGAAGTTCACAGTGGTGTGTTCTTTTACTTGGAACAAAGACAAAACATTACAATACAAAATCACATTTACCTTACAGTTACCTCTTATAAGATCCCCTACATATTCCCTAGCATTATTGTCTTTGTTGTCATTAAGATTGTGCCTAACAAAAGAAATGAGCCCTTAAACTTATGCTTTCCGTCAACAATAAACAGACAAAGACAACAAAGACAACATGAAACTAAGTGTTTGAAGCCCACAAGCACGAAGGCGCTTCATCAAACGTTTACGTCTTTTGCCAACATCGGGATTAATAACTATAAAATAGCTAATTATTACGTCACTCGTCACCAGACAGACTTCACTACTAACACTCAGCCTCATGCCATGGAATCTAATGTTTTCAAGTATTCACCGATGTATGCTTTTTATATCTCATTAAAAAGTTCTTAGCACTATCTTCCTAATGTGTCCCATAAATTGGTTTCATTTCACAAATATCTTGAAGTTCACATATCCACTAATGAAATCAAATGCCTCATTGTAAAAGCTAGGCATGAATTTAGCAGCCCGATCACTAAAAAAGCTTCTTTATATTACTCGTCTGTATTACCAGGAGTGCGACAGTCAAAATTGAAAGATCAAATTCAAAGCATTATAAAAAAAGCAGACTTACATATAGAACCAAAAATGCATGCACAAAACATTCAACCAACCTGAATCGTACTGAGTGAACAAGAACAAGCACTGTTATATCAGTAAATAAATGTAGCATTCAGAATAACCCCACTATACAAATAATGCTCGAGTCCACACTAGCATTTGCTGCGCCTGTTGAACCCTTTGACAGACTCTGCGAATTCGAATAGGGCTTTGCCAAGCTGGCCACTTTGGAATTTGGGAGATTCGTAAAACCGAGGAGTAGGGGTGGCAAAAAAAAAAACTCACGCACATTTTTTTTAGGGCAGCATAAATATCATGCACTGCTCCAAATGATTGCAAATAACTTCTTTACATGTCAGTCAGTATAGCAGAACTCAATTATGCTATGCTACACGCATGAGTAACAAAAGGTACTGTATCCCGTGACTAGGGCTAACAGCTACTTCCAAATCATATTACACTGTTCCGCGGGACACCGGTGTATAGCGCCGTAGGTGGCTTAAGCACCGTTCTGCACAAGTCAGAACAAGGCCAAGCAATTTTTGAACCGCTACAACCTCCCCCCCGTTCCTACCCCCACTTTTTTCTTTTCCCGATAGAGGTTAAGTTTCGGGCACCACATCTCTTGCTTGCAAGGTGCAAGGTTCGTCTCTTGCTTGCAAGGTGCATTCGACCAGATAAAGTAACAAAAAGCGTGTGCCCGCTGGTCCGGCACCAGCATCGGATATCCATCACCAGGACGAGACAACTTCAAGCCAGAAAGTTTTTTTTTGGTGTCGTTGCTATGGCAACCAACGTGGTGGCTGGCAACAACGGCGTACGCCGATCTTATTTGCGCGTGGAAACGCGGCGTACATTTCTAACATGCAATACCGCGTTTACTGACTAGGAAATTCATATTTCTCGAGAAGCGCTGCTGACTATGGCAACAATTTTTTTTTGTTGTTGTTG
Source organism: Rhipicephalus microplus (assembly GCF_043290135.1). NCBI lineage: Eukaryota > Metazoa > Arthropoda > Arachnida > Ixodida > Ixodidae > Rhipicephalus > Rhipicephalus microplus. The sequence goes on from NC_134710.1 coordinate 467,612,554, forward strand.
TTTACAGTTCTATCGTCCCGCCGATAGGTATGCTGTGTGGTTAGCGGACCGGTAGGCACGCGGCATTGTTACTTCAGTTATGTTTATCTGGGCGTCTGCCGAGTGTCCTCACCTAACGAGTTGATAAATTACATTGTGGTTTAATGTTAGGGTTGGCACGCTTAATTTGATTTCTCGCTCAAATTAGCACACCTGATAAACTTTTGAAGTGGGCTGGGCATTTTGGCACAGCGTGGCACAATTTGATCAAACTTGATGTTTTGGGCACAGCTGGGCACAACTATGCGGAATTGTATCAAATTGGCGCGGCTGTTGCACTCCTGGTATTACCAATCCATCCAAGCGGCACTATATTAACTAGAAGCTGTCCACAAATTTCGTCCAATTATCCTGAGCTTACAATTCACCATAAAGTAGCCCAGCCTAGTCTTATTTCATAAAATGTATTACCATAAGAACCACATCCATCAAAATGTTCCCTCGTACTTTCATACTGCGAAGCACACTTACTTCTTCACTTTGAAGTGATCGGATTTCTTTCCAAAAAAAAACTGTTAGCACTGCTTGGCACAGGCTCTACTACAATAATTAGAAAACATCTCGAATGTTTTAGACTATTCTGACAACATCGCACGCGTGACACAAATAGTTGGGTTTATTCTGAAGCTAATGAAAGCCCTAGCAATAATGCCAGAATTTTCTATCATTTATATGTAAACTTTTAAACTTCAAAAATTTACAATAATTTTATCATCAATGTATAACACTGGTGATCAAATTATTGGGTGATTGACAAGTCTGTTCGACACCACCATTGTTTCGCGAGTGATGCTTGTATAGCACTCGGTGACTACAAGAGTGATGGTGAGGGTGAGAGCATTTGTGACACATGGTGACCGCGTCATGCGAACGACTTTTCAACCAGTGATTGTCGCAAGAACAGAGCGCTGCTTATGATGGTTTACAAGGCCTGCACTCACACGTCATGCTGCACAATACAGCTAAGCTGGCAGCCATACAGCAAGAAGAATCGCAGTGCTCTGCCAAATCCACAGAGAACCACAGAACGACCAACTGTTTAAGGTGTATTCACATGACGGACATGTTCGAGGGCAGATCAGTGACATGACGTGTCGTGTGGTTCAAATAAATGCGCAGCCAGCATTCCAAGAGAGGAGACTTGATTGATATGTGAGGTTTAATGTCCCAAAACAACCATATAATTATGAGAGATGCCGAAGTGGAGGACTCCGAAAATTTAGATCACCTTGGGTTCTTTAACGTGCATCCAAATCTGAGCACACGAACCTAGAACGTTTTCGCCTCCATCGAAAATGCAGCAACCGCAGCTGGGATTCCATCTCGCGACCTGCGGGACAGCAGCCGAGTACCTTAGCCACAAGACCACGGTGGCGGAGCTTCCACGAGAAGGGAGATATCACGCTGCAAGGAAGGATTTTGGCACCTTTCCCCAAGAATTCTACCTGTGATTTAGGCTTTCGTCGTTTCTCAAATTGCTGACTGCTGGAATGGGTGACATGTCACTGACACAATCAATGGGCTCAAACCACGACTTGGTTTGTCATGTGCATACAGCTTTAGCAGAAGAAAAAAAACGCTTTCACCCTCTATGTCACCCTACACGACAGTAGCCACGCGGTCTAAGTATCACATTTGAATTACCTAGCAGTGTACAGTGCATGTTACTTGATTCTCTAGGCACAAGTTGACGTACAAAAGAGTTGCGTTTTTGATAATCTAATTGACACCTTCCTCACAGTCACAACCATGTCACAGTATCAACTAAAATTGACAACCCACAAAAAGTTGATGTTCCTCACTTTGCAACTTTTACCTATTCATGCGCGCACTTAACCAAAATTACTACAGGGTCATTCCACGTCAAATGTCTCAGCCATTTTGGCAAACTTCTCAAATGTATTTGAAAAAAATTGTGCTGTGCTCATTTGCTGCATTGAAAACAGTAAAATGATACAATATTTCCGAGAGAAAAAACTTCTTGGTCACGTGGCTGCTTTCTGAACTTTCCGGAATGTCGTTTGGGTATTGTTTGTAGAAAAATTTATTTTAAAAATACCGCTTCTTCTTTCTATACTAAATTTGGTCTACTTGTTGAGTAAAGGTTTTCGTGTAAAGTGTTTGAAGCTCAGTAATATTACTGCAATTTCACTGGCACATACCCCTCCAAGAATTCAGCCAAAATGCATTGTTTGCATTTTTTCTATTGAAATTCTGCACTTTGAATGAATATCTGAGTAGTAAATACTTACTTGACAGAAGGTATATTTTGGAAAAAAAAAAAAAAAAAACCTTTCGACCTCTCAAGCTGCTAAACTTTACGAGAAAAAATCGTAAATTTTTCAAAATCATCATTTTTGTCCATATTGAGATGCAATTTGCACCATGAAGTGGTCCAATTAAAAATCACATTTATGCCTAAATCAAAAGCAAATAAACAGTACTTTTTATATAGCGAATCTCATCATTACAATTTTTGTTTTAATGAAGAAATTAATTTTTGAGTTATCCCACTGACAACGAAAATTTCAAGGCCGCAGCTGTCGTACGACCAAATGGGAAGATAGCACCAATGGGAAAGTTCAAAAATTATTTTCTTCTTTAAAACAAAAAATGTAATGCTGAGATTTACTATAAGAAAAGAACTGTTTATTTGCTTTTGATTTAGGCATAAATGTGATTGTTAATGCGGCGATGACGTAGTGGTTAGAGCATCCGCCTCACATGAAAAAGGTCCGTGGTTCAAATCCCCGTGCCGCACAGTTCCCAACCGGATTTTTTTAAAAATCCACGTAGTGATGAAACTGCATTAAGAGGCCTAGGTGCAGCCTCACTGGTTACCACCACAGGCAACGCACTCCTTCACCGGAGAAGGATTGGCCACCCTGGTGCAGTATCTGGCCACTACCTCCCACATGCATACGTCAATTAACTCCTGGCCCTCAGTCCCCAGCAGCTGCGAAGCAACAAACCACGGCGGCGGTCGGATCTGCAACGCAGCAGAGGGTGCTAAGAATCTCTGGATCCGGACAGGCCGCCATTGCAACCTGAACTTGGCAACGTTTAATGCTAGAACCTTAACTAGTGAGGGAAGTCTAGCTGTACTATTCGAGGAACTAGAGGGTGTTAAATGGGATATAATAGGGCTCAGTGAGGTTAGGAGGACAGATGAGACATATATGGTGCTACAGAATGGACACGTCCTTTGCTATCGGGGCTTGGCTGACAGAAGAGAACTGGGAGCGGGGTTCATAATTCACAGAAACATAGCTGGCAACATAGAGGAATACTATAGCATTAATAAAAGGGTGATAGGTATCGTAATTAAACTGAATAAGAGATACAAGATGAAGGTAGTACAGGCTTACGCGCCTACATCCAGCCATAATGACGCTTCAGTTGAAAGCTTCTATGAAGACGTGGAATCGGCAATGAGTAAGGTAAAAACACAGTATACTATACTGATGGGAGACTTTAATGCAAAAGTGGGGAAGAAATAGGCTGGAGACCAGGCAGTAGGAGACTATGGCATCAGTACTAGAAACGCCAGAGGAGAGCTACTAGTAGAATTCGCAGAACACAATAATTTACGAATTTTGAATACCTTCTACCAAAAACAAGGAAATCGCAAGTGGACATGGAGGAGCCCCAATGGAGAAAATAACAACGAAATAGACTTTATAATGAGTGCACACCCAGGCATCGTGCAGGATGTGGAAGTGGTTGGCAAGGTATGATGCAGTGACCATAGAATGGTACGGCCTCGAATTTGCCTAGACTTGAAGAAGGAACGACAGAAACTGATACGCAAGAAGCCAATCAATGAGCTAGCACTGAGAGGGAAAGTACAGGAATTCAGAGTCTCGCTTCAGAACAGGTACTCAGCTCTTAGTGAAAAAAATCAACCTTAGCGTAGATATAATGAATGATAGTCTGACGAATATCACTATGGAGTGTGCAGTGGAAGTTGGAGGCAGGGTAGTTAGACAGGACACTGGCAAGCTTTCCCAGGAAACGAAGAATCTCATTAAGAAGCATCAAATCAGAAAGTCTCAAGTACAACAGACAAAATAGAACAGGCAGAGCTAATAGGCGTAAGGTATGCAATGTAAGAAGGTATAACATGGAGAGAATTGAACACGCTCTGAAAAACGGAGGAAGCACCAAACCAGTGAAGAGGAAACTTCGGATAGGCAAAAATCGGATGTATGCACTAAGGGACAAAGAAGGCAAAATATCTACCAATATGGATAGGATAGTTAAAATAGCGGAGGAGTTTTACAGAGATCTGTACAGTAGCCGGGACAACCACGACCTTAATACTATAAGAACTAGCAGTAACCCAGATGACACCCCACCAGTAATGATGGAAGAAGTCAGAAAAGCTCTGGAGAGCATGCAGAGAGGCAAAGCTGCTGGTGAGGATCAGGTAACATCAGATCTACTGAAAGATGGAGGACAGATTGTGTTAGAAAAACTAGCCACCCTGTTTACGAGGTGTCTCCTGACAGGAAGAGTACCAGAGTCTTGGAAGAATGCTAACATCATCTTAATACATAAGAAAAGAGATGACAAGGACTTGAGGAATTACAGGCCGATCAGCTTGCTCTCTGTAGTATACAAGCTATTTACAAAGGTATTTGCTAACAGTGTAAAGAAAACAGAATTCAATCAACCAAAGGAACAGGGAGGATTTTGAACAGGCTACTCAACAATCGACCACATTCACACTGTCAATCAGGTAATAGAGAAATGCTCAGAATATAACCAACCACTACACATAGCCTTCATAGATTACGAGAAGGCGTTTGATTTAGTAGAAATATCAGCCGCCGTGCAGACACTGCGGAATCAAGACGTCGATAAACATCCTGAAAGAAATCCACAGGGGATCAACCGCTACCATAGTGCTTCATAAAAAAAGCAACAGAATACCAATCAAGAAGGGTGTAAGGCAGGGGGACACAATCTCCCCAATGCTATTTACCGCGTGCTTACAGGAGGTTTTCAGAAGCCTAGAATGGGAACAGTTAGGGATAAGAGTTAATGGAGAATACCTTAGTAACCTGCGCTTCGCCGATGAAATTGCATTGCTAAGTAACTCAGGGGACGAATTGCAACTCATGATTACGGAGTTAGACAAGGAAAGCAGAAAGGTGGGTCTTAAAATTAATCTGCATAAAACGAAAGTAATGTAAACAACCTCGGAAAAGAGCAGCATTTCGAGATGGGTAATAGTGCACTTCAAGTTGTAAAAGACTATGTCTACTTAGGGCAGGTAATAACCGCGGAGCCGAACCACGTGATTTAAGTAAATAGAAGAATAAGAAAGGGGTGGAGCACGATTGGCAAGCACTCTCAATTTATGACAGGTAGATTGCCACTATCCCTCAAGAGGAAGGTATAATAACAGCTGTATCTTGCCGGTACTTAGCTACGGAGCAGAAACCTGGAGACTTACAAAGAGGGTTCAGCTTAAATTGAGGACGACGCAGCGAGCAATGGAAAGAAAAATGGTAGGTGTAACCTTAAGAGACAAGAAGAGAGCACAGTGAATTAGGGAACAAACGGGGGTTAAGGATGTCATAGTTGAAATCGAGAAGAGAAAATGGACATGGGCCGGGCATGTAGCGCGTAGACAGGATAACCGCTGGTCATTAAGGGTAACTAACTGAATTCCCAGAGAAGGCAAGCGAGTAAGGGGGAGACAGAAGGTTAGGTGGGCAGATGAGATTAAGAAGCTTGCGGGTATAAATTGGCAGCAGCAAGCACAGGATCGGGTTAACTGGCGGAACATGGGAGAGGCCTTTGTCCTGCAGTGGACGTAGTCAGGCTGATGATGATGATGATGTGATTTTTAATTGGACCACCTCATGATGCAAATTGCATCTCAATATGGACAAAAATGATGATCTTGAGAAATTTATGATTTTTTCTCGTAAAGTTTAGCAGGTTGAGAGATCTAAAATGCTTTTTTCTCAAGATATGCCTTTTGTGAAGTAAGTATACACTACCCAAATATTCATACAAAGTGCAGAATTTCAATTAAAAAAATGCAAACATAACGCATTTGGCTAAATTCTAGGACGGGTGTGTGCCAGTAAAATTTCAGTAATATTACTGAGCTTCAAACACCTTACACAAAAACCTTTACTCAACAAGTAGACCAAATGTAGTATAGAAAGAAGAAGCGGTACTTTTAAAATAAATTTTTCCACAAACAACACCCAAACGACATTCCGCGAAGTTCAGAAAGCAGCCACGTGACCAAGAAGTTTTTTCTCTTGGAAATATTGTATCATTTCACTGTTTTCAATGCAGCAAATGAGCACAGCACAATTTTTTTCAAATATATTTGAGAACTTTGCCAAAATGGCTGGGACATTTGACATGGAATAACCCTACAGAAAGTGTCACACACTGGTTTTCATCCCAGTCGAACTACCATTGTTGTTAAAATAGTTTTTTTAAATAGGGAGCTGAGCTAGCTGGTAACAGTGGCATACCAACTCGTTCGTGTGTGTGTGTGTGTGGGGGGGGGGGGGGGGGGCTCACTCGTCAACCAGAATGAATGAATATATATATATATATATATATATATATATATATATATATATATATATATTGAATGAACTTGCAGATAGCACATTTGAAAAGAAATTGACTCTGACGAAGGCCGTGCCACGCCGAAATGTTAGTAAATACAATTTCCTTTTCAAATGTGCTATTTGCAAGTTCATTCAATATAGAAAATACCCGGACCTGTCGTGCCTTCCCTTCAATTTCTCTCTCTCTCTCTCTCTCTCTCTCTATATATATATATATATATATATATATATATATATATATATATATATATATATATATATATATCTTTATTGGCATGCTCGCACTTAAATGTGATTGGTCAAAAACACGCCAATTGAAAAGTGTAAAAAAAGGACAGTCAGTTTAAAGCTGAATGCACTGGGCCAACACATATAAGCCTATATAGGTGTCATGCATGTATTAATATTACACCCAACATATCTTTTTCCCATTATTATAATTATGTTGATGGCCGCCTTCCTAACTATATATGTTTGTATCATGCAATGACACTATTTAATGACTACGAGCAGCTCGCAAAGAATTCAATTTTTAGATGCGAAGCAATCCTTGGAGAACCAAAGGTACTTTGAGCGTTTCTATCTACTTATCTAGCTATCTGGCCCACTACGTAGTTGCCATAGGTGGACACGAGGGTATGAAAACGTGTGAACACGAGGGTATGAAAACATGTTTGGTCCCGTGAAAATGATGCGAAAATCATGTGCACATCATGAAACTATTTCTTGCACTCATGTGTGTCACATAACCGCATACCACAGGCTGCGGTATGCGGGTATGCGCCTTAAAGTTGGTGTCTATCTAGGAGCGGTGACAACGGATGTGATGCCGGTAATTTAAACGCGAGAACCTTTAAAAAATCCAGCATAGGCAGCGCTCATCTGACGACTGCGAAAAATAAAAATCTGGATCCCAGCAGGAATCGAACCCAAGCATTTCGTGTGGCAGTCATGTATTCTACCACAGAACCACGTAAGGTCTGAATCTGCTTTGAAAAAGGTACTGTGCTGATATCAAGTCGGTGCAAAGTGATTATGACTACAATGCTAGCTATCTGAATTTATAAGAAGGAGATAAACATTGCTATGTACTCCTACTATATAGACGCACATCATGTCTGGTTAACATCAATTTTAGCTTCACTGCCAGGTCCGATTTTATAACAGTCTCATAAACATTCACATTCTATCCCTCGTTGCTTCCTTTCGAGATGGCCGTTACCTGCCTATGATTGGTCTGAGCATCCTCGGTCATGCACACAGTCCCAGCTCGTTACGCAGGGCAATAAATGATGCAAAAATGACTATCACATGATGACCAGTTATGCACAACCACGTAAAAAATAAGAGAATGAACAATTTTCACTGCAGCTTATTGTGTCCATTGGTTCTTCAGCATTTGAAATTTTCTGTGTACCGTAAGATCGCCTGCTTGTTGCGTGACATCGCGAATCTGTGAAATGGCATGGTGCTTATTACAGTGCATGTACATTAAACTGAGCATTCAAGTGCTAAACAATACCTAAAACTTTTTAGGAATGGCTGGAGAGCCTCTCCTTCTAAATGTAATTCAAGTAGGTTAGCCGCCGATCACATTAGCAGTGCCTACTTTCAGCAGCTGGTGAGATGGATTCATCTGAGTCAGCATAATAAAATATTTTCATTTGCACAACTCTAAGCCTATCCTTGCTGAGAAAGAGAGGAAGAGATAGAAATAAACAGTGCTTGACATGTGTGCTTCTTTGTTGTCCAATTTGTGTTTTGAGCTTAAAAGACAATTCAATTTGAATGGAAACCAACTAACCTGATTCTTCATTAAGGCTATATAGTAGTAAAAATTATGGACCATTTCCCCAAAGGGAACTATGATGGGATGCGAAGCAGCAGCGGTGCGCACGCCCTTGACCCAGCTGAAACGGGCTTCGACGCGGGTGCTGCTTTGATGCGAAGCACAGAGTAGCCTTTACTCTATATACCTTTATTTGAAACGCAAAGACACGGGAGGCGGGTTGGGTTTCGTGAAAGTTTCACCGAGATCAACGACCCGAAAGAGTATTTCCACTTGACATGCAGTCGAGCGTTGTGGGCAGCGGAGAGGGTGAAGCGAGAGAGGTGTGTTGCGAGTGGGTGGAGGAGCAACACCACCTAGGTGTGTTGAGAGGAGTCAGCAGCTGCTGTGGGTGAGCGAGAGAGTAAGGTCAACGTGCAGCTGCGACTTGACCTACTTGGCATTGTTCCAACAACTGTGGTGGAGGAAACGTGGTGCGGTGCGTTGGCAAGGAGACACGGACGGACAGCATTACACAGGCTGGCCAAAGAGCTGCTTTGAATTTAAAACCACGGTCTTTCACCTTCTCCTTGGTCCAGTGGGTCAAGTTGCGGGGCAAGTTAAAAGCTGAGTATCCCACTGTGCTCGAGTCCATTGCTTTATGCATCGCCACTTTGCAAGCTGCCGCCATCGCTCCAAATTATCATTTGCAAGGTGAATCAGGTTGATCGGAGACTACATGAAAACTAAAACACTTAAAAATATTGTCACAATCATCCCCTGAAAGCCGTGATTCTATTCCTTTTCGGTGAAAGAGAATGATTCTCCTGAAGCAGCAACAGCTTTTACCGGTCCATAAAAAGTTTATTCGTTCCTATGCATAACTGCATCGGTCAGTCACAGCAGAATAAAAGCATGAACAAGTGATGTAATGTTAGAGGGCCCCTGTTCAGCGCTAGCCTTCAAGAAAAATCATCACACCAGAAATGTTCGGAAAATTTCACTATATTGCAACATTCAATAGTAGTATTTACATTTCCTCGTAACAATATAACTGAGCGATTACTGTGGTGAACGAAAACTTCGTCTTAGTTGTTCTGTTTCGTCAGCGTGCAGCCAACAGCGAGCACTATCGAAAGTGGGGAGGCTTAGCCTCCCCAACTTTTCTCAGTGGAGGGCTAGCACCCCCCTTTTGCCCCCCTGGCTGATAAGCCTATGGCTGGTAAGTATTCGTGATGAAAAATCGGGGCATGTGAAACCAAACACCAGAGGGAGGTCAAGACCCCACAAACGCTGGGTAACAACTGGAAAGGCGCACAAGGGTAGAAAAGAATGAAGGTACTAAAACTGACCGGCACATGCCCGGGAAACAGATGCAGCTTTTTAGGACATGAGCAGTTTAGTTCGCCTGAACAACACCACGTGGGGTATCGACCTTAAAGAATTCAAAAGTCCGGCCATGACATATACAGTGACGTATCACTAAATAAATTATCAAAATCAAAACAAACGGTGCACACACCCTGAAAGTTTCCCTTCACCTCAGTACGCTGATAAGAGCGCGGTGTGTTCACGGCAACGACTGACAATGAATTGACAGTTTTTCTAGACATATCGTGCCAGACAGCTCCCAGCATTCCACACGAAATGTCTGACGATCGTAGACACACCCTTGGTGTATCAAAAGAAGCGTGCTTGTTTTTATTTTTATTGATTTTAGTTTCTGCACTGCCGTATCGGTGTGGATATTAGAGAAGCATGCTGCCGTAAGGGTTTCGTGTTCACCGAACGTCAAACATTATGCTTGCGTATGAACAGAACATTGTGGTTGTATACTCACCAATTTTTTTGTGTGTGCTACTTATATGGTGCTCGCTTTCTCCTTGCATAACGTCAAAGTAAAACTGGATAACTTTGACAACACTAAAAAGGAGAGTATGGAAACGAAGTTAAAGATATGTATTTTTTCTTTTCATTAAGTTCTTGTCGAAATCGAAGCGGCTGTGGCTCGAACTTGCACTCGCAGTCAGTCTTGCTTTCACACCGCACCACGATCTCGGTGTCGCGCGGACATATTTAGTCGCAATAAAGGCCGGTACGGATCGAGTTTCGTACTCAAGGTTGGTGTGAGTGAGTGAGTGAGTGAGCAAACTTTATTTTAACCCGCGGATTGAGGCGTGGGCCTGAGCCGTGCCGAAGGCGGTGGAGAGACCCTGTCTCTCAGCCGCCTTCCGTGCTCGCCGGATAGCCCATATTTGATCTGCCCGATCTGAGCTGATCAGCACGGCTCTCCGCCGTGCCCCAAGCTGTTCTGGGGAGACTGCATTGGTATCTTGTATTAGGGATTATAAAATCGATTACGATTAATCGATTAAAGGTCTGCAATTATTCAATTATTTATAATTGATTTTTGCCTTTCAATTAATCAAAATATCCAATTAAACCTATTTGATTAATCGACTACGGAACCCCACGCTCCTGCCGCCAACCTCGGCCCTTGGCCGCAGTGCATGACTGCGAGGCGCCCTATCCTGAAACAAAGATGCCGTGCACGTCACCTTTCTTTCACTGCTTTCACTACAACGCATATTTCTGCGCTAGCAGAACGAGCCTGGAGCTGGCGGCGGCCATACCCCATGAGAAAGATATGAACTCGCCCTGATCTCCGTCGCGTACACCTGGAACGGCGTCCAACTCTGAGCACTCCCCAACACTTCAAGCCCCGGCAGGTGGCGGCTTCATCCCATCAAGGCAGAAATGAACACGCCCGCTTCTCTCTTGCAACAGTTGCTACTGTTGCTAGTGCCTTCACCTCTACTCCCTTAGGCTGGTTGAGCGTCACCTGAGTATACGTGAGGCTTGCATTGCTTGCATGTTATATTGTATAATTATTAAACTTTGGTGGTTGTACTGCTACCGTTGGGATGTCATAATGCCGGGCAATCGGAAGAGGAGCACAGTGTGGTCGTTGTTTGCTGAAGATGAGAAAGGGAGGACTGCAAGGTTTAATAAATGTGGCAAGCACTTCTCGAAGCCAGTGACGGAGACTCTCAAGATATCACCAGCTGCACGTGCACTCTATTCAGGTGCCAAAGGTCCATCTCCCAAAGAAAGGTGGTAACGACGAAAGTGACAATGTTGAAGAACCCTAACCGGACGACACCAATCCGCCTCTTCAGGTAAGTTATCAGTATCTCGCAGCCAACAGCATTTCATTTTTGTATAAGTTATCTTTGAAATCGTCGGCTTTTTTATTGGCGCCAGTATGCCCTTCCGCATAAGTTAAATAAGGAGAAAAAGTTCAGTTTCCTGTACAAAGGACAGGAGCGGTCGATGCAAAGGACCGTGCGTCCAGCACGTTAAGTCACATAGTCGAACGGGGTGGTTGCCAAAGCTGGGTAGGTTTTCCTCGCATTGGTGATGGGTGCGAGGAAAATCTAGTTATTTTTCGTTTTAAGAAGACATGTTTAAAATGATGGATAGTTGGGAATTCATATTCGCTTAAAAAAACTGGGACATCGCTCACCCCCCTCCCCCATCCTACCACGCACACACCAAAATGCGAAATGTGGCATTTTTTTACACCATTTGCGTTTTGTTTATTTTTCAGGGTGAAAAATGTACTGTTGCCTCAGCTTCCACAACTGGTGCTCCAACTAGAGAACTTCCTAATGTGGCTGCAACTACAAGTTCAGGTGCCTCTACTTCTCCTTCGTTTGATGCACCGATGGAAATGTGCCTCGCCAATGCTGTAGTGTTAGCAAGCAAGTTTCTGTACTTGTAATCAGGAACATTGTCGGACCGAAAAGAGAAGGCTACAACGACTTTACACTATATATTGGTGCGTTTCAGGCGGACGAGTCCGAAAAAAACACATACTGATGCTCTCGGGTACATGATCGTGCACGACGACTTGCCTCTCAGTACACCGGAGAAAGATGGTTTCAAGACGTTCGTGAAAGCACTGCAGCCACTTTATAAGCCTCCAACCGAGCCTACCATCACTAAGAGTCTCGAAGCGAAGTATGAGGAGCTTAAACCACATATTGGTCGGAGAATTCAAGCCGCAGATCATCTGAGCATTATAGCCGATCTTTGAACGCACGAAAACACAATGCGATCGTACCTTGGTTTCACTGTTCACTTCAGAGAAGGCAAGTAATTTGTTTTTAATTTGGAAGAATATGCCCTTTTTATTTGCCATGATGCGTAACGATATGAAGTGCGCAGTCTTAATTTAAACTTCTTTTTACTCTTCAGGAAGTAAGCTAGTGAACATCAAAACCGGCATTATGTATATCCCAGAAAGAAAGACAACTCGGAATCTCCGTGCAGCAATGCGCGAACTGTGCGATGAGTGGCATATTGATCAGGCTAAGGTTTGAGCTATTGTCACAGATGGCGGGCAGAATATTAAGGCAGCCATCCGAGATGAATTCAGCGCAGATAAGCCCGTCTCCTGCGTTGCCCATCTTCTCAACCAAGTAGGCCAAGCTGCCATTGATCTAGAAGTGAACAAAGTTCCATCAGAAATGGAAGCGCATGAGATAGTGGTGGTCCCGGAAAATGAACAAGAAGCGGAGGCTTTCCTGGAGGACGTCACTGACGCCGATGCCCCTAACTATGAATGTACATCTCTCATTACCCTTCGGCCGCTGCTGATGACGGTGAAGAAGATTGTTCGCTTCTTTCGAACCAGCGATGTTGCGTCGCGATTGTTGGTTCAAATGCAGATGCAAGATGGCAAGCTGAAACATGAGTCAAACTGTACGCAAGATTGAAAAGGTGCAAGTAGCGCCGTGTTAAGGCAACAATCAGACAAAACTTGCGAAGTATACTGACGCAGCTGCTGTTTATTCTAGCCGGGAGACAGAAACTCGTGTCACTCTATTTCCCGCAGTTGCCTGTACCGATGGTCTGTTTGAGGCCAGCATGTTTCAGTGTATTCTCTGCATAGGTGACTTCAAGAAAGAGATCGCATCAGTCCGCAATTATAGTATTATGTAGGGCTTCCACAATATCTAACCGTCAAACCAAAAAAAGATGCCGTGCTTACGAGAGCGAGAATCTTATTTCATTCATCTCCCTCCTCATCTCTCTTTTACCTTTCTCGGGATTTCCTCACCCTCCTCCACACTGCATGTTTCAGCTGCGACTTTCCAACCAGTGTCGTCCCCGAACGCGCCTCCAGTTTTGATGCGCTCGAGTAGGCAGGCTTCGAGAAAATATGACCTGCTGCCGAATAGTGCAAGGATGATGGCCCCAGGTGCTTGAATCCGCGACATCAATCAACGAGGACGGGTCCCTTGTGTCCAATGTGCGAAAGGGGGAATTTTTGCACACTGGACACAAGGGACCCATCGTCGACACTTTCGAAAGTCGGAATTTTCGATCGTCAGTGCGTCTGATAAGAAGATTTGGGTCCATGTGAAACACAAACGATGCCTCTCAAACAAAGAGATATCGGTTTTAAAGCACTCACAAAAAATGTCTATTAATCGATTGAACCATTCCACTGAAAGCAATCAATCGATTAAAGGCTAAATCAATTAATGATTAATGATTATTCCATTAAAAATTTCAATTGACCATCCCTATCTTGTATCTGCGTGCATTCCCATAAAATATGCTCTAGTGTGGTGTGTCTCAAGGTACATAGCTTACATGAGTCATCTGGGTGTAGTTCCGGGTAGAGCCGGTTTAGGTGCTCTGGGTTGGGAAATGTTCTGGTGTGAAGTTGCCTCCAGTCAACCTCCTGAGATCTAATGTGGAGCTAGGTGGTAGAAATCTGCGCCTCGACTTTTGGTAGAATTGGATAATGTCGCAGAACCTAAACATTCTGTCCCTCTCCCGCCACTCCTCTCCACCCGGTACCTCATGTGAAGCTCCATCGCGAAAGCGGTGAGACCTCGCGCTACGCGGTGAGCTTCCTCGTTGACGTTGGGAACTGGGGACTCGCATGGGGTGTGGGCTGGAAACCATATGATATACCTTTCTTTGAATTCCTCGGATGATATGAGCTTTGCCTTGCAGAGGAGTATGTTAGTTACCACGGGAGATATTCTTCCTCGTGTATAGTTACGGATGGCTGACTGCAAGTCGCTGATGATGTATCTACATTTTGGGGAAATTATGGCCTGCCTGTGCTATAGCCACCTCTTCTGCAATTTCTTAGTTATCAGAGCGTATGGAGCATGTGCTTACGCACTTGCGGTCGGTGTTTGTTACTGCCACAACGTAGGATTTGTGACTCGGGTACTCCTCTGAGTCTACGAACAACGCTTCCATGTCTCTGCCGTAGGCCTTGAGTAGAGTTCTAGCCCCGAATTTCTTCTGCCTAGATTAAGTTTGGGGTGCATGTTTTTGGGCAGTTTGGGGATCTGGATCTTTTCCCCGATCACCTTTAGAACCGACCCATTACTTCCCCATTGGCTATAGTAATTTATTCCTAACATGTCAAGGACACTCCGTCCTGTACACGTGCTCCCTAGTCTCTACAACTGGACAATCTGTTGATCTTCTATCAGCTCCTCTGAAGTGTTGTGTAAACCCAGTTGAAACAGTTTCTCAGTGCTGGTGCTATCTGAAATGCTTAAAGCTTGTTCGTACGCCTTTCGTATGAGGGTGTCGATCTTAAGTTTTTCGGCTGTATACCAGTTTAGATATGCCGCTACGTATATAACATGACTTATGGCGAATGAATACATAAGCCTGATTACTTTAGCCTCTTTCATGCCCTGGTGTTTGTTTGCGACTCTCTTAATTAGCCGTATTACGTTGGTAACTTTAGTTACTAACCTCTTAACGGTTTCGCCGTTTGCACCTTTAGACTCGATGACGAGTCCAAGCACTCCGATCTGTTGCACTATAGAAATAGTCCAGCCGTTTTTGGTGTGCAATTTGGATCTCTTCGTAAGCGCGATCCCGGCTGTATCCCTTGGGTGGTCTGCCTTTAAAAGTGGGGCGATAGAGGAGTTCGGCTTTATCTGGCGAGCACTCGAGGCCTGTACCTTCAATATACTCCTCAATAGTGGTGACGGCCTTCTGGAGCGTCTGCTCTATCTCTCCGTCACTACCTTGAAACGCCCAGATTGTGATATATTCTGCATATATTGAATAATGTATTCTGTATATTGAGTTAAGGCGTGCCGGGAGTCTTATCATTATGAGATTAAACAGCATTGGCGATATGACTGAACCATGCGGGGTACCAGCACTGCCCATAAGCCTTTTCTCAGATCTCAGTTCTCCCACTGCGATAGATGCTGTTCTGTCGGTTAAGAAGTCCTTGACATAGTTATACACTCTCGATCCTAAGCTTAATTAGCAGATCTGATGCAATATTTCCGTATGCAATGCTTTGTCGAAAGCTTTTGTAAGGTCTGATCCTAAGATCGCTCGGGTGGATCTTGTTTTGTTGTCTAGAATCTGCTACTTAATTTCCAGCATGACATCTTGCGTGGAGCGCCGTGTGCAGAACCATAACATGAAGACTGGGTAGATCTCGTTCTCCTTAAGATAGGTGTTGACTCTGTCTAGAGACGCGTGTTTTATCAGTTTCCCAGCACAGGACGTGTGATATGGGGCATAAGTTCGACAGATCGGGAGGTTTTCCAGGCTTGTGGATGAGGATTACTTTAGCTTTTTTCCATTGTTTCGGAATAGTGCCCTCGGTCCAGCACTCGTCAATGTAATGCGTGATGTTCTCTATGGCTTGGTCGTCAAGATTCCGTAGTGTTCTATTGGTGATCCCGTCTGGTCCCGGTGCAAATTTGGTGTTTAGCTTCTGTAGCGCAGCCCTGATTTCAGCCATGATAAACTCATCTAAAAGGTAATTCGGGCCTCCGGTATATGGTCCGTGCTCTATTACGGGCATGGCAGGAATGTACGTGTTGCTAGCCTTAGCGATAAAGTCCTCCTCACTGCCGTTACACCAGTGAACCAGTTTATGCAAGGTTTGTTTGTTTGCTGATTTGGTGTTATCTGGGTCTAACAGGCGTTTGAATATGCGCCATGTATGGACAGCGTTCATTCGGCCGTCGAAACTATTACAGACTTGGTCCCATTGCTGTTTGCTTAGCTGCTTACAATGTCCTTCGATCTGTTTGTCCAGCTTGGCTATGCGCTTGCGCAAGGGTCGGTCGTGCTTCTGTCCCCGCCATAAATTCTGCAGTGATTGTTTGGCTTCCCACATGTGTGGGAGACCGTTATCAATCTGCTCTAGGGGGAGATTTGAAGTAATAGTTTAGGTGCCTCGCTGACGTCGTTATTGACATCTTTGATCCAATCTTCAATATTGCTAATAGGGTCTTGCTTTTTGGCATTTCTGACTTTCCAAAACCTATCCCAGTCGGTCCATATAATTTATGTCTGAAATTCTGCGACACCCATGGTTTCTATCCTGATTTCTAATATTCGATGATCACTCCCCAGATCATCGAATGTGTTTTTCCATTTAGCGGTTCCCGGGTTACGAACTAATGTTAGATCTGGAGCGGTGTCTCTCGCAAGCCCAGTTCCCATACGTGTAGGGGAGTCAGGGTCGGTGATGAGAGTTAAGCCCGTTTCTGAAATATCATGCCATAGCGTTTTTCCTTTGGCTCTTGTGTATCCGTATCCTAAGCACTGTGTGGAGTGTTGAAGTCTCCACCTATAACGAGTGGATTGTGTCCCACTATTTCTACGGCCTTCTTAAAGAGAAGAAGGAAGCGTTGTCGTATGTGTGTGGGAATGCTGTACAAATTCAGAATAAATGTGCTTGCACATTTTTTTTTTTTTTGTAGGGGCAAGTTTTACGAGTATATGCTCAATTTCTGTGATGCGGGTGTCATGGCAGATTGCTACAAATCCCTTCCTTCAAGGGTAATTAGTGTTCTATTATCCTCTGTTGTGGGGCTGATCGCCCGATATCCCGGTAGCTTAGCTAAATACTTAGTTTCCTGTAAAATTAAAACATCCGGTTTGGGTTTGTCGCTAAGGTGTTGTTGCAGGACTGCTCTCTTCCCCTCATAGCTCGTGCAATTCAACTGCCAAATAATCAAGTCGCCTTTTCTGGGCTTGCCTATTTTGAGTTGGCTATCGAAAAGGAAGGGGGATGAAAGGAGACAGGCCTCATGAGATTAGTTGATATAGCTGCTGATGTGGTGTCCCGAGATAAGTGCTCATTGCAATATTGGTAGCTGGAGGTACTGCAGGTGTCCTCGGATTGAGATTGGCTACGTTAGCTTCGAGTTTATCTAGTCTATTCATGATCATAGATATTGCAAGGGAGAGGTTGTTGGTGCCTCTACCTGTTCCTTAGCTGCTTTTTTCTTTCAGACAATGTTTGATTAATGTTCGAGGTTTGAGCTGCAGTTTAATCATTAGACACCCGAGCTTTTCTTTTAAGAGGTGGCAGGGTACTGTCCTCATCCATTCGGTTATCTGGCATTTCTTCGAGGCGCTCTTGGGCCACGGAACGCATTTGACTAGAAGCTCTATCTGTGCAGTTTTTAAGACTTTGAATTTCCCAAGTAAGCCGAGATATCAATTCTCTAAGCTCAGTGTTTTCTTTTTTCAGCTCGGCTATATCACTGACATTATGCGCAGTCTCCCCCGAAGACTCAGGGCGCGTCCCTTTCGCCACGTTTGACCAGCTCGCCGTGAATGCCGGGTTCCCTTGATGGCCATTGCAACCCTTTGGCTTAGGCCGGGATCTGGAACGGGATGGAGTGCGCCTTCTCGGTCCCGGAGACTGGGAGGTGTGGTCGCGTGGCGTTGTGCAGGACCAGGATCTTGATGTTGACCCAGACGTTGCCTTCATACGGAATTTGGACCTCCAGCAATCGGTTGGCTTAATGGTAGGGGGTAGTTCTCTTGCGTCTGTTGCAGTTGTCGGAACCACTGGTGTTGCTTTACGATGTAGGATGTCTTGAACTTGGCCTTGAAGAGTTTGTCGACCATGGGATCATCCTTGCCACACAGCTGACATCGTGGTTGACAGTGGTGGTCCTCGCTCGGATCAGGCTTTCCACAAGCCGCATATAGCTTGTCGTTTGGCCTCCAACACACGTCGCTCCTGTGCCCAAGTCTGTTGCACTGTTTGCAAAAGTCCACTTGTTTCCTGTATAGCGAACAGCGCGTGAGCACTCCTCTGCACATGACGTGCGTCGGGACTCTGCTGCCGTCAAAAAGGACTATCACTGCCGTGGTGTTGCCCAGATGTTCGGCTGCGATCACCGTAGAATTCCGGGCTGTAATAATTGCTGCGGTGATGTCCCATGGGGTTTCGTTTAAGGGGACTACTTTGATTACACCATTAGCAAAGAGATCTGTGGCCGTCTCGTATGCTCTCACCTCATACAACTTGTCAATACAACTTGTAATTGGCTTAGGAGTGCTTGATACCTTAGTATTTGTCTGCATGGTCTTGGTTTGGGGTGCTGACGACTAATACCCCTGTCACACGGGCACCTAAATGTCTTTTAAGTAAGCAGTCTTTTTCTGAAAAGGAGTTCCTGACAGCAGACACACGGCACAGAGCGAACTCCTTTTCAGAAGCGGTCTTTTTCGTAAGCGGAGTTCGTCGATCTCTTTTACGGCTCCGAATGAGTAGCCTCGAAACCAGTGGGCGCCAGCAATTTTCGAGTGGTGGGAAAAAAAGAGCGAACGCTTATTTTTCTGTCACCAAAACTCTTTGTAAAAACAAATTTCATATCCTGCAGAAGGTGTACTGAACTCTTTTAATGGTTATTTCCTTTTCTACTCTCGTAAGCAGCTACAACGCGTCGGCAATATCACGTGGTGACGCTCGGTCTCGCGCCGCGCTATTTTGCACAAGCGAGGAAAGCGTGGCAGTCGTGTGTTTGCCCGTCATTCATGTGGTCCGAGTCCGAGCGTCTATGGCCAACTCCGCAGATCAAGCAGCCGGCGCCCCACGGAAAAGGCAGCGTCTGCAATGGTCGGAAGCAGACACGTTATCCTCTCCTTGGCGGCTTTTGCAGCGTCTGCCTCGCTTTCCAGAGCGAGAAGGCAGGCCGTGAGGCTTGTGATCCTCGCTTTTTCTCCCGTACGGTCGCCCATAACGTGTCGAGAGCAGTCGAGAGCAGCGAAAAACAAATACGGTAAATAAAAGCCCAGTGGTGCCAGACGGACTTGCGCACGTCGCTAATTATGGGAATGCTTCCTTAACTAGTGCAACAAACTTTCACATTGGTGTTTCTTCATCTCTTATTCTTAAATTTATTTGAAGAAACGAGCAGTGCAACAAGTCTTTAATTTGTACATCGTGATACATCGTTTAATTTTCATTGCTTCTCTTTTAACTGCTAGCGCCACGCTTTCGCTAGCGTCTTCGGACGAAAACACTAAAAGGAGATCGTTGCTGCCATGTGTCTGCGCCGCAAACACCTCTTTGTTAAAAGTCTTTCAACTTCGTAAAAGACCGCTTACTTAAAAGACTTTCTGCGCGTTCGTGTGACACAGGTATAAGTTATTCTGGAAGTTATTCAGACAAATCATGTCCGTCTCTCTTTCTTCATAAGAGATCTCGGCTGCTTCGTACAAAGCTTTGTCTAGCTCTGTTAAGCTGAGCTTGGATAGCTGCATTTCCTCCTCTTGGCCTTACGACTATCTTGCAGTCGCCTGTCGGCAGTCTTGGCATTTTGCTTGCTCTGGTTATCCGGGATATCAGATTTGCACCATGCATTCTGGGCGTTGGGATAGGGCTAGAGCTACCACAGCGTTGCAAGCTCCCTTCCTCAGCCCGTTTTGTGCTTCGAACTTCTGTTCATCTGTTGCCTATGTCGTCTTCCCGTTGGGTGACATCTTCATTCTGCTGGGATACCTCCATTATTGATTATTATGGCCTGTATGGTGCAAACGCCGAGGCCTGGCTATTGTAAGGCCGCCCAAGTCGACGCAGAGCGTTGGTAGCAGATGCTTCTTGGCGGGAGCTGGTTTTCGGTCATAAAATTTCGAAGAATGATCACCCACCTTAGAATATGGTATCTTCAGATTTTCAGTGACGAGAAGAATTAGATGGTGTATAAATCTGAGCGGTGCCTGGCTGTATTCGCTGCGAAATCATTTGATGAGAATGGGGCTGACGTGAAAAGCGTCCATTCACCTCGGCAACCACAGCGTCCTCCAAGGTCAGTACGAATCTAGGCTAGATACTCCTTCCTTAATAACATTTCGGCGTGCACATAATTAGCTGTGTGCGTGCCGAAATGTTACCAAGAATGTCCTCAAAGCAACTCGCCCACCTTTCCAAACTATTACTTGATACTCCGGTTAGCGTCACATTTATGTACATCTTAAATACCCACAGTGGTTACGAATTCCCGGAGCCCTCCGCTATACAGCTTCCATGATAACCATGCCGTGATTTAAAGGCGTTACACCCCAAGTATTATTATTACTGTTAGGACCGCCACAGAACGTGACAGTCGTGAGTTCCACTCTTGTGTCACTATGTATCTAGTTTTATTCAGGTCTGTCACAAACACACACACTTACACATATACATATTTATAGTTATTTATTTATATATATTGTGACAAGCGTGTCCATCGGAGGAGTTTGAGCAAGTGACTCACCAGGGTAAGCAAGACAGTTGTAGCACAGAAAGCAGGGGGCCGAGCGCGCAACACACGAACGTTGTCTTTTTTCTCACAGGCACAGAGCTGGCGCCAATGTGCCCCGGTACAATATATATATATAACGTGTTTTGTCAGCGGGGCGAGCTTTCGTCAGCATGGATGTACTACATGTTACCGGCTCTATAATGGGTAAGTAGATGTACCCTAAGCGCACTGCACCACAATCAGAATATATGAGCATCATGAACAAATTAGTGGCACATGGTGGACAGCACACTCCACGGCAAATCACACCAGCAATAAGAAGTATACCGCGTTACACAACAAACCTTGTACTCACGCATAAGGTGTCCACACCCAATGCCAGCAATTCTGAAGAAACACTGCAACATGTGGACGCAGAGCGAGCAGCCAGAGAAAGTTTTTCCAGAGCCACTCCGTGCCATGTATCGGTGTTGTAGGAATTCCCAGGACATTCTTACTTCCTCCAAAGTTCGTAATATTAAGTATATTACACCCACTGGTTGCCAATAATGTTGCAAACTTTAACTCAAGGCATGCAATCAGATGAATACCACTGTGGCTAAAAGCACCGCCAATGATTTCAGCTTGAAAATTCGTAGCGACTTTTCTTGTGAGGCAGATAGTGTAGTTGATATGCTTGCGTGCTCCATTTGCATGTTGCTGTTTGCATGATGCGTTTTAGTACCGGTTCAATAATCACAACGCACATGTGCACTCTATGCTTCATTAGCCGATATCTAGACACATTCCCACCATCGTACATACCTTCAAATCATTTAGGGTGATGATATTAAATGTGGAATTCACTTCACAATAAAAGAGCCTGAGTGATTTTTATTTCACAAGTTGAAAGCGGCTTCTGGGAGCCTAAATGAAGACGCTGGTAAATTGTCCAGCGTGCTTGCATATTATAGAAACGCTTCCTAAAATATCACTATGCACAGTTCTATGGTGCCACAGACTACCTATGATTGTGTGGACAATCATTCTGTCACAAAAGTGTTATTTGTTGTGATTTTTTTTTTGCAGCATTTTATTTGCAGAGAGCAATCCTTTGCTATGTACGTTTGCACGGCGCCAATGAATGTGATAAGTGCTATGCTCTCACAGTACCCAATTGCACAGTGGCGCAGTTTCTTGTCTAACAGGATATACTCGTTTGTGCCATCGAGATTCGCATTGCAGTGTTGTGCCCACCACACGTCTATAACTTTATTTCTATGCGCATAGAGTCTGATAGCAGAACATTGCGCCCTATAGTTTACATCTTCCCACCTCTACAAGGTGTTTTAGCTAAAATCACCAAGTAATGAATAAAATTATACATGAGCACTACACATCTTCAATCAGCACAGTATGCTTCTGAGCCTTACAAACATGTGAGATTATTTTTTTCCAGTCTGTCAAGCTTGGCATGTTAACTTGCTTAATGAACACTGTAATAGTGACTCTAAAGTTAATCTTAAACCCAAAACTTGTAGTGCTTAAACAGAAATAATAAAATTTTCATTCTGCGGTAAGACAACAGCACTCCTTAGTTTTTGCCAGCCTCGATTTAAAGTTTGCAAAATCTAAACATTACCCCGTCACTGCCGCCAAACACGCTGCGTTTTTAGTGTCCTCAAATGAAGGTTAAAGGAATTGTAAAAGACTGTTCACGAAGAAAGGTCGCTTGAAAAGGATATCGATGACTAATATTGACGTTAAGCGAACACAGAATTGTACTGATATAAAAAAACATCGATGAAAAAGCGACCGCCAAGTAGGAATGTGATACGAGACCGCAGGCAGAATTTGACGCAGTGCCATCATTTCTTTTTTCTTTTCTTTCCAGCGATCAGCGAGCATCGAAACACTGATTGGCCAATTCAGGCAAACAAGCAATGCGTGCTTGATCTGTTCATTAGTTTGATGAACCATCATTGGGTTTAGCTCATGAACACTGTGCGGAGGGCAGTCTATGTTAACCTTCACTCATTGAATCTATAGGCAGAACTTGAATGCGAAAAACACTTGCTAGCATGGAATTTTCTTTCTCATCTTTTTTCATAAATTCATAAACTCTGTTGTATCCTAGTGCTGACATAGGTACCTGTTCCGCGTAAGTCAGCAGTAAAGACGACATGCATGTGCCCATGCTTGAACTTAGACAGGATTACTCTTTGAACAGCGAATGAAGTGGGATTGCAGCATCCCAAAACCCCCATATGATTATGAGAGACGCTGTAGTGGAGGGCTCCGAAAATTTCGACCACCTGGCGTTCTTTAACGTGCACCCAAATGTGAGCACACGGGCCTACAGCATTTTCGCCTCCTTCGAAAATGCAGCTGCCGCAGCCGGGATTCGATCACGCGACCTGCCGGTCAGCAGCCGAGTACCTTGGCCACTAGACCACCATGGAGGGGCAACAAAACTAGTGTGTCATCGGTTAATATTCCTGATGAAAATATGCTGATCAGGAGACTGCTGCAGTGGAGCAGAGGTTATGGAGCTCGGCTGCTGACCCAATGGTCGCGGGTTCAATCCAGGCTGAAATAGTCACATTTCGATGGAGGCGAAACGGTAGTGGGTGGTGAAATGTCCATTGTCAGTGCACGTTAAGGAACACCAGATGGTCAAAACTTCCCCAGCGCTCACTACGGCGTCTTTCATAATCATCTCGTGGTTTTGAAACGTAAAACCGCAGATAGTACACTGAGCAGAAAAGCAGAGTATACTAAAGAAAGAATGTGTACAAAGGGTGTTGTTTCGCCTTAAAAAAACAGCCCTGAAATCTTGCATTCCTCTCAACTGTATTATCGACGCCCTCCCGCCACTTCCACTTAGGAATGGCGGACATTTTTTGTTCAGATATTTTTTGTTTGATAGGAAAGTGGGGAGTGCCAAAAATTAAAGGAACGAAACGCAAGCCAGCAGCGAAGCAGCTGATGGGAGATATCTGTGTTGTTGCTATGGAAACTATGTGCAGCCACGCTTTGTCACGTTTCCGCATCTTCTTGCCTATACCGTTTCGTCGTCTGTTCCGCGCACATCAGTTCATCGCAGAGGTCCACCGCCGTTGCGGTGGACCTCTGCGTTGCGGTGGACCTGCCAGTCGGCGAGGGAAAGGGGGAGGGTATCGATACACACCTCATGTATGCCCGTGCGTCCATTTTTACATGTGCGTGTATATACATACAAAACCTAAAAATTTCAAAAGGAGTTCGAACACACCATCTTTTGCCTATGCGAATGCTGGCTACAGTGAGGAGTACTACATCACAGCAGTGCACTAGCTCTGCCGCCTCAAAGCGGCAAATCTACTTTTGTGTACACCTTTGCTGACACTGTCTTCTAGCGGCGAAGTCGCCGTAGGTCATTCCTTTTTGCCATTAAAGTTATCATGTGCACTCTGTCCTGCATTCGCATATGCAAGTGCCTTTCTAGCAGGGTAGTAGCCAGAAATTTTTTTTGGAGTGGGGGGGGTGGGTCACACCAACCCGACAGGGGGGGGGGGGGGGGGTACAGGCATTAGCTTTATTCTGTGAGGTCACTATCGGCAGTAGTTTAAACAGATGATGTACATATATACCCAAATCATGAGATTCCCCCTATCACCATGCATAAGGTTGTGAAGAGAGTAAGTAAAAGTACTCTAAGAATGATTGGTTGATAAGTGGGGTTTAACATCCGAAAACCACCATGTGATTACGAGAGACGCCATAGTGGAGGGCTCCAAAAATTTAGACCACCTAGGTTTCTTAAACGTACAGCAAAATTTGAGCACATGGGCCGACAGCATTTCCGCCTCCATCAAAAATGCAGCCACCACCACCGCCGGGATTCTATCTCGAGACCTGCGGGTCAGCAGCTGAGTACCTGCGGGACAGCAGCTGAGTCAACATTTTTTTACTTTAATGCGTGCATCCAAGCGTGTTAGCGATATGCAATAAGTAATTTTTTCGTAAGAGATGTTGCACATTGGCAACACGATTTTGCACACGTAATTTTTCGGGCAGACTTTCAGTTGCACTGTCACTTTTGATAGTAATAAAGTACTCCAATCGTAGAGGCTTTATCGTGCAATCTGCGAGGACAAGGTGATTGATGAGAAATTTTCACTTTGTACAAATTGAAAATGCACGTGCGACCTGACTATACCTACTCACACAGAACTATCTTGTTTGCTGCGTATATGCGCTAAAACACCTAAATACGTACAAAAAACGCGGAATGTTCTTTTTTTTCGTATATTTCGTCACTCGGATCCCTAAAACGATAGTGTTGCGGCAAGGTGCCTTCCGTTGTTTGCAAGCGTGCAGCCAATATTTCCTTTTATGTCAACAAATTCAGAACTGCACAGAATATTTCACCGCGCAGCATAAGTGCATTCATATGTCTTTAGCATTTACAACGGCGTGAACAGGAGCAGCCTCAAACCACACAAAATCTTCAGTGATTGGATCACCAGTGATGAAGGAATGAACTCCGGAGTTGTTCAGAGCATAGTGCACCATACTGCATTTTTCAGAACGCGTGAACTCTGATGAGAACTGCCAGCACAAGCAACACGAGTTTACTTGCGCTCTACTCTGCACCGTCCATGCCTGTTCATTGTCTGTTTTGGGCATAGTGATGAGAGTAGCTGGAATTTCACTGCTGCCATAAACTCCTTCGCGTTCATTCATGTTTGTGGTATTTCATCAAAATGCCACAGAAACTACCAGCCTTCCGTATGGGCGCAATCACAAACGTGAGACGTCTCGTACACAAAGTAAGATACTGGGCGAACGCGACCTTACCGGCACCTGAAGGGAAGCGGAGGAAATGTATACCCGGGAGAATCTTTCCACCAGGCAAGAAACGAGCGCTAATGTTTAAGGCGGAACTTTACCAGCCGACATGTATCGTCGCGAAAGTTCTCGTTTCTCAAAGTCGGGGTGTCACTGCCCGAACTTTGGTGAGCGCGTTGCTTCCTAGCAATTCGAAGTCAGCCCCTTGAAATACGCTGCCTACACGTATTGCTAGGTAGTTCGTGTCCTGGGTAGATTAGCACCCTGCTACGAGACCAGATGGTTGCGCCGAAACGCCGTATAGTATAATGCTTGACGATTATTTCTCAAAAGGCGACGCTGCTTCCAGTGCACACGTGACAACTGGCGAAAATTAGGATGCGCTTGTCACGGGTAGGCAGCTTCATCGAAGTAATGTGCCAGTGGCTCGCGTTAAATGCATTTTAGGCTTTTAGTATTTCTGGGCTTTTCTGGACTATTTATTACACCAGTTCAATGAGCGCTTTAAAAAGAATTGGCCCACATTGACGATTCTTGCTTCTTTTCTGCCACAGAATATTCCCGAATCTGCCACTCTGCCCAATACCAAGAAGTTTTCTGATGTGTAATCGAACATTATCTCAACTTCGGCATTGCAAAGGAAGTTAGCAGTATGGGCTGCGAAATGGAAGCGAGAGAAGTGTGAAACGGTGAGCATGTCTGCGATGTAAGCGGTTGCCAATTGCCCAGAGGTATTCTTCCCAAACGTGCAGAATATTCAGAAGATTTTTTTTCAACTCTTCCGATGAGCACAGCAGAAGCATAACACTTTTTTTTCATCGCTGAGATGCTTAAAGTTGTACCTGAGAGCTACAACAACAAATGAAAGATTGTTAGGCATCGCTCTCTGAACATCCATCGTGACATAAAATTCCGCCCGGACGACATTCTGTCTGTTTTCTTATCAAGATACTGTGGTCCAAGACTCGAGTCTGCGGCGCGACTGTGTTGTAGAAAACCGCATTTTCCAGTGTATTTTTCGTCACAAAAACTTTATTGCGGGCTCAAATCAAAGCTTAGTTCACGTATAGATCTCCGAGAAATTTGCAGGATTCTGCCTAGTTTTTAAAACAGGCTTCTTTTGTCCCGAAGAACAAGGTGTGATTTAGGTGGCTTTCATAGGGTCCCATTGTGTAAACTTTATTCGGCGTGAGAACAGAATGATGCTGCATTTGTGAACTGCAGTACAGCTCCTAGAACTTGCCTCTTTAAGAACTTTTGGAGTTTCCGTATCTACGATTTTTTAATCGATGAAAAATGACCCCGTCCCATTCAAAACGCACGAGCTTCCAGCTGTGGCCGCTGGGAGCCCTGATCGGTCAGTGTCCCTGAAAGCTGGATATGAAGGAAATACCGAACAATCAGTCGTGAACAAAAATTTACACAAGCAATTACTGTTAAGGCATTTCATCTCTTCTTTATGCAAGTTAACAAGCGGTTGGCTCAGACATGCACTACCGCTATTATCGATATGTGATGCCCCAACCATCAGACATGTTACGACAGTCTTATGCTGACATTAACCTAAACATTCAGCAAATTTCAGTAGGCATCTACACTCTTAACAATGTGAAGATAAGATTGAAGGGTGAGCCTCCAGTTAACGATCTTTTGTGCTCCAATTTTTTCTGGTTAACATAGCGGCCCATCTGTCCTACGCAGAAGTGGCTGCACCTAGAAAAGAACCTTATAAACCACATACACTACGCTTCTAAGGCAATCAGTTAATTTGTTATGTTTTACAAAAAAATGTCAGTCCACTCACTGTCTAATACTCGTTATTGTTTCTGTACGCACTGGTGCACATCTGACTTGACCTATCATGAGCATTAAAAACATTAACACTTTATCTACTTACCTTTCTCTAGCCTGTGAAATATGCAATAATCATGAGGAATCCCTGTAACATGTTTTTTCCCATTGCTTTTTGCAACCATGCTCTGACTTGACAAACGAAGAGACTTGTTTAAAGACACACTGCAAAGCAAGGGTAAGCTACATCTAAAAGATGTATAACCAGTGCGTTAAAGCTGGCAGTCATTTTGTGCTCAAACCACTAAGTCAGGGAAGGCTTAAAACATGACATGGGTACGCTGCTTTTTACAACTTTAGAATGCTTCAACGAGAACATTGACAGCACTTTTGAAGATCTAGTAGAATACAGCCACCGACACGTGGTTCTTTTAAAAGTTTGTCAATCTTGATAAGGTGTAAATCACTAAGAATTGGAGTAACTATAGAACCAACCTGAATTCCCAATTTCCGCATAACTGCCTTCCCTCCAACCAAGCAGTGCCAATGTTATATTGTGAGCGCAGTCACCGACTCTTCTCTATCAATTGGACGTGTCATCATCATTTGTATAATTTCCTAATCTGTAGATATCATCATCAGTGTAAGCCAGCTCGAGCTCGCCTCCAATAAAGCTCTTCCTCATAAGTGGTGGACGGTGCTTCTCGATCCCCAAGTCCTCTCGCACGTTACCACTGGAGCTCCGCTCGGGTCGTCGTCTACTACCACCTGCCATGGCAGTGCAAGACAATCCTGGTCCATCCAACGCCACCAGCCCAGTGCAGCCTCCGCCGTCGACCCTGGCCATCCACAGCCACTAGCGTGATCCGCCAGTATTCTCGGGTCTCAAAGGGGATGACGTTGAAGAATGGCTACACACCTACGACCTCGTCAGCGAGTTGAACAGGTGGGATACTCTACACAAGTTGCGAACGGTCCCTTTATACCTAACTGATGTTGCCAAAACCTGGTTTTGGAACCACCTCCAAGATCTTCTCGAGCTGCCACACACTGATGATGATATCTAAAGATGAGGAAATTATACAAATGATGAAGACACGTCCAATTGATAAAGAAGAGTCGGTGACTGCGCTCACAATATTAATGAAAAATCGTTTCATGCACTCCTTCATCAAGTCATTAACATACTCATTGAGACATTAATATGATCTTGCTAACTCACAAAACATTACTGACCATCATTCGGAGTGTGAGGCAGACCATAAAAACGCAAGCCAGTTTTCATCTAGAATGTACCCCCCCCCCTATCCCTACCAACTCGTGCTTTACAAATTTCCTAATTTTTTTTTTCAATGTTCCAAGCTGGGCACATACCGTATTTTCTTACACATAAAGCAAAATACACACAAAAGCCAGAGCTAAACTTGGTGTCAGTTGTACTCAATGAGCAATTTGGCTTCAAGACAATATGCGAGGATCTCATTTTCTTAGCTGTATTTTCTGCATCTTGTCATTATCAAAGCTTATATGCAGGGCACGTTAAGCATGAGAGAATATAGCATCCACGTAATTCTCCATGTTTCGTTACAAGACAACTTTGACTTTTAAGTCACCTTGGATCATATTTATGAGACGACCTGATCATTCAAACAAAATTCTGGGGTCCCTTTGAGTTTGGAATTATCGAGAGCTTACTGTAGGTAAATAATAATGCAGCAACACGCACTAGTATTTTATGCTCTATAATCTTGCTCTGAATTATTTTTCCTGCGCTCCTTAAAAAAATGCTTCTTCATGGTTTTTCAAAAATATTAAAATGGTATTTTTCCAAGCAAAATTCACACCGTAGTAAACAATATGATCCAGCATTTTGGTTTGTGGGTAAAAAATCTAGTAGCTACATTTAAGCGCTATCAACCACAATTCAGTAATAATTAAATAGATGACTAGTGTCTTAAATATGCCAAACCATCTGAGCACATAAAACATCGGTGACGCTTCTTTTAGGAATGCCGAGGCACCTCAACGCAAAGCACTTTGTGGGCCATCCGAGAGATTTCCCCATGTAAAGGCCGAGACACTTCTTGCGCAGGGTGGACGCAGCTACAACATAGATTTATTTAAAAAGTGATACGAATACTCTCTCAGAACAGGTCTGCACAATTCTCTTTAATAGTACAGTTATGGACAACACAAATTGTGAGTAAAGAGTACCACCATATCCTGATAATGTCAGAGTAGAAAGCAATCCGCACTTAGTCAATTAATTTGCAGGGGTCAAACTAAATGCAAAGTCCTCCACTATGGCTTCTCTGACCAATTCTTGCCATAAACTCTGTCAAATCTCAAATTGAGTTTTTCACCCCTAAAGAAAATTTAAGAGAAAACGATAAACGTAGTGAATCCCTCAAAAAATGGTACATATATCTGTAACATAACTTTTCTACACATGCGTACACTATGTTGCATTCTTCGGTATTCTCCCGATTGCTTCAGCTTTGTACAAAGATAAAATGGTTAACATCCCTGCCTTTTCTTTCCCGATTTTTGTTTAATTCATCATCTCCTTGCTTACAGGATTGTGTATGGAAGAAGGGGAAGCATGCAAACTAATAATGCCTGTATTTTGTAATAGCAATGCTTTGCATTTTTAACCATTCTATAAGAGCAATGCAGTGATCGCAGAATTGGGGAGCATATACAGGAATTGCAGGTATAGCACAATGGCAAAAGTTTTCACCCACATATATTTTCAATGAAGTAGTTGAGCGAAAGACAACTTCAGTTGCTAAATAACAAGAAGTCGCTACCTACCCATTTAAAGTTGCCGAGAACCTTGTCATTCCAAATCCCTCAATATTTCATAGCAACAAAATTGTCATATCTCGGTATTTCATTTCATTATAATTAAATATCTATTACCCTGAAGTCATAGGTGTTACATTTTTCACACACAGAATCAAATCGCTAGCTAGAAACATAGTACAAGTTTGTTTTCGGCTGTGCTCATTTCGAGAAAAAGAAAAAATCGACTTTTGTTCGCCTTTGCGGTGAAAGAGTGAGTTTGTCTCTTTTAGCTTCACCCCTTTTTGCATTGCCACAATAGACAGATGACAGCCAAGGGCCTGCCACACTTGGGAGGACAGAGGAGGCTCATCTTTGGTCAACACGAAGGAATACAGCGATGCAATCGACCAAACCCACTTTGGCGCACGTTTTGGAGCAGCAAGTCAACCTTTTCGAGCAGTGACCTGTCACAACTTTACGAACATTACTTTAACAGCCACTATGCTCGAGTAGTTCTACCATGTATTGAGAAAATACATATGTGCACAGGAATGCGTGCTTATATAATATCCCAAAAAGTGAAATTAACTCACTGCCCCTCACTTTCAGGCAGACAGGGTAAATTTTCACGTGTCGAGACGTCGGGCTGCCAGATATTTCCTCGCGATTTGTATTCAGGGCAGCTCTCCCTGATGCCTCAAGCTGTTTAAAGAACCCCTGACAGCAAAAATTTTGTTTGCAAGTTTTTTACAGTACTTCGTAGCTTTGCTTCAAGTAATGCCAAAATTATATCGTAAATGCTTAAACACATCGTATAATGAATGTTAGCGGCGTTAATTCAGAACCATTTTTCATCAGTTTGAAATGCGCGCCTAAATACCATAAGAAACTAGCACCCCACAGCGGAGCAGTGCCTGAGACTGTTCTCAAAGAGGGGGACCCACGTATAGTGAAGAATGAAACGATGTGGGTGCTTTGAGCATGCCCACTTCAGAAAAAAGAAGAGCATTCCTGGCGTAAGCCGCCAAAACCACCTTCAGAGCACCCCGACAACGGAGTGAGAGTTGTGACAAACAAAAGTCCTCGCCAGGTGCCAGTCGAGGTATTGTGCGCGCCCCGCAAATGATGACCCTGCAACGTCACAAGGGGAGTCCCGGTCTACGTGAAACGGTCTACGTCAAACCACAAAAAATGTCGATTGCAACTGAATACTATGAAGAGCACTTACCCTTACTTTAAAAGCAAATTAAAGTATCTTCTAGGCTACGCTCGTCACTAATAATCGGTCAGAGGTGGCCCCACATGCAGGACTATCAAACAACACAAGCATCTCAAGTTTCCAAATTTGGTGTGAGGGGTCCTTTAAGTTTTCCACGTATAATCATTTTATTACCAGAAATAAGTACTATAACTACTGGAACGACACATGCTTTCAATGCAACCCAAATGCCCCAGGCATTTTAGTAGCATGGTGAAGTATATGCGGTCCCTCTTTATGGGCAGACTCATTCAGGTTCATTGGCGGCTAATAAAATAGCAGGTTTAATAAATAATTGCTATACTGTGTCCGAATTCCAATCCCGCGCTCAAAACAATGCTTGAGAATTAAAGACTTCACATTTTGTTAAGACAGGCTCTTCAATATTATTTAACAACTTCTGGGATTTAACGCCCCAAAACCATCCAATAATTATGAGAGACGCCGTAGTGGAGGACTCAGAAAATTTGAACCACCACGGGTTAATCTTTAACATGCACCTAAACCTAAGCACATGAGTTCTGAGAATTTTCGCCTACATCGAAAATGCGGGTGCCGCGGCAGAGATTCGATCCCGTGACCTGCGGGTCTCTAAGACAGGTTTTTCAACTTTTAACTTTTACCGAAGTCTAGAGGCCGCATCGATATACCGGAAGGGACAGTGTTTTCTCAGCAAAATTCCACATGCCACAACAGTGGCTGGAATTGTTGACCAATCCTGATCGCTGCATAGTACTAAAACTTAGACTCAGCAGAAAAGCTTTTAGAAGTCAGAACATCACTACAATGAAACATTTGAAGTGCGTGCATGTACTTCTCGCTGTAATTAATACCATCGATCTTAAAATAAAAGACTGGCATCTCACGTAAACTTCTAATTTCACCAATTGTTTGATATTCCCCGACATGGCGATATAATATAATAGCTGTAAAGGATAGTTAGTACTTCAAGTTTGGACTGGATAATGTAGGCACACAAACACAAGAATGAAGGCTTGATAGTGTGCCTTATCCAGTTTAAACAAGAATAAATACCAACTAGCCCAATCATCTGAACTACTGCAGTAGTTGGTGCTGTTTGGCAAGGTCTCCCCACCCAACCAGAAAACTAAACAGGCAGAATCAACAGCTGAATTGGACATGTATGGTTGCACATATATAAACTTCAATTACCATTTACTCAAGGTAATTAATTACACTGCATATCTGCTGCAGTACATGGAAACTTCAGCTTCCACACACTCCCCAGCATCACTGTCTGGGTCGGTACATCAAGCTTTTGTGCAGCCTGCGAACCTACGTCCTTCTGTATACCACCATGTCTTTGAACTAAGCAAAAGTTTCTGGTAGGGCACACACTTCACTGCTGAAACAAGACACTGGGAGCATGTCTTTGTGGCTGGGCAAGACCTGTCGCAACAGGCAAAGTTGTAGAACAAATGATGGTTAGATGTGAACAATATTATCAACTCAATCACAAGTGAGGCTGAAACTGCAAATATACTTGCTCATTAGAATTAGCTTAATCTCTGGTGGGAACATTTTTATTGGCCTTCAAAAAATATATATATATTTTTTTACAATACAGCTCTTGCCTGTCTGCCCCAATAACCACTAAAAGTACCTGCCATCTCTCCCTTCTGTTTTTTTTTTTTTTTTCAGAAACTATGTTCTGGCCCAACCCTGGCGCTAATCATAATATTTC
Organism: Rhipicephalus microplus; assembly: GCF_043290135.1. NCBI lineage: Eukaryota > Metazoa > Arthropoda > Arachnida > Ixodida > Ixodidae > Rhipicephalus > Rhipicephalus microplus. The sequence continues at coordinate 467,645,888 of NC_134710.1, forward strand.
TGTCAAAATATTGCAGGACCTCTTGGCGCAGTTTGCCGCAATGGTCACAGGGATGTGAAAGTGTGCCTTATGTATGGCCTATCCTGGGTTTCCAAGGTGATCAAGCGCCCATAAAATGCTGCAAGCAACCCTTTTTTTGTTGTTTTTTTTTTTGCTGATCGCACATTTAGAAACAGTGCAATATCAGCTTGCGAACGTGTGACAAGGCTTTTCTTTTTCATATTTCGCAGGCTTTCTCTGCAATGTTAAAAAAAGGACTATATTAGTTGTATCGTACAGGAAACAAATCAATACTGAAGGTGCCTCTCAACTTTGCACTTACACCTGGACCACCTGGTTCTTCAATAATTCTTGAATTAAATAATTTAACTAACAAGATATGCAATTAAACATAACTAATGATTTTCTTCAATATAAAAGAAAGAATAGCCTGAGTAACTAAACACTAGTGCAAATTGTACGCACTCAGTTCAATTCCCTTCTTGCGGCTTTTCGTCTTTGAAGTCTTGGTTCAAGCTACGTGGAATAGCCTGTATGTACATTCACAAACCGTCCAGGAGAAAGGGTGTTGACCGGGTTTAGAAAAACCCCTGCATCAGTGCACTATTGGCAAACTCTTCTGGCAACTACGCTGTTGTAACAAGAAGTATGACTTGCATTGCCCGTGCAAACAGTGTATATCTTGTCTGTACATAGTGTATTAATAATACTAAAATTTGGGGACCCATGATGTTCGCCTTTAAGAGTTGAACGAGACAGCGATATCCTGCCCCTAGTGCGTACTTAAACACTTGGTGCATAAATTTTGTGCGACATTACTCGGGAAGTTTAAATTGTGTATTGCTACGATGTCACTGATAAAGTCGAAAATGGCTTGAGTCTGTAACGCTTTCGCATACAGCTGCATTCTGTTTACTGGGTAGCACGCTTCAAATTACAAGCAGTTGTGCATGAAACCTTCTCGAACCTGCTATACGCCCACTGCTTGGTCTTAAAGAAATACGGGCAGTGTGTATGCCTTCTGTAATGGGTGGTCAGCCTTAAACAATGAAGTTTTAATGATAATCACATGTTCTATGACAATGTAAGCTTGTACCATGCAATATTACATGTTGTACTGTGAATCCTGTATACAGGATGCATGTGTTTTTATAGATGAAAGTTATTTAAACTGCATTTCCAAGTGGACTGTCTTTTCACTCTATCTTCAAGCAGGTGTGTGGTAGAACACCTGCTTGCCAAGCGAACAGCCTGGTTTCAGTCCTCCCTCAGACCAAAAATTTTTATTCATTTCATTTGACTCGATTTTTCGGTGGTGGACAAGGTGATTTTTAACTCACAGCCAACGACACCAACGCCGATGACCGAATGTCTGCAAAACCAGCTTGTTAATACTAACACGTTAATATGTGGGGTTTTACGTATTGAAACCACAATATAATTATGAGAGACGCCGTAGTGTAGGGCTCCAAACATTTGGACCATTTGGTGTTCTTTAACGCACACTGATATCGCACTGTGCAAGGGCCTCTACCGTTTCGCGTACATCTAAATGTGACCGCCCCGGCCAGGGTCAAGCTCGCGACCTTTGGGTCAGCAGCCGAGCACCCTAGCCAGTGATCCACTGAGGCGGACTCTGTACATAATTTGCATGAAGTGAAAGGATGAATCCTAAGTGCATATTGGCATACACTATTGTGAACTTCAAAATCTTGCTTAGTACAAAAGTACGAGAACAAAAAGTTTGGTGTGACAAATGTTACACCGAAAACTGCAAAAGGTGATATATGGTACTCCATTAAACTACACTTGCATTGCATATCCTTCAAATAACTTACCCTAATACTTTCCTTAGCATTATTGTCTGTTTGCTCTCATTAATATCGTAACATAGAAAAATGAGCGCTTAATTATCCACTTCTTTCTTTTATTCATAGCGATGGTCTCGTTTCGGCAGACTTGATGCCTTCAAGTACTACAAGAGATTATCGGTCAGCTGCCGGCTCGTATTAATATAACGGGCCATGTGACGCCAAACAGGCAAGAAAGAATGTTCCACACTCGCCGTCATAGTTAGTGGCGGCGCTGACTGACACCCCCGCGTTTAAGTGTACATATATACCGTATAAAGTGGACGACGAGATAGCTGCCACAGTACCTCAGTAGGTAGAGCATCAGACGCATTATTTTAAAGTCACAGGTTCGGTCCCTGCCCGTGGCAAGCTATCTTTTCCTTCACTTTTCTTTCTTCACATTTTCATAACACTTACTACTACTAATAAAACATCCCCTACACTTTCCTTGCATTAATTGTCGATTAGTTCAAATGAATGTTTTGTCTAACAAAGGAAAACGGACCATTGAATTATGATTGATTGATTGATATGTGGGGTTTAACGTCCCAAAACCACTATATGATTATGAGAGACGCCGTAGTGGAGGGCTCCGGAAATTTAGACCACCTGGGGTTCTTTAACGTGCACCCAAATCTGAGCACACGGGCCTACAACATTTCCGCCTCCATCGGAAATGCAGCCGCCGCAGCCGGGATTCGAACCCGCGCCCTGCGGGTCAGCAGCCTTAGCCACTAGACCACCGCGGCGGGGCGGACCATTGAATTATCCACTTCTTTCCTTCAACCAAAAAAAAACTACACAAAAAGCTGCAACAGTCATGCGAATCTGAGAATTAATTAATGTTTATAGCATTCACGTTTGTGACAGTGTGCATGTTAAATTAAGGTGTGTGCCATGACAACGCAAATCTGTACTGCATTCTATTGGTAGGCCACCTTCAAAAGTCTTTTTTTTTTTGCGAGATAAATTTTTAGGGTTTTGTTTTTCTTGCACGACCTAACATTCACATATATGTTGCAACAAAAATTATCCTCCTAGCGTCATTAGTTTGCGAGTTACAGCAAGTTTTCTATACCCTATGCTCCTATAGCAAAACCGAAACCGCATTTCCAACTGTGGTTTTGATTTCAAAAAATCGCTTTCAAGAGCAAGTGTTGTTTCGTCTATATTAATGCTATTCAAAATAGTTTATGCATTTTATTGTGACTGTTATATAGGATGATGTCATTAAATACAACTTTGTGTTTAAAAGTCTTCGTTAATCTCTAACAACAGCCACAAGGGGGATGCACGATGCTCGTTGAAATTTTTGTTGTTTGCCTTGGTCAGGCTACGTCAGACTTCGTTCTGCATTTGTTCCACGTGTCAACGCTACTAGGGCTGTATCCTTAGGCCACCCGGACCATATTACGACCAGCATGGGGAAGTGCAGAACACAGAAGACGAGGAAGCGCAAGTTTGCTGGAAATCGCTACACGATGACGAGGCTACCTACTGACACAGACGCCGGTATTTCGGCCACCGCGAAGAAGCTTGGGGACATAAACAAGGCGTACCAGCCTCCACTAGAGAATTCTGCGCTCCAAGGGAACAGGATAATGGACATTGATATTCTTTCTTCGATGTTTCATCGCTGGCATGTTCCGAATGCATGAACACAACACTGAAGCTCGAGGAACGCTCTCACCAAGGGATACGCTCGGCTTGCGCGGTCATGTGTACCGACTATGGGTTCAAGCGCTCATTTTATACGTCGAGAAAGGTGGGTCATGCCAATGAGAACAATTTATGTCTGGTTTACGCGATGCGCCAATTAGGAAAAGGGCACGCTGCTGCGAAAACTTCTCCAAAATGATGAACATGCCTGCTCCTCCACGTCACTCCGCCTACGACAAATTGTCATCTCGGCTTTCTGCAGCGGCAGGAGAAGTGGCGTCGAAGTCGATGACTGATGCTGCTGTGGAAGTTCGTCGTGTTGTGGGGAGTGCCGAGTGTGGTGTTTCAGGTGATGGCATGTGGCAGAAGCGTGGCCATTCATCTTTGAACAGTTGTGTGTCTGTGATTTCTGTTGACACGGGAAAGGTTATTGATGTTGAGGCCCTTTCTAGTTCGTGTAAGTCTTGTAAAACCAAAAGCAAGTTGAGGCAAGATAGTGCTTCATACCAGGAATAGAAGACAAACGACACTTCCTGTCAAGCAAACCATGAAGGAAGTACTGGCAGTATGGAGACGGTTGGTCTATACCGAATATTTGAAAGGTCGAAAGGCAAAAGATATTTGAAGTACCTGCAGTACTACGGCGATGGTGATTCCAAGAGCTATGCCACTGTGAAAGACATGTATGGAAAGGACAGTGTACAGAAACTGGAATGTATTGGGCATGTCCAGAAGCGTGTTGGCTGCCGCCTCAGAAAACTGAAGAAGACAGTGCGTGGACTCGGTGGTAAGGGAAAGCTCACTGATGCCCTCATTGACCGCCTGCAAAACTACAATGGCATCGCCATAAGGGCTAATGTGGGAAACCTTTCTGCAATGAAAAAGGCTACCCTTGCCAGTCTTTTTCATTGCAGCTCTACCGACAAGCAGCCGAGACATGGCCGCCCCGCCGCGGTGGTCTAGCGGCTAAGGTACTCGGCTGCTGACCCGCAGGTCGCGGGTTCGATTCTCGGCTGCGGCGGCTGCATTTCCGATGGAGGCGGAAATGTTGTAGGCCCGTGTATTCAGATTTGGGTGCACGTTAAAGAACCCCAGGTGGTCAAAATTTCCGGAGCCCTCCACTACGGCGTCTCTCATAATCAAATGGTGGTTTTGGGACGTTAAACCCCACAAATCAATCATCAGCCGAGACATGGCCTGTGTCCACTTGGACCGAAAAGCTGGTGCGGATACCAAAGGGTCGAAGCACTCGGCCAAGGAAAATATGAACACAAGGAGGACTTCCAAATGATGTGCTCAACAAAGTTAAACCTGTCTACAGTGATCTGTGCTCTGATGAACTTCTAATGAAGTGCCTTCATGGAAAGACTCAAAATGCTAATGAGTGTTTCAATGGTCTAATATGGCAGCGGGCACACAAAGAGGTCTACGTAAGCTTGCCTACAGTAATGTTTGCCTTGCATGATGCTGTGGCACACTTTAATAATGGCACTGTAAGCACCCTAGATATCCTGAGGCAAGCTGGCATAGAACCAGGGTACCATACGACGAAAGCTTGCATCGCCACGGATCACCTGCGCATGCAGAATGCTAAACGCAAGTCAGCGGATGGGACAAAACAGGCCGGGAAGAAAAGACGAGTAGCCACCCGAACAAAAGGAGACAATAATGCTTCCGCAGAAGGGCTCAGCTATGAATCTGGAGCGTTTTAGGCCTGCATGCGAAGATTGTGACCCTTTTTACAAGCTCGGAAATCTTTGTTAACGTTTTTCTGAAAATAACAATTTGCTCCAAATGTTGTGACGCAAACTTTCATAACGTATTTCTCAGCGTATACTTTGAACTGAAATTTCACACAGTGATTTACAACATATATACCTGTGCAGTGAACTAGAAGGAAAGAAATCCATTGAATATTTTTCAGTTCACAGCTGAATTCTCCAAAAGGTTCAGTCTAAATTGGCTCTTTTTCCCCGTTATTTTTGTTTTTTTTTAGCATTAATTCCTTGATACTCATTGCATAATATTCATTCTAGTTCACTGCATAGCTCCAGCCATTAATTACACAAATCTCAAAGTTTTACTGAATAAAGCCACCCATTAGTCGCTTATCACAGCTGGCGTGGCTAGCACTCTTAATGTAATTTTTGACAAAAATTACCTCCCAATAAATAAATATTCAATATTTTACACTGTAAATAGCTGGGTAAATTAAATAAGATATGCTGGTATTGAGGAAGAAGTTATTTCAACGCTGCCTGCCCTTAAGAAAAAAATTCTTTTTGAGTGGCCTACCACCTTAACAAAAGTACACAACAGAGCATTTTCAGAACCTAAGAACTTTTCTGTGAAAGGCACAAAGCCATAGAAACTTGCAATATAGTCTCCACAGCTGAACTCAAACACTGGCTGGCCACACCAAGCTCGTACAGATTCTCTTGATATTTTCTATCGAAATTACCCCACCTCCTTTGAAGACTCCTACCCTAAATGTTTAGCATTCACAGCACTGCTCTGACCTGGGAATAGGGCTGAACATAAAGCATCTGAAAAATACTCACGATTCATATTCACTGCATGTTCAATTGATTAATTGATGTGTGGAGTTTAACGTCCCAAAACCACCATATGATTGAAAAACGCCGTAGTGGAAGGCTCCGGAAATTTCGACCACCTGGGGTTCTTTAATGTGCACCGAAATCTGAGCACACAGGCCTACAGAATTTTCGCCTCAATCAAAAATGCAGCCGCTGTAGTCGGGATTCGATCCCACAACCTGCGGGTCAGTAGCCGAGTACCTCAGCCCCAAGACCACCGTGGCGGGGTTACGTGTTCAACTGTAAACTCCCGACTGTGAATGAATCGGTTTCACAGAAGAAAGCGACGTGAAAAAAGGAATTCACACACAACTGCCTCACAGTAAAAACATGCTTGCAAAATTAAACCAATTATGTTCCAGTTACAAGGCACCACTGTATCTACATATCAACTTAAAGGGGTCATGAACTACCTTTTGAGCATGGTGATGAAACCCATCTCTTGAGCAACAGGCACTGCTTTGAATAGCTCAGCCAAATCACACAGCCATGCACAGCAAAGTCTGCGTAGAAGCAGGGCATGAAGTTGCCATTTTCTTGCAGGTATTATCAGCCACATAGCCTTCTGTTGTTGGTTGGTTGTTCCTCAGAGTCCTGGCACAACCCACTACGGGGGATCGGCCATGAAACGGACGGTGCCTCATTTGTGCGGTGGAATTGTTTTACCAGCCGGATTATTTAGATAACAATGTTTAAACAAAGAACCAATTGGTAAACGATAGATTAGAAATAAAATAGAGGTAATACAAAAAATGAACAGGCTAATATGATTTGAAATAAAGTGAATTTATGCCTCAGCTTAACATTCTAATCGTTTTGTTGCCTTTAGAAAATCGCATACGGCCTCGCAAACATTCCTGTGGCTAAATCCCTTTTCAGTTGCTCCAAAGGAGAGAACCACCGAAAGGGATAAATTTAGAGCCAACTTACGGAGAGGTTCTTCTAACAGTCTCTTCCTTTGGTTTGTGTATAACCTGCATGTTAAGAGGAAATGGTGAAAGAATTCACTCTCGTTACAGTGGAGGCATAGGGGAGACTGTGCCAGACCAGACCTGTGTAGATAAAAGTTCAGGGGTGGGACTCGGCATCTTAGTCTCATAATTGATATCTCCGCCGTTCTAGAGGAGTACCATCGATTTTTCCAAGGGTACTTAAGATGGGAAAAATCCGATGTTGCCAAGCGAGATGTTTCAAACTGATCTGACATGACAAATTTTTCAAAGCGTGCCACGGCGATAAATGCTAGCGTCGGCAATATAGAAATTATGGGATAATTATGTGAGGCCACTGCGAGTGCATCTGCATATTCATTGAGGATTAGACCTTTATGCCCTGGTATCCACACCAAGCGAATGAGTCGTAAATGTCTTGGGGCAAGGTCATAAAATACTTTTAAAGCATTGGACATATTAGGCACAGTTAATGAACTACACACAGACAAGCAGACTGAAAGAATAATAGCATCTGTTACTGATTGAGGTAATTTTCGTAACGCTAAGGAAATTGCCAGTAATTCTGCTTGATAAATAGGTGTGAAATCAGGTAAACGAATCGAAAAAGACCAATCCAACACTGAAGATGCAATTCCAACCCCTGCCTTCGCGAATTGAAGCATCAGTTGCTATTACAATCTTTGCATCTAATCTTGCCAGGTGGTCTTTCAAAATGGCATTTAGATATCTGCTGGGAAGATTTTTGCAATTGTTAGGAAAAATATTGTCAAATTCTATTTTCATTGTTTGAATAGGTATTCTTAGTACCCGTACTTCACGAGGGTTAACATGTAATGTTTCCAAGAGCTTCTGTACGACGATGACTTGTGGACACTTTAATCTAGACCACTGTTGGTTAAAAAAGGACGTCGGCTCATTAATAGAAACATATTGTGACCTCCTATGTGGGGATGCGTATATTTTTAGGAAGGTACGAACTGCTAGTATTTGGAACCTAGCACGAAGAGAAGGCAGACACGCTTCTTTATATAAAACATTAATTGTGACAAATTTGGGAGCCCAAGACATAAACGTAACGCTTCGTGTTCTAGTAGTACCAATGGTCTAATTTTGTAGGCGGGTGCTCCAGAAAACAAGACACAGCCAAACTCCAATATTGGGCGAATATACATACAATATATCATTATTCGCACATCACGACGTAAACCACAACGTTTATTGCTGAGTCTACGAAGCCTTCTAAGCGCCTGTGCTCCTTTAGCTGCCATATTTTCTATATGCGGACTTCAATTTAGGTTTTCAGTATAAGTCACTCCCAAGTATTTAATCGATTTCACCTGCGGGATAAAGTCCTGTCTGTTAAGTACGGAAATCTGCACTGGAACACTTACAGGAAAAACTATGACTGCACTTTTCCTGATGTTTAATGATGGATTAATGTCATCTAACCATGTGTCCAGAGCGTTCATATAAAACTGTAGCATCTGATATAATGTATGTATATTTGTAGCTGTAGCAAAAAATGCGATGTCAGCGTATACATACACCTGTACATCATGTTGTACTGGAATTGTGCACAATAAAATATTAAATAATAATGGTTAAAGTACCGAACCTTGGGGGAGACCTCTAGTTTGTGTATACTTTGAAGACGACATGCCAGATTGAGAGCAATAGAATTCTCTATCTTTTAGAAAGGAGTAAACTCATGCCACGAAGTAATTTGGTAACCCGATGTGCGTTAGCGAATTTATTAGTTAAATGTGTCCACACTGTCATAAGCTTTTGCAATATCTAAAGTGACTAAGGCGGAACCCTGTTTCTTAGAACGAGCTAATTGTATCCTGCTTTCCAAATCAACATGGGCACACCAAATGGAGCAGCCACGCCTGAATCCAATTTGGCATGGGCTTAAAATTGAATTATCGTCCAACCAGTTGCCTATCCTAATGTGTAGAAGTCTTTCGATTAGTTTTACCAGATTAGATGTGAGTGAAATAGGCCTAATGTTATCCAAAGTAAACCCAGCTCCATGTTCCTTTAATAAAGGAATTGTTTTCGCGATTCTCCGCTCAGACGGAATCCACGAATGTCTAATGGAGTGGTTAACTATAGCAAGTGAATCTTGAGGTGATACTTTATGGATTATTTTATTACCGATGCAGTTATTTCATCGGGACCTGGAGCAGAATCGGGTAATATTTTCACTACTTGTGCTATTTCCGACGCTGTAACCTCTTCAAAGTCATCGCTGTTAACAGGGCACGTTTTGTTCCACTGAGCGTGTGCGATGATCTTTTCTTAGGCTTTCCAGATGCTATTTATACTGCTCATTTTCAGAGTAAAATTAATCTAATTTTTCAGCAAGCACTCACGCTTACCAGTAAATTTTCTAAGCTCTTGAGCACTTCGCCTTTCATTTGAAGCAAAACAAAACAAAACAAAAAACTGAAAATTTTCGTGTCAGCATACTTTTAAACTCGACAATTTCAAGGAAATGCAGACAAAATCAGCAGGCTGCTGCATTCAGCAGTCTGAAGGTGGAAGTCATTTGATTCACACCCAAATTACATGCTCTAGCACTATTGTGCATGAATGATCCGAGGTGTTTTCCACTCGCATTATTCGCACTGCACTTGATATCGCCAAAAGACGTTTAGTGCCACCACATACGAACTTTGACCCTACAGAAAGCCACTGCAACGGTGGTACACGTAGCGAGCATGAACACGAAACAAAACAAAAAAGTCACGCAGGTCCTGCTTACGCCATGCTTGCTGCTTCTAACACAAAGGTAACACAAGGCATTCGACAGAGAAGACAAGCGTGACATGGCGCCAGACCGAAGTCAAACTTTTGGAACAAGCACGTTGCGCCGTTTGAGAATGTTCACTCGACCATTTCGATAAGCATTTTAAAGAATCATAAAACGGAGGAAACAACGCCATTGAAAACGTGACAATTTGGCCTCCCACTGCAATGCTCATACCCATACCCACGATATAAACGGGGTGTGGGCACTAGCGCAGCAGAGCTTCTGTAGCTTTCAACTTGATCGCACTGCTTACCTTTGGACACAACGCGAGTTCTCAATAAATCGTGCGTGAATGTAAAGCAAGCTCCCCTGCTCAAGAACGAGATCGATAGTAACTCAACAGGCAAGGCATCAACTGATGTCGCGACTGAACACTGCTCACACGATCACGAAACAACGTGATCGTCACGTCTTTCGGCTGCGAAACTTGAGGCGCTGATGGAAAGGAATCTGAGGCGGACAGGAAAGAGCGCATTTCCTTTCCGCGGGATCGGCACTGATGTACCTTGAAATAGCGTCTACCACACTAGAAGGTGGTGCCGGCAGCATTGTTCTGTCAGCAACACCTTGTAGTTGACGGAGTTTTCAGTAGAACATAAAATCGCACAATAAAGGCGCTCAAGCAGTGAGCACAAAACAATCTGCGAAACAAATGCGGTAAGGGAGCGGCGATTCGGAATTTTACGCGCTACCACCGACATGGTACAAAAAGTGGCTGGCAAACGGGACGAAGCGTTGGCGCCACTCACCTTTCTAGTAAACGAACATATCCGTGCTCTCGAGCACCTTTGTTGTGGCCTCGATGTGCAAGACCAGGAGAAACTAAAAGCTTGCAATCAGACTCATAAATGGGTCACGACGAACACCTCACGGGTTTAAGCTGCCACAGTAATGAATGGCGACCGTACTTGGTACCGAAAAACACACACCTAAATGACATAAATGCTGCTACGCGTTAGAAGAAGCCACTGTCACCTCTCCCTAGATTTACCAAGTATGGTAGCGCCAATGCAACACATGCGGCCATGAAATGTACTTTGCAACTCGGACACTCGGACAACCTACAGCGCGTGCAAGGTGCAAAAACATAGCCTTTGAGATTTAAACTACCACAGACGTGAAGGGGGGGGGGGGGGGGGTCATCTAAAAAAACTCATAGACGTACCTCAACTGATGGCGTTAATGTAGGCTTAGAGGCGTGCGCCGATACGTCGGCGCGCCACCGCTGACAGTTTTCGCTGCGCCGTCTCCACTGACGGCAACTGATCGGCGTGCCGCCGATGTGTTCTCTCGCGCGTCTTTTATGTACGTTTAATTTTCTTTAGTAAGCCTGTCTTTCTTTGCCAGTTTATTCTGCCACCAGTAAATCATCGGTCCTTTCTTAATTCTGCCCTCTAGCAAACGCATCACAATAGATTTGCCTGCCGGTTACAGTAAAATAACTGGACCAGAAAAACTTGTTCAGTGCTCCTAGTTAGGCTCAATATAAACGTTCATTTTAAGCTAACTTCAGGCTCACTGTAGTTAAGCGAATACAGGCTGGTGACAGCGCCAATGGTGTCTGGCTATCATCTATTTCACCTATTTCAACAGTGTCTGGCTGTCACTATTTCAAGTCGGTATTGAAATACCGATCAATAAGACTGTGAAAGCGAGTGAAGGAACGGTTACAGTTGAAATTGGAAGATCGGCGCTAGGTAATTAATGAAGAATTGCTTCTATGCATATGGAACAAACTTTTTTGTATATATAGCTCGCAGTCTAAACGAGCAAGAGCCAGCTCCTTGCAGCATGCGTATTTAAAAAAAAAAAAGTCAGTTGAGCCGCATTGGAACACAGCCTTTAAAAAGGAAAGCTAGGGGCAAACAGATGAAATATATGCTATATCAAACAAACGATCCACTTGGAAGGTTCTGCAAGGTCGACAATTGGGCGAGATTGCGATCACGATAAACTTCGTGTTAAGTACTGCACAGAACATGAATGCATGCGGGTACAAAGGGTTGGATGAGAGTATATATACTCTCATCCAACAAGGACAAGAGGTTATAATCTAATCTCTTGTCCTTTCCATCCACTCCATGCACTCGCCAGACGATCAAACTGAGTGTAATCTGCGCTTTACTTCGCCCGTTTTCTATCTTCGACTAATCGACTTACTAGATCGATTTGTCACAATGGTGTTTGAAACAGGAAATCGCTATACAACGAAGCTTGCTGTGCGAGTTGCTTCATAATCTTTGGAAGAAGAAACCAACAAAAGACTCAAAGGAAAATTACAACCACACATAACAAGCGCTGTACTTCAAACACAATGTTAATTGCAGAACGCAATAAACACACAACCCAGCAACGCGTAATAGGCTATCCGAGTCATTTTATAGTTGCCCACCGAACAGTACGTGTTAAGGTGCTACAAACACCCCGCCGCGGTGGTCAGGTGGATAAGGTACTCGGCTACTGACCCGCAGGTCACGGGATCGAATCCCGGCTGCGGCGGCTGCATTTCCGTGGAGGCGGAAATGTTGTAGGCATGTGTGCTCAGATCTAGGTGCGCGTTAGAGAACACCAGGTGATCGAAATTTGCGGAGCCCTCCACTACGGTGTCTCTCATAATCATATGGTGGTTTTGGGACGAAATCATTAATTAAGGTGTTACAAACAGCACAATTTAATAAAGCACTAAAATCTCGACGCCACCGTGAAATGACTGTGCAGCAACGCGAATTCTTCATCTGTAAGAAAAAGTGATATGATAAATGGTTTACACATGACGCTTTGCCATGTTTTATTTTGAAGGCGAATACTTTACGTTCATGATTATTTTTTTGTTTCTTTGCCAATTTTGCGCATGTGCTGATGTTTCATGGCTGTGGCGGCTTAAGTTCTTTAATAAATATTTAGTTGTTACGTACAGCGCTTGTGTTGTCTGGTTCCTTCGCTGTTTTCATGCTTTTGTTTGGTTTCTTATAATGGTATCGTTCACTAAAGATGGATGTTTATCATCATGCGAGTGACGTAATAACCCATTTTCCCGATAATTTTCCATCATGCGCATATACGAAATAACTTCATCAACGCACAGCGTGATCCATTGCACCATTCATCCACACCGATCAACCTCCTTTCAGCATGTTGTACGAGATATTCAAAGGTAGTCTGAATTGTACTTAGTGTTTTACATGGATCATCGTTATGCGAGTAATCGAATGATTGATAAAACTGCCAAATAAAAAAGAACCATCTTGACAGATTCAGAAACAGCATTGCACTCTGTAGAGATATAATATATCAGTGGTTGTAGAGGTTGTTGAAGTATTTTGTCCGGTCGTTCTGGCACACAATATTCGGAAGTCACTGTCAAGGCAGCTTAATTAATTGGATACTGAAGGAAACTTGAAGTTTATTTAGAATAACTACAGGACAAGCATTTTGCTACGTGACGAATATACCGTGAAACCAGACGAATCTTCCTCTCGGTGTTTTTTACTATAGCATTGCACAGTTTACCTATGGCGCCAACGTGTCCATTTCTTGATGTGAGTGGGTGGCTGGGTCATAGGTGTCATGCTCGTACGACCGCTGCAACAAAAAGACTGCCGCTCGCCACGCTCAATTAGCAGCCCGAGCTGCATGGTTGTCATCTGCCATGAGTGTCGCGGCCGGGAACCATTGCAATAGTTTTCGTCGAACAATGGGCTCATCGAACTGCATGCGCCTCACTTCCCATGTCGGCAGGACGATACACATACTTGGACAGCCATCAGCAGGCCCACAGCACTCCACTGACCTGTTCCTGAGGAAGAGGAAAGGTGACACTGCTTTCTCCGAGACTAGGCGCCTAACTCAGCAAGGTGTTCCGTCGACAAGTACATGTGTGCAATTTCAAAGCTACTCCACTTAAAAAAAAAAAAAAAAAAAGCTGGAAAATCTTCTATGACACTGGCAAAATAAAGTACTGTTCAGTAATGCCTGCCCCCTCCCCCTATTTTTTTGTTTGAAAGGAGAAAGAATTGTTGCATTTTTTGGGGGTGACGCATATCTACAACATCATGGAGGGGATTGCGGCACTTGGAAAGCCTTCGTTGAAAGACTGCAGCGTTGAGTCACCTGTTTAAAGGCCGCAGGGTTGAGTCGAAATGACATGGAAGTTAAAAATTAGCCCCGTACCTGCATGTCTCTGCAAATGTCGTCGATCGAAAGAGAGATCGAGTGAACAAAACGTTTATTTCATGTTCTGCGCGAGAAAATCAGTGAATTTTATTCTGGAAGCGCTGCGTCAGAGAGGCTCGATCAGTGCAGTGAAGGCATAGTTTCATATGAGCGAAGGCGAACGAGCGCATCGATGCATGTTAAAGCCCCTTTATTTAAGGCACGTTAGACACGAGCGCTATCTGGCAGTTATCTTCGAAAACGAAGAAAGGTGTGCGCGTCCACGGAGAAAGATGCGCGCCTGTCTCGGGGGCGATAAGGTGTAGAACGCAAATAAGCGACGGGCAGGTGCCACCACCGTGTCGTCTTAGCAAAGCGTTGGAAACCCTTGCCTTTTTGAGCATCGCGTTGCAGGGTCAGCGCAGCGTGATATGCGCTACGGTCCTTAGAATTAATTATGTGTGCCATCTCTAGTATAAAGACACACATACAAAATTTTGATGTTTTGTAATAATGCCTCAGATATGCGCAATAATTGCTTTTGATTGACAAACGCACAAGTATGAACGCTGAAACTTGAGCAATATTGGTGGGCGCTGCGGATTAGGTTGGCTGTTTGTGGTATCGGAACAACGGACAAACAGACAGAGAGATAGACAGACCGAAATTGTTGCGTCGGAGTACCCACACCCTACGGTCTTAGACACTTTTGTTTAAATGCCTCATGTATGTTGTGCTTTGTCGTTTGTTTTTGTGCTTGTTGTACGATAATTTCATAGGTTTGTTACGTCCCACGAATCGATAGAATGAACTTTTTCTAAACACACAGTACCCCCCCCCCCCCCCCCCCCCATCGACTTCAAAAATAAAGAGATAGAACTTCAGGGGGTGGTCAGGATCGTGGTATAAGAAGGCGCCTAATGTCTGCAGCCTGGTTGGGAGCAAGGCACAGCGCATGAAAGTGCATGGGTACAACTACAGGTTTTCCCGCTCACTTTAATCCAAGTGCCAGACTAAATAATCTGCACGCCATTGAAATAATCTGAGCGCCGAGCTATTTAATTCATGTGCCAAACATTTAATCCAAGCGCCAACATATTTAATCCAAGCGCCAACTCACTCGGGCCGCGTGCCATTGAGTTTAATCCAAGTGCCACCGTGTTTAATTCAACTGCCAATGACTTTAATTCAGGTGCCAGTCAGTTTAATCCATGCGTTAGAAACACACAGTTAGCCACTATATATAGTATAAATGTCAGAATAACGTAAACGCGTCACAGCAAGAACTTTTCCCTCGGCTATACATGGTAGCGCTTATGAAATGAAGTGCTCAGTGCGACTTCCCCTTAACATTTTGGTGTCATAGCTTCAAAATAAAAAAAAAACAGTCAGTAGTAATTGCATTTATGGGTAATTAAATGTATTTGCTCATAGAGTCCATGTTAGTCTTTATTGCGTTGCTACTGCTTCATTCCGGTTAACCATCTACACAATCGCATATGCATAGATTCGTGTCGTCTGCTGAGCAGACGGCATTTGGCTACTTATGCGCTGAGGCTACCGCAGTCGTCTGCTCAGCCCAGGGAGAACAGTGACCGACAGATGATATTCATTCGTTCTTGAAATCAGAAATAACCACTTAAAAATACCAAACTTGCATTTATTTGGGTTCATGTGGAAATAAGTTTTTATAAAAGCATCAAAGTAGATACTCCGGTTTTCATGTAGCAGACGACGCTTAGTGTAGCTGAAGCGTGTTTACTTGAAACGTGTGTTTTCATACGGGCACATTTGCAGACGAAGAGAGAGCTTTGCTTGAAGTCATGGCTGGACGCAAACGAGGACCACACTTTAAGAACCCCGACGAACATCGTCGAAAAAAGAGCAGAGTATTGGTGGTCGATAGAGCTAGAATTGTGGACGTTTACAGGCGTGGCGGTGACTTAAAGCAACTGGCCGACGCTCTATAGGCATCAACATTAAAACAGCAAGATCGATTGCCGCTACCGACAGAGAAACATCAAAGCATGGTGGGGGTTCAAAAAGGAAGTTTGGAGATGACGTCGTGCGTACTTTGAGACGAATTGTCGACGGAAACTGTACATTTACATTGAAGCAAATAAAGGAGGCCCTGGAGAAAGAAATGCCAGGAGTAACAATCAGTGCAAGCACAGTCCACCACTTGCTGGATGCCCACTGCTACTCGATGAATCTAGTGACGCAGAGGTATGGTGGCTAGAATTGGGAGGTGACGCCAGCGCCCGCATATTCGCCGAGCGCGCGCGATCCTCGTTTTCAAGCGCCGCCGCGACGGCCACCACGGCGCTCCTGTCGGCATAGTGATGCGGGCGAAAGCGCGCGCTCTCTCGTCGACTCGCCGCTGGGTTCGCTGGTTCGCCTCTGGAAGCGTGTCTGGGTGTGTGCAGTTTTCCGCGTTGATGTCTCGCTTATGGCAAAATGTATTTAGTTGCTGACATGACAGTGTGAGTGCCGACCTTAGGATGAACTCCAGCACTACGAAAGCGAGGCAACGCCACTGCTTTGCTCCTGGCTGCACGAGCGGCTATGTGTCATCGAGGGAGCAAGGTCAGCGTGCTTCTCTTTTCTCTGTTCCCAAAGACCCTGCCCTCTTCGAAGCCTGGCAACGAGCCGTACCCCGTGCCGACAAGTCGTTGGACGTGAAGTCGGCGCTATGTGAGCTTCATTTCGACGAGCAGTTTATTGAGCGTTTTTACACGCATGTGATAAACGGCGAAACTGTTCAGATTCCCCGAGGGAAACCGGTGCTGAAATCTGACGCGGTGCCAACCATATTCCCAAATGTTCCTGCGTATCTTTCAAAGAAAGTGCCGAAGAAAAGGACGTCAAGAACATCCACTTGCGGCCTACCATCGAAAATTCGGCGTCAGGAACCAAGCACGTCTGCTTGCGAGGAGACAGCTGGCTCGTACAGCACAGAAAGCGACAGTAACCAAATACCTGTTCCGAATGTGCCCGCAATTCCCGACGTCCGCAAGTGTGGTCTTCCCAGCGCTTACTGGGCTCGACATCTAATTGCTGGAGCCGACAACGCCACGGTGTTTACAGTTTGCGCACTAGATGGTGACAAGTTGACTATTGACAAGTATGTGCTAATGACATCAGATGAAAACAAACTTCAAGCGACAGCTTTTGTGCAAGCCACAAAAATAAAGACCCTTGACATTACCGACATCGAAATGGCAGAAGAGTTGCTTCGCGACGTCGACTCCATGATACCATGCAGAGGGTTTGGTAAAACTGGTGAATTTGGAGTGAATTTAAAGTACAAGGAGAAGACTTTTGATGGCAGAACCTTCAGCCCATCTTGCCGTGGGGTTGCTCCACCGCCAGAAAAAGCCTGCCCACAATGCAAGCACCTCAGAAGACTACTCCTGAATCGTGAGTCCTACAGGCGAAGAAAAGGCAAAAATGTGGCCCAGTCCCAAAAGCTTTCATACAGGCTTAAGCTGCGAACAGCGCAAGCGAAAAGGAGTCGCCTGAGTGTCCTGCAGGCTAAATCACTCATCAAACAAATGAAAGAAAAGAATGCACGGAATGATTCTACAGCATTTGAAGAAGCGATGAAGGCCCTACCCATTAAGCAGCAGCAACAAGTCAAGGCGTGCTTTGCTGCGGCTAAAAGAAAATCCACGAAAGGGATGAAGTATGAAAGTGAATGGGCTCTAGAGTGCCTTATTAT
Organism: Rhipicephalus microplus; assembly: GCF_043290135.1. NCBI lineage: Eukaryota > Metazoa > Arthropoda > Arachnida > Ixodida > Ixodidae > Rhipicephalus > Rhipicephalus microplus. The sequence goes on from NC_134710.1 coordinate 467,663,638, forward strand.
GTCCATGAAAAGCCCACGCCTCTATGAGCATATACGCAAAAACAACATCATGGCGTTGCCTTCTCGAACATCACTACGTCGATATCTCAAGCGTTACAGGAGTGGATTCGGCCTGAGCGAAAAAGTGTTTGCTGCTGTGGCGGAAAAAACAAAATCTATGGACTTGTTCCAGCGCCATGGTGGGCTGTTAATTGATGAGATTAACCTATCTGAACACTTGAGCTTGGGAACCGATGGCACCATCGAAGGTTTTGTGGACCTTGGGAAGTTCACACCAGAGAGTGAGCGCTCCGTAGCATGTGACCATGGCCTTGTAGTATTGTTCGTGCCTTTTACAGGCACGTGGCACCAGATTATTGGTGTGTTCGCATCACGCAGCAATGTGAAGTCCGAGACGTTAGGCAAAATAATCCTCGAAGCAGTAGTCATGAGCGAAAACGCCGGTCTGCACGTAGACTTTATCACCACTGATGGAGCTGCGTGGAACAGAAGCATGTGGCACTCATTCGGCATACACGGCAGGAAAGAAAACACAGTATGTAGAAGGCAGCACCCTACAGACCCAGAACGTTTTCTGCACTTCATCTCGGACTTCCCACACCTTCTTAAATGTGTGAGGAACACCTTTGTTCGAACGGGCGTGAAACTGCCAGAAGGCCATGCCAGTGTTGACCCTATTGACTGTGCCCGGAAGCTTGATGAACAGCATGACACGACTCTCAAAGCCATGCCTCATATTAGCAAATCGGTTGTGCATCCCAATGGCTTTGAGAAAATGAGGGTAAATTATGCAGTGCGGCTTTACAGTGATGAAGTCCTCAGAGGCCTTTTCTTGTACAATGCAACCATCGAAGAAAAGCATGGGAGCACAGCGGCGACAGTCAGCTTTGTGGAAAGAATGAGAAGGCTCATTGAGGCCATGACTTCAAGGTGCAGTTCGGGTGCACTTAAGCCTGGAGGGATGCACGAGAAGTGCATTCAAAACTTCTTGACTTACCTGGACGATTGAGAAACAGCTGCTGGCTCCGGAGGTTTCCTAAGCCGCAGTACAGCCGAGGGGCTTCGTGTTACCTTATCAAGCACGCTACACCTTCTCCGCTACCTGACGATGAAGTTGAACTTCAGCTATATGATGACATGCCGCTTGAGTCAGGACCCCCTGGAGAGGCTGTTTGGAATCGTCCGACAAATGTCTGGATGCAGTGATCATCCGACTGCCTCCCAGTTCCTAATCTCGGTCAACACTTTGAGCTTCCAGAATTTGGCAAAACCACCGAAAGGAAGCAATGTGTCCTCAGGACTGCTGAGAAGTCTGCTGGGAGCTAACAACGGAAAGGACCTCACTCCTCGGAGGAAATTAGACGAGCTTCTTGACGTAGGAAACCTTGCCGAAGCACATGAAGTGCTCAATGAATACGGCCACGGCACCGAGCATGCAGACATGGTCGTGCAAAGCAGCGATGCCAGACTCATATTCTACATGGCTGGATATGTGGCAAGAAAAAGCGTTGCAAGCACCAAATGTGCAGAGTGCAGCCAGCAGCTCCTACAAGGCGAGAACGATCCATCTCCAGCTGCAGCATCCCTCACGGCTGCTGTTGACCGAGGAGGCCTGCTGTACCCATCAGTCAAGCTCAATGAACTCGTGACCACTCTCGAGAACACTTTTACCCACTGCTTCAGTGTTACAGAAGTCAAACCTGACAGCATCATGGACTTGGTTTCCTTCTTGCAGTTAAGAAAGCTTACACTTGTTGGCTGCCCTGACCACAGTATGTCCCTCACAAACAAAATTATCAAGTTTTATGTTCTTACTAGGCTCCACTTTCATGTGAAATCCCAGAACAGCAAACGAAACACTAAGCAGGAAAGAATGAAATTGCTGAAGCTTAGACGCGTGCTCTGAGTTTGATATTGTAACTTTAAGCTCTATTGATTTTTTTTTTGCCGAGTGGAAAGTGATTGTATGCCTCTTATTACTTAGTGCCAAGCGATGCGCTGTCTGTGTGCAATGTTTCAATGTTTTTAACTACTCCCGAACGTATGTAAATGTGCGTATTTTTTCATTTTATTTTATTTTACCCTGTATTCCATGATGTGCAATAGATCTTCCTAATAATATGATGTGCAATAAATATTTGTTTTATTTTCCTCGCCCAGAACTTTGGTAATATTTTTTTTTAAAAAAACGCCGTCGCCTTGCACTCCAAAACACTGCAGGGATATGCGAACGAAAGCTTTAATTTGCGCAGATTCAACGTCACAGAAGTCTTGCAGCGGCAGCCAATTTCTTTTAATGCTTGAAATGGCGTTCTATCAGCCATCGTCACAGTGAGTTATCTGAATCGCCAATTTATCTGAATCATGCTTCAGCAACAGCATCTTTGAAAGGTCCGCGCGCTCAAGGCGCGCGCGCGTAACTAGCATCACCATTCCGCCGACAGCGCCACCGCCGCGCTGCTCGAAACGAAGGAGCGGCTCCGAGCTCCCGTTGGCGTCACCTCCCAATTCTAGCCACCATAGCAGAGGCCCACAGATCGCAACCATGACGATGATGATGATGAACCTTCGGCTTTGCTGGCACTCGCCCACAAAGGGGGATCGGCCAAGAACCGGGCGGCAGGATCATCAATTGTGTACAGTCAGGCATTCAGGTAGTCTCGTAGCCGTAAATAGTTACAACAGGCTAACCGGGTAATCTCTTTGTTGCCCTTATGTACTCGCACACAGCAGAGAAAACCTCCCTGTGGCTATAACCTAATGTAATCCCTCCGAAGGATAAAATTAGTTCCACGTTTATTTTTAAATCTAGCTTCTCAATTGGTTCGACCAGGTATCTTTTCCTTTGATAAGCATAACGTTTACAGGATAAGAAGAAATGATCTATTGATTCCGATTCCTTGCAAAAGAGACACAACGGAGATGCTGTTAGTCCAGCTTTATGCAGGTAGTAATTCATCTACAGCAAAAAAAAAATTGACATTATTGAGTATGATTAGCAGTTTATTACCAGAAAACCTGAAAAAATTTCACTTGCTAACGATACCCGGCCACTGCGGGATTTATCCAAATGAGATGGCAGACTCGTCAGCCAAAGCATCTTTAAGCGGACCAATCTTACCTATTCTACCTGATTTTGCCTACGTAACAACACTCAGATATAGAAAGGCTTGTTTGCACAAAGAAATGGAAAAATTATCATTGGATAAAGTCAGAGACTTCGTACATCTAAGATATTGCTGGAACACACAGTGGTGTGTATCTCGGCAGTTAGAAACTACAATCACCAGATTACGATGCAGAATTCCGCATCTGAATTACCGTGACGATATCAAGCATAGCCGCATGCTGTACGCCCAATGGCTGCAGTCTGATGGATCGCGTGTTTGCCGCTTCTATTTGGATGAGACTAACTTCAATATCTGGTGTTCCAGGAACTTCGGCAGGGCAGCTAAAGGACAACCAGCTGTGCACATGACCATAACGACAAAGGGAGTGAACTTGAACATTATAGCATGCATGTCCGCAAATTGAGTTATTCACTGGACTGTGGTGGACAAAGTTCATTGGGTTGTTTTTAATGACTTCCTTAGTGATGTTTCGGCCCGCGTAGAACGTGATGAGCCAAATGCCGAAGCTGTATTCCTTTTTGACAATGCACCTGCTCACGCTCGAGCAGAACAGGCGGCTTTGGCTAACTCCATGCACTCCATTAAGCGCCTGTCAGCGTACAGTCCCTTCTTTAACCTTATAGAAGAAGCCTTCTCGAAATTCAAGTCACACGTGAAGGCCTACCTGAGCGAACGTCGTAATTTAGTTTTAGTGACACCGCAAGGCATGACGAAAAAGGAGCACAGGCGTTCTTTGCTGCTGGATGCGGCTCGCCACTCTATGCAACAAATACAGCGCGTGGACTGCGCGGCCTTTGATCGGCACAATTTCTCTTTCGTGCCTGCCGCTTTGCGTGAAGATCATTTGTGAACATCCGTCACTGAGCTCTACGAGACAGTTCTGTTTTAATAAATACACTAACCTGTGCCTATGTTGCATTTCATGAATAATTAGTAGTGATCACTCTTGTTTTCCTGTATATGTATATATGTGTGCACACGCGCACACACACACACACACACACACACACACACACACACACACACACACACACACACACACACACACACACATATATATATATATATATATATATATATATATATATATATATATATATATATATATATATATATATATGTGTGTGCGTGTGTGTGTAGAGATAGAGAGGGGGGACAGAACAAATAATTTAGTGATTGCACTGAATCCGCAAGCTTCCAATGTGCGATGAGAGGCATAATGCCGCGCAAAAAAACACGTACACACAAAAAAAGAAAGCTAGGTCCAAGGTCAGTTGCGTGCTATTATCATTTTGTGTCCTCTGTGTTCGTTTCATCGCATTCGTCAAGTATGTCAGAAAACTAACAAGCTAAACGAACAATCAGTACTGTTCATATCATCGGAGACATTTAATTTTGTTTGAATAAAAAATAAGAGCATACAATAATGTAAAATAAAACTTTTATTGCCACATCAGGATGATCAGTTTACGTTTTATGTTCACTACATTAAAAAAAAACATTGGAATGATCTCGAATTCACAGTGCGTGCCGCGCGACGGCTTCCTAATTTCTTGATTATGTAGCTATCTTTCACTCATCACTGCCCGCGACCATGTTTTTAATCTCTTAGTATGCGTTCCGGCATTCCAATAAACATAGTGTGTCGTTCACATTACATGACCTGTCCTGGTCATGTAATGTTGTAGTGTGTACCAAAGCCTATTATGAGCTTCAGTGACGGATACTGAATTTCATTGCATTGTGAAATATTTAGTAATATGTTCCTACGTTTTTTTTTTCGTTTTCATTAAACTTATTTCTCCTGTTGTTGTTGTTGTTGTTGTTTCCCTGTAGAAATGGCTCGTACCCAAAGAAGGGGATTGGCCAATTTTAAGGTGAATTTGCCCTAAACTTTCAGCATTGTGTCATTCCTACAATTTTTTTTGTAACTTAATTTTGATTTGAAATACCGATATCAAGTTTGCAGAAAAAAAATAAGACAAATTTTGAGACAGCAATTTAGCAAGAAAATCGTTTAGTCGCAGTGATGTATTCTTGAACGGCGAATAAAACATCCCTGTGGCTGAAACCCAGTGTAGAGGCTCCAAATGAAAGAAGATCAGGCTGTGATAGTTGCAAGCCCAGTCTTTGAAGAGGTGGTGCTAGTATGCTTTGCCTGAATAAATCGAAACGGCGACAATGTAATAAAAAATGACTGATCGTTTCCTCTTGATTACAGTAAATGCACATAGGGGAATTCAATATGCCTGATCTATGCAAGTAAAAATTGAGGGAGGTAACGCGGCAACGAAATTTCGTGATGACAACTTCCATCATCCTTGATTTAGTCAGTTCACTGCGCCAGGGAAATAACAAGTGTTTGTACTCTGGAGAAGCCGTCAGTGCATGCAGGGTCAGATAAATTTTGCCTGATTTTAAGTGTGCGAAATCGCGCCACCGCAATGTATACTGTATGGGGGAAAATAGGAATAATTGGTGTCGAAAGGGATGCCTTCGCAAGAGAATCAGCTATTTCGTTTAACAACAAACCTTTGTGCCCTGGTGTCCAGATTAAATTAATACTTCGGAGATGACAGGGGATTAACGATTTAAAAAGTTTCACTACAGGTGAGTGACCAGATGCGGACAGAGAAGAGCACACTGATAATGAATCAGTTATGACTGCTACAACTGGAATGGAAATATTTACCTTTCGCAAAGCTAACATTATTGCCATGAATTCAGCCAGAAAGACAGGAAGAAAGTCCGGTAAGCGAAGTGAAAATGACCAATCAAGTACGGGGCAATATATTCCAACGCCTGATTTTTCATGTGATTGAGATGCGTCCGTTGCTATAATGACATTTGTTGGCAGAGTACTTAAATGGTCCTGCAATAAACCATTTAAAATGCCTGTAGGTAATAGCTTTGCGTGAGTTGGGAAGATATCATGGTAAACAATTTCTGGAGAATTTTGTTGCTCAGTTAAAGGAATCAGATCACGAACGTGTACATTTAGGGGCTCAAGTAACGATTGAACAAATACTATTTGTGGTTTGGTAAATCTGGGCCAATGCACGGAGAAGAATAGGTCAGGATTGGAAATAAAAATAATTTGTTCAGGGTTAAACGGTGCTTCATATACCGTATTTTTCGGTGTATAAGTCGCGGTTTTTTTCTGAATTTTTCGTCGGTGCGACTTATACAACGGTGCGACTTATATACAGTCTAAATCGGATCAGATGCCGTGAATTAGGGCCGTTTCACATGACACAAAAGTAGCGATTTTCAGTCCGTGAATTCGCTCGCAGCGAAAAAAAGGCGCCAGTTCGCTCCCACCGCAGCGGTCCGTGGCGAGCTTCCAACATGTTGGAAGTTTTCGCTCTGATCGCAGCGGCGGGAGCGATTTTTGTTCGGGACCCGTCGAAATAGGGCCAGGCCCGTCAAGCCGTCGAAATAGCGTCGACGTGTTTGTTTTAGCAAAGATTGGAAAGTGCTCTTCGTTACCGTTCATAGAAGCTTAATAATATCGTAACGTACAGATTTTTATATTTGAAACATTCCAGTGTCTGCCACAACAAACGGTGGCAAGAAACGTTTCTCGCCGCTCCAGTCGCAGAGCGAATATCGTGGACCGTTCGCGGTCTATGTCAAACGAAACCGCCATTAGCGGCGGCTGCGAATAGAGTGATTGAAGCGAACGGAACGATTTTTTTTTTTTCGCTGCAATTGCGGCATGTGAAATAGCCTTAAGGCGGCCTGGACATTGCGGCCACGCTTTCTCCGTCGGGCAGTTCGCCGTGCGCTCCCTTTTGTCATGCACGGAAACCACATTTCAGAAAAAAATAAAAAGAGTGGTAAATTACCTCCCTAGAAATAATAGTGCTTATATAGTTTTGCACAGAAAATAAATAATCATTGAGGGGCGAAAAAAAGTAGAGGTACTTAACGAAATTATAAATAATGGAAGGCAAGTTCGCATTTCGGACAAGAGCCGCTGGAGCCGCTTCGGTTGCCATCACTTCCGCCCGCTCGCCCGCCGCAGCAGTCGCACTTGCTGCCATTGTGCATGGTCAGGTGTTCTGTGGCATGGTAGCATAGGCGTAGCGGCGTTGTTGCAGCGTCCTCGTTAACCATGGCGCCACATGGAAAGCAAAGTCGGCGAAGTTTTGATGCGAAGTTCAAGCTGCGTGCAGTTGAATTTGCAGAACAACACGGAAATCGTGCTGCAGGAAGAGAATTCGATGTCGCCGAAAAAGTAATCCGGGACTGGCGCAAGGCTCACAGCGTCCTCCGGACAATGAAGTCTACTAAGAAGGCCAACCGCGGCAAGAAGGCACGCTGGCCGGACCTTGAGCGTAGCCTGCGAACGTGGGTGCTACAACAGCGAGCCGAAGGGAGAGGCCTGTCTACAGTGCAGCTGCGCCTGAAGGCGAAGGCTTTGGCAGCGGAGACCAACACTGAGGGATTCAGTGGTGGTCCATCGTGGTGTTTCCGCTTTATGCGGCGGAATCAGCTCGTCATGCGAGCCCGGACTACAGTGAGCCAGAAGCTACCCGACGACTTTCAAGCGCAGCTGGAACGCTTCAGCTCATTTGTGAGGGAGGAAATTGCAAAGAAGAACGTCAGCGCGAGCCACATCGTCAACATGGATGAAGTGCCGTTGACCTTCGACATCCCGCTCGGGAGAAGTGTTGCCGAGAAAGGCCAGAAAACTGTGACGGTGAGGACAACTGGCCACGAAAAGTCTCACTTCACCGTTGTGCTCGCCTGCTGCGCAGACGGCACCAAGTTGCCTCCCATGCTCATATTTAAACGGAAAACCTTGCCGAAGGACATTTTCCCTCCCACGGTGGTGGTTCAGGCGAACGCGAAGGGTTGGATGGACGAAGAAACAATGGGCGTGTGGCTTGACCGCTGTTTTTCACGTCGACCCGACGGATTCTTTCACGTGAAGCCAGGAATGCTGGTGATGGACAGTATGCGGGCTCATATCACCGACATCGTAAAAAAAAAGATCAGTTCGAAGAATTGTGTGCCTGTTATCATTCCCGGCGGCATGACCAAGTTGCTTCAGCCGCTCGACATATCCGTCAACCGCAGCTTCAAGGCCGTTCTGCGACGTTTGTGGGAGTCATGGATGTCGGAGGGAGAGCATAGCTTCACTAAAACGGGTCGCATGAGACGCGCTGAGTTTGGCGAAGTGGCGAAATGGGTGAGCGAAGCTTGGCATTCCATTTCTGACAAAACAATTGTGGCGGGCTTTCGCAAGGCCGGGTTGATCCCCGGCGTGGCCGATGTTGAGTCCGATTCGAGCGAGTCGGAGGACGACAGTGACGAGCCAGCAGTGCTACAACCCGAAATAGCCGCCCTGTTTGTGAGCGACTCGGAGGAAGAGGACTTCGATGGTTTTGACTTGTCGGAATAATAAAAATACTTCTGACTGGAAATATTGTTTTTATGTTTGTTGGAAGGCGCTCGCACGCGTCTGCCAACAGCTGGAAACTTGCAAAAGCGGCGGCCGCCTCAAGCATGCATTTTCGCAATGCTTTCTCACGACGCGACACTCGGCCGGATAAGCAGGTGCGACTTATACACCGGTGCGACTTATATATGTTTTTTTTCGGAAAAACTGCCATTTTGAGGGGGGTGCGACTTATACAAGGGTGCGACTTATAGACCGAAAAATACGGTAGTCGTAAAAAGGTCTGCACAGTAAGAATGTTAAAGCGACATAATAAGTTTGATATTCGTGCTTCAAGGTATAACACTGCATTTGCAGTGTACTTTGGAAGTCCTAAGCAGAGCCGTAAAGCCTCTCTTTCCAACAGAACGAGCGGCCGAAGTTTGTAGGCTGGCGCACCAGAAAAAAGAATGCAACCAAACTCCAACACAGGTCGGACATACATTTTATATATAATCAAAAGTGCCTTTCTTCTCATACCTGATCTGCAATTGCTCAACCTCCGCAATACCCCCATCGCGCGTGCTGCTTTTGTCGCGATGTATTCAATGTGAGGGCGCCAATTTAGATGCTCATTATACATAACTCCAAGATATTTCAATGATTGTACTTGTGGGATATCTTGAAGCTTGTAATTAATAGATATGTGCACGGGATCTTTGATTGGAAAAACGAGAATAGCACATTTACCGGTATTGAGGTTCAACATCAATCCATCCAACCAATGTTCTATTTTATTAAGATATGTTTGCAAGATAGTGTAGAGACAGTGGAAGTCATGTGACATAGCAAAGAAAGCAGTGTCATCGGCATAAACATAGGTTTTCACTTCTGGATGAACGGGGATGGTACTAAGCAATATGTTGAATAAAACCGGCGAAAGTACTGACCCCTGAGGTACACCTCGGGTTTGCTTGTGCTTACAGGAAGAGAAACCGCCTTGATAACAATAGAATTCTCTTCTACTTAAAAATTTCGTCACCCATGCTACTATATAAGGTGGAAGTCCATGACTCCATAACTGATTAGTCAAGATAGAATACTCTACACTATCATATGCTTTACATATGTCTAACGTTACTAAAGCCGCAAAGTGCTTTTTGTGACGGGCAATATGAATACGACTTTCCAGATCTACATGTGCATGCCATATGGAATATCCAGATCTAAAGCCAATTTGGGAAGAACTCAACAGTTGTTTCTCGTTAATAAACCTAATTATACGACCATCAAGTACCCTTTCAATAATTTTTACTACATTAGATGTTAAGGCTATCGGTCGTATGTTGTCTAAATTATAGCCTGCCCCCTGTTTCTTAAGCAATGGTATAATTTTCGCAATCTTCCATTCAGAAGGGATCCATGCTCTTCTAAGGGAATAATTGACGAGACCTAACAGATCATTCGGATATTCCCTGTGAAGTATTTTTAGCATTGTATTTGTTATTCCATCGGGGCCTGGTGCTGCATTTGGCAATCTTTCCATAGCCTGATTTAATTCGGAAGTCGATATTTCTGTGTAGTCATAGATGGTTGTTGTGTAAGCCGAATTAGGAAGATGCGTTGAGAACCTGTTTTCTAATTCTTTAGCCAACTGATTCAATGATTCCTGTAGTTCCTGTGAGGTGTAAACTACTGAGTCAACGTTTCCTGGTATAGGGGTCTTCTTCCTACCACGAAGGAAGTTGAATAAAGCACGTTTGTTATTTGATTTAGACAGGTACTCGAAATGTTCTTGGTCATATTGCTCTTTCGCTCGCGATACAGTGCGTTTAAATGTTGCCGCAATGAACTGATAATCCTTCCAATTTTTTGGACTCTGATTACATATAAGTCTTTTCCATGCGGCTTTTCCATGGGCCAAGCACTCATTATACAAACTTGCGCATAGCAAAGTATAAGCACTCCAAACATGGCTTAAGCGAACCATGGCAGTAACTTTTTTTAAAGAATACTATCGGCGAATACAAATAATAATAATTGATTATACCTTCCGACTATTGTATTTTATACTGCAAGAACTGCATTTCAATTGCACTGCCGTTTTTACGCCCCGTAATCTGGTTTTCGTGCGTGGATTAAACTGACTGGCACCTGAACTAAAGTCATTGGCAATTGGATTAAACACGGTGGCACTTGGATTAAACTCAATGGCACGCGGCCTGAGTGAGTTGGCGCTTGGATTAAATGTTTGGCACATGGATTAAATAGCTCGGCGTTCAGATTATTTCAATGGCGTGCACATTATTTAGGCTGGCACTTGGATTAAAGTGAACGGGAAAACCTGTAGTTTCCTATGGAACTTCTGTAACTACTTTCGCGATTTTGCGAGATGATCGAAAACCGCGGAAATCAAGGAGCAGTTGCATAATGGTCATGTAATAGATTAACTGAAATTCTCGAAAATGTCAGGAAGAAATGTACATTTAAGTTCATTTGTTGATGTCAGCTGTATATCGCCTACCGTCACCTTGTGGTAGGAAGAGGAAAAGAAGAACAGGGACGTTAGCCATGGCACCAGTGGTGGTAACTTAGCGAGAAAGTCGCTAAATTTAGCGCCTTTTCAGTCGTGCTAGCGACAATTTTATCACTTTGGAGTCTTAGCGACTTTTTTGGAGACTTTGAAAAGTTGAAATTGAATGTTTAAAGGACTACTGACAGGAAAAGTTTTGTTTTCGACATTTTTTTACAGTAATCCGTAGCTTTGCGTCTAGTAATGCCAAAATTCAATCGTAAATGTTCTAACGCATCGTATAATTGATGCTAGCATCGTTAATTGAGGACGATTTTGTTTCAGTTCAAAACGCCCGCCTAGATACCATAAGAAACTAGCGCCGCACAGCGGGGCAGTGCCTGAGACTACATGCGCTCAAGCTTCGGTGACGCTGAACGTGCGGTTTCCAAATAGGGTGACCCGAGAGTGGGGAAGAATAGAACGATGTGGGTGCGTTGAGCGTGTTCCCCTCAGGAAAAAGAAGAGCATTCCTGGCGTAAGCAGCGAAAACCACCTTAGAGCAGCCCGACAACAGAGCGAGAGGGGTGACGAACAATAGTCCTCGCCGGGAGCCAGTCGGCGAATTGTACTCACCCCGAAAACGTTCTCGGAATCTCCGATGCCCACAATACTTGCTTGACCTCTGCAACCACGCAAGGGGAGCCTTGCGTGCCATGCAGTGGTGGTAACTTTTGGGGGGCCTAAGTCGCCAGAACGCTTCCTAAAAGTCGTCAATTTCAGCCAAAAGTCGCTAAGTGATGATGATGATGACGTTTTTCCTGAGTTTTTAGTTTTCGACTGGATAAAGCACGTTAAGGGATTATTTTTAAACAATGATTTAAATAAATTTCTGCTGTGGTGAATAAAGTGAACAGTCAAAATAAAATAATCATTTCTAGTGTCGGACTGCGCTGTTCAGTTTTGGTCTGGACAAGCAACTCTGGGTCTGCCGGGAGACGTGGATTGCGCGGAATAAACTTCTAGGTCTGAACCACAGATCGGAACATGGAGGAAGGAAAGACAGGAGGGAGCGTTGCGCAACTCGATTGAAGCCCACCAAGTCGGCCCAACAAGTGACCAAAACGTCAGCGCTCGCGGTAGGTTTTAGTTCTCTCGGCGCTGTTCCGTCTTTGAAACACCTCCGTGAGCCGGCCAGTCTGCGCCGAACCAGTTCATTTCGATTAAAAGCTACCGGGCGCCGTATTTCGAGGTATCGGCAAGTCTCGTTTATTGCGTGATCTCACGGCAAAAGGGCCGACTTTGTTGGCTTCAAAACGGGTTGGCTTGCCAAGGCTGGGTGCGTGACGTCATGCTCCCTCCTGTTATTTCCTTCCCCCATGATCTAGCCACCATACCCATGGGTCGGAACCCAGCGCAGCACTCTGCCGGAAATTAAGTTTTCTCTCTCTCTCTCTCCGCGAAGCAGGGGAACGCGTGGTGTGCATAAATTTTGTGCATGCACGCCACGCACGCTTTTTCTGCCTCATGAAGGTACTGCAATTCCACCAAAGAGCCCATACTTCGTCAATTAGCTTTCAACAATAACCTACTGCGTGCACAGCTGCTATCTAACGTTTGATGTAATATGTTACTACAATGCTAGGAACGAGTGAAACCTAAAATTATTTTATTGGACACATTGCACTCAAGAAGATCGTTTGACCAAGTATCGTCTCGTAGGGAAGAAGCATGAAGAACAAGCAAATTGAAACAGTGCCGGCCAAGATGACAAGATTTAAAACATCTGAAATGTTTTAAATATTTTCATTTTGGCCGGCGCTCTTTCATTTCGATCGTTCTTCACATTTCACTCAAGTCACTAAAGTCTATATGTCAAGCAATAGTTCCACCTCACCAGTCCACACCTCCTCGTCTGCAGACTCTCCACTGCTTTGCGCACGTGCACTACTTCTTGGCGCGAACGCTGAGGAGTACGCTTGCATGGTTCCAACTTTTCTTGTCACTGTGTCAGGCAGGTCATAGGTGTGGCAGCACTTTCCAAGACGGCGAAGTCCGCTACGAACACTTAAGACCGCATTTGTGCTGGCAGTGCTGAGAGAATTTCTGAGTTTTGTCTTAACCACGCTTAGTTGGCTAAAAACTCTTTCCACTTCTGCGTTTGAGTGCGGCAAGGAGAGCACATCAACTGCGAGCTGCGCGACCTCGTGAAACGGGTTCGAGCCAGCTGCATCACGGTACGCAGTGGCCTCGGACCAAAATGCAATGGTGTCGGTGGTGTTGGCCCAGCCCACCAGGGTCAGCTTCTTCCACTGCGCGTTCACGAGATCTATCTCGTTTGGTTGAACACCGAAATGTTCCGCCAGCTCCGTGATAGGCTCCTTGAGTACTCGCAAGCATGCTCCCACAGACAGCCGTGCCATGCCCTGCAATATCTTGAAGTTCGATGGCAGACGTTGCCGGAGCTCATTTGACAGCTTTACTGTGAAATTAACGCATCGCTGGCGCACAAAGTCAACTTCAGGACCAGCTGGTAGCGTGCTCGCCAGTTTCTCGAACTCGTATCCCAGGTATGGCTTGGGGTCCAGGTGACCATCGATAGGCTGGCGCAGCGGATCTATCTTCGCCGTTGGAATGAGCACTTTGCTGCAAACCATCTTAATTAGGAGCGTGAGGTCTTCAAGAAGCTTTGCGGGATCCGCGTCGTTCCTCTCGTAGGCCTTGTTTGTACGCTGAACTTCTCGTAGCATTGGTCGAAGGTAGAGTAGATAAAGCTTATTCAGCGGATCAGAGTACATCTGATACAGGAGCTCTGCGGTGTAGCATCCTTCCGTTGATCTGGCTTGTTCGAAATGTTTCAGCAACATGTCCCATTGATCGAGGACTCTGACGACCGCTGGCTCCAACGATATCCATCTGGTATCGCACACCCTTGGAATTGATAGTGGTTCTTCCCCATCGCAGAGGCTACGGTAAAGTTGACTGTACGCGGCTTTACGCTTTGAAGAATGGGAAAACCACATGTGGGTTTCGCGCACCAAGAAGTCCACATTCCTGGGAAGCGTTCCCTGAACAGCGTGGGAAAGTGCGAGTTGCAAAGAATGGCAAATACACCTTACCATTATCAAGTTCGGGAGTTGCCACTCACGCTTAATTGTCTCGAAAATACCGTTGTTGACACCCGTATTCACCGAGGCGTTGTCAACTCCAATGCCGAGGAGACGCTTCTTGTCAAGTCCCATACGCGTGAGGAGGTTTTCCAATGCCCTGACGATTGTCACAGCTGTGCCATCGTCCAATTCGATAAGCGCAAGAAACGTCGTCACAATGCTCTTCCGAGCAGCACTGAAGTATCGCACCACCACACCCAGTAACTTAGTGATCGAAATATCTGTACCCTCGTCGATTATCAGGCTGTATTTTGAGTCACCGATGTCAGCCACCAAGAGATCCACGAAATGCGGAGATAACACATTCACTATGATCTTCGTGCATTTGCGCCGGTGCATGCGCATGCCTGCTGCACTTTTGCTGTCCATGAACTGTTTCTTGCAGAGTTCTGTCAGGTGGTCAGCGGTGAGGAATGCAGTGTGCTCGCATATAAACAGACAAAGAGCTGCTTCACTTCTGCCGCAGGAAGACTCAGTTGCGGCTGAATACTGCAGTTTCTTCTGCCGAGAAGAACTGGAGTATGGTTCAGATGACTTCTTGTGCTTGGTGGTGGCGGCATGCTTCTTGATATCGCACAGCTTCGCGTAGAATTCGCTCATGCAGTAGGCGCATGATGCTTTTGTTCTTTCGCTCTCCACAGGTAGCCAGCCTTTAAACTCGGGCAGTGATTCCCAACTTTTTCGATAATGCTGCTCATACTTTGGAGGCATGATTAAGCTAGAGCGAGCGAGTCGGCACGCTACACCTAGTCCTTGAGTGTACTGGAAATAGAGATGTGTCGCTCAGGAGTGAACGAAATCTTTTGAGCGGCTGTTTTTTCTACAGAACGAGTGATCTGCGGCTCAGTGAGCCATGGTGAAGCAACGCTACCACGTGTTGTAGGTTGAACCGGTTGAACCACTTCGTTTGAGTTCGTGTTCTCTGAAGGGGTACGCTGGGTAGACCCCCGCAGAATCGGCCATGAACATGCCCGGATTTCAGAACCCGAGGAGCGAGAGGGATGGTGTGAGAGATAGGCTTGCCGATGCTCGCGGAAGCACGTGGCGCACAAGTGCGCATTCAGAACTTTTAGCATGGGTATGGTGGCTAGCCACCATAGCATGGGTGTGCATTAGCGAGGGGGGGGGGGGGAGACATCCAGGCTCCAGCAGTGACGAGCGCAGGCATCGTTTCTTTCGAGCTGCCTGCATAGACAAGGTATTCGAAATTCCAGGAGGAAGGGGCAAAGGCCAGCTTTCCTGTAGCTTCCTCTCCATCCTTGTATTTTCAACGAAGCGAAAAAAAGCGCTTGGTCCGTCTCTTTCACTGTCCGGTGTTCCGCGCAGTTTTTTTTTTTTCGCTTCGTCGATCATGTACCAACCAGCCCAAAACAGCCAGGTGGCCACATTGCACGCACGCTAAAGATCGCAGCGGCTCAAGAAGCTCGATCCTGTGTGCCCTGGCCTCATTTTTGAAGCTCGTTCCGAGCATTCCCCAGTTCTCATTAGTTTCCTAATATTCTATGTCTGTTTTAAAGGACCCCTGACACAAAATTTGGAAGCTTGGTGTGCTTGCGACGTTTGAGACTCTTGCATGCACTTCTTAACGATTATTAGGGGTGAGTGCTGCCTGTAAAATATTTCAACTTGGTTTTAAAGCGAAGGTGTGTGCTCATCCGA
Organism: Rhipicephalus microplus; assembly: GCF_043290135.1. Taxonomy (NCBI): domain Eukaryota; kingdom Metazoa; phylum Arthropoda; class Arachnida; order Ixodida; family Ixodidae; genus Rhipicephalus; species Rhipicephalus microplus. Next base: position 467,679,496 of record NC_134710.1, read on the forward strand.
GTATTCCGGTAAAATCGACATTTTTTGTGGTTTTACGTAGACAAAAGGAATCTTCGATTTGGCTTGCACTAGTTCAGAAAAGTGCAGGTGCAGAAAAAGCGGTGCCAAGCGGTGCAGTGAGCGTGCAGCGCCGGTCGAGCAAGTGCAGGTGCAGCCTCAACCACGCCTCGGCACTAGCCGACACTAGCGCGCGACGGCTACAGCCAAAACGAAGGCGTGAGTTGACGTGAGTGCAGGCCGGAGAACACCTTGTAGTGTAAGCCTAAAATAGCCGCCTCCGCCGCCTTGTCCGATCAATACACGGCCGTGATGGCACTTCTTGTGACTGCGATGGAATTGCTGGACTCGAGCAGCGACGACGATTCCGTCAGCGGTGCCGTTTGCAGTGACTGCGACGATGAGTACGACGATGCGTGCATCTTGGTCGCGTGCGCGTTGGTGCGCGACGATGCCAACCGTGTACCCGGGTACGAAAGCATTATCGGCAGGTACCATGAGTATGAATTCAAGCGCCTCTTCAGGCTGTCCAGGGAGACTTTTGATAGTTTCAGGGCCAAGTTCAAGACTTCAGCCTTCTACCCAAGGGCAGTGCAAGGCCGCCAACAAATCAGTGCCGAAAAAACATGCCTCATAGCGCTTGTGTACCTAGGCTCACAAATATCTATGTACGCCATAGGCGACAAATTCGATGTTACCGAGTCGTCTGTTCATGTTTGTGTGACACGGGTCGTTCACTTCTTACACGCTATTAGCGATGAGATAATTTGCTGGCCTAGTAGCGCGGAAGTGACCCGCATAAAGAACGGCTTCCTCGCCAAAAGTAAAGGCAAGGGCCCAAGAAACACCATCGGCTGTATCGATGGATCACACATCGGGATACTCACTCCAAGCGAATCTACGCAGTCTTACTTCAACCGGAAAAAGTGGCCTTCGATAATCCTGCAAGGAATCTGCGACGACAGGAACAAGTTGCTGAACGTGTTTATTGGGTTTCCAGGTTCGGTTCACGACGCCCGTGTCCTGAGGGAGAGCCCCTTCTTTGCACGCGCAATTCAGGAATGTGAAGACAATTATATACTGGGTGACAGTGCATATCCACTGATGCCATGGCTCATGACCCCATTCAAGGACAATGGAAGTTCTTTTCCTACGTGGAAAAAGAGCTTCAATAAACGACACAGTCAACAACGAGTGCTTATTGAGAACACCTTCGGCCTGCTTAAACAGCGTTTTAGGAGGCTCTACCTTGTTGATGCAAAAAGTGTGCAACAGTGCTGCTATATAGTTATGGCTGCGTGTGTGCTACACAACATGTGCAACGATGAAAGGGACTTCCTTGAGGAACTTGCAACGCTTCCCCAAGAAGAAGATGTGGGCAATGATGAAAGTGAAGGAGATTTTGATTGCAGTCTGCCAGGCTACAGTCAGTCTCTGCGAGAGTTCATTGCAAAGGAACAGTGCTAGAAGTTCATCTTTGCTTCGCGATTTATTCAGTGTGCAAATGTTTTGCGAAGTGGGGTGCCGCGTCTAGAAGCAATGTTTTTTTTTAACAAATTAGATGGAGTAGACACTGCTAGTGTTATAAAAGTTTATTGCCCATATTATAACCCGTCCTTATTTGAGAGTACGTCGATCAACCGATCGAATCGCTGCATGCGCTCATCATGCCGCTTTGCCTTTGCCTCTTCCCATTTTTTTCTTTCCTCCAGTTGTTTCACTGCTGCCTCCTCTTGCTTAGCTCTCGAAGCTTGCATTTTTTCTAATGCCTCCAAGAGCGGCGTGACTTGGGACCTACTCTGGCGCTTCCTTTTTGGCGTTGTGCTGCTCCGAACTTTGGATGCTGTGTTGCACTCGACTGGGACTGCTGCATCTTGAGGTGCTTCAGTGATGCTGGTGCTGTTGAAAGTAATTGTACAGGTGCCATGTCATTTCCAGGCTACAGCACAAATTAAGTAATTTTTACTTACTCTGGACTTGCACTAGGCAGGATTGTTTTTCCAGGCTCCAAGAGCAGCCTTGGATTTACACTATGTTCTTTTTCCAAGACTTCTGCCAGCTCTCTGTAATAGACACTATGAGAATCACTGAAGATATGAAGACACAATCGTAACTTACTCTTCATATTCACAGTTCACACGGTGGTGACCTGAAGAATTGTTGTCTTTTTTTGACTTTTTATATGCTCTGTCCAGCGACTTCCATTTGTTTTCCACTTGTGTGGCAGTCACGTTGCACAAGAACTCCGTATTGATGGCCTCAGCCAACTTCTTCCACAGAAGCCTTCTTGTGCTAAACAAAAAAGCAAAGCACAGTTAGTAGGAAAGAAGGAAGCGACGTAACGTGACCCAAGTCTTGCAGTAGCACATGAACCTTTCCTTAGTACTTCATATGTGTAGCTTTCAGGGATAATTGCTAGGGATGTTCGATTATTCGAAAATTTTGGATAATGAATCAAACAGCACTGTATTCGGTTCCTAAGTCGAATCGAATTGCACATATTCTAAGTAACAAATATTCTTTTAATAATCGGCACTGGCGGGAGAACCCCAAAACAACGAAACAGCTACAAGTCATTCTTTCAATCCCTAATGTGACCTGTACGCAGCCCAAGCTTTTGCAAGACTACCTACACTATATTGATTGTCGAATGAATGCGCTTCTGAAAGCTCCATTCTTGCTCAATTTTTACTGCACTTTAGCTGTATCGCATTTATCAGCTCCTGTCTTCGTCTTGTAATAACCAAAGGTGGGAACTACGAGTGCTTGCAGCTTCACGACTAGCAACAGATACAAGTTTTGCGTTTGCGTAAATTGTTCTTGCAGATGTAAATTTCAACGCCCATTGTTATCCGCTTTTAGTGCGCAGGCCATGTTGTGATGACGGGTTGATCTGCTCCGTTACATATTTAGTTGTATCCGCAATGTTTGGTTGTAAATTGTTTTGTTTTTGTGTCCCAATTTTATTTAAAGTGAGGTGACAAAGTCTCACGTTGATAACGCTAGTCAATGCCGTAGTTGAACCTACAATTACAAAATGTTACGAATATTCTAGTTCCTGCTGCATACGAGATTACCTTAGTTTTCGTAATTGTGGTATTTTGAGTAGATTCAAACTGACTGTAATGGCCTTTGTCGAAAGTTTGTGACTATTTGTTTCAAATAAAATGTTCTGTTCTAAGGCTGTTTTGAAAATGGTCTACTTACTATTCAAACAGTATTCAATTACTATTTGTATTCTATTTGGTGCCATTACTATTTGACTCTTACTTGATTAGGTTCCGAAATTCACTATTCACACACTTCTGATAACTGCGAACGTTCTTTTTGTGCGGGAAGCATTATGTTGGAGAAGTTGAACATTGTGTAAATCACTCTTTTGGATCATAAAGCTTCACTAAGGAGACAGCCATATTCTAACCTGTCTTTGCATTGTAAAACATGCAGCTGCGCAACCTTGTTTGCTGACACGACGGCGCAGTCTAGGTTCAAAGATAGGGTAGCACGTGTCAAGAAGCATATCTCTTTTAACAATGAGCTGCACCATCTTGAAAAGTGGCAGTGCGAGAGAAATGCGGACAGACAGTGAAGACACAAGGACTGCAGGGCGAGACTTGCTAGAGATGTGCCTCAGAATAACAACATGCAATTCCCTCTAGTGCAAATTCTCAAGGCAGCACTACACTTGCAACATGGCTTGAGCTTGGAGGTGCTGCACCTTTTCGGCAAGACAGCGGTTGTGCAATGCCCAACACAAAAGCACCGTCGCTGTTTTTGAAGATCACTTGACTTAATGAAACATTACGAATGCCTTCGTTGTGTATATATGTGCGTGACTATACATACTGTTTGTGTGTATATGTAAACGTATATGTCACAGTCAGGCGCATAGCCAAAATTTTTTTTCAGTGGGGGGGGGCAGTAAAATGTAAATTGCTGGCAGTAAAATGTAGGCAACAATAACCATCGCCATTGTGAACTTCATGCGCCCTTATCTTGTTGGTGCTTGCCTAGAGTGAAACGGAATAATAAAAAGCTGCAAATAATTTTGGACATAGGATGACATACCGAAGTGCCCTGGTTTTTCCCACCAAGTCCTTCATTTCCGAGTATTTGGCGATGAAGAACCTTGTTTTTCGGGCGCTCCAAAGCTCTTCCACATCTTCAGCCGACGCGGCTGCTGCTGGAAATGCGGCTAAAGCCCCATCGCTGTCAACGTCGCCGTCGCAGGCAGGAGAAGGCGTCGGCGGTTGTGCCGGAGGGGGGTCATTTTCACGATTCCCTGCCATGAACCGCAACGTAACGCGCTTGCCGTCTGCAAGGGCGAAAACCAAGATTAAAAATACCGACATAGCATAAGCAATGCTACGAGGCTGTTTGCTGACCGACTACGACTCCTGGCCGCTAACCACGTTTTTTGGCAATGCATGCAGCCTGACTTACCTGATGCCTCATAGACGTAACCGTTGGCGTCCGTCATAAATGACCCGTCGGGATTGTGAAGTGCCTTAACTTCCTTTTGAACGCCCTGAACAACTATTTGCAACGTCGTCTGCTCTGGCCTTGGGGGGACGCCCGCCATGCTGCACTACTCTGCACCTGCTTTGGAGTGCGTGCACGCCGGTACAGAACTCGTCAGGAACTAGGCTTACACCTAGACAAAACGAGGGAGCCAGTGCAGAGGGTGCGACAGAGGGCGCGCGCTGCTCCGGCAAAACGAGGACGAAGGTGCTGCACCCTTTGAACTGGTTCAGCCGGTGCAGCCAAAACGAAGAGACCAATTGTGTAGTGGTAGAGTGTGCTGTTCAAATAACACGAAACGTCTGTCATATCAGCGTGAGCAGACTCGCCTGCTCGACTACAGAGTGTGTGGTAGCTCGTCCGATTTTAATGATATTCATCAATAAAACAAATGCGAGAGGAAACTGACAGCAGTATCTAATATGTGAATAAAAAAAAAACGTAGTGTTTATGCTAGCTACCGCAGCTAAAATCTGTAGATTTTACCAAAAGAAGAGGAAAAAAAATTAGGGGCTCAAGCCGCGGCACTTGGTGCCAACTTTACTAGACAATCTTGTAATTGGCAGTAATTCCACACATAGCCTCAGAGATTGCACGCCAAGAAACCATAAAGTTAATATGCAAGAAACCTACCGGCTCATAACTTTGGATGTCATTTTTTACCAGTGGGGCAGAGTAATCACAACGTTAAAGTTTGTTTTTTTTTTCTCACAAATATCGTAACAAAAAAAAAAACGCAAAGCACTTGGATATTTTGACATAGGTATGACGTAAAGCTGTCTCTTGGTGCATTCTATTTGTCATTCACTGTGGTGTTCAAAGTGTACCACGGTGCACCTTGGTGCATTTCGAATGTAATTTTGTGGACTCTACGTGGAGCGGAGCTTGCGGCGTGCATGGCGCCGGCGGCTGCGGTTATACGGCAGTACAGCGAGGGACCCCGCTGGCCGGCGTGCGGTCCCCGCTTTCTGTCGGGCCCCGTTGCATGCAACTAATCAGTTACTGGGAAACGGGCTCAAAATGTGAGTAAGCCAAAAACCAGTGGTGCACACTCAACCTTTCGCACAACTTCGTTGCGATTCTCGTCGAGTATTTGGCGTGTTCTGCATTTGTTGTCGTTTATTTGCTCGTTGGGGTGGACCGCCAACTACTTATCGTAAGATCTGTGAAATGTATCATCCCCGCTGACCGCGTGGTGGTAGTTCGAGTATTAATTCATTTTTGATGTCGCACGGATGCCATATCTTGTTGTTTTGATTCGTCGTGTAGTCGGTGCTTCATCTGTAAACTAACACCTTGCATTTCCCGAATTGTTGCCGATTGTCTCTGGAGGATGTTGCATGTTCTGTTATGCTATGCAGCTCTGAACATGGTAACAGTGTAGTAGGATCTTCTAGTACACTGTCGACATGTGCTGCCAAAACTGTTTGGTGCGAGGAGAGCTGCCTCACCCTTGGCCTTGTGAAAAAAATTCACCCCAAACATGAAATGACCCAGTGTTTGCTATGGATCAGATGGCACAACGTATTATAAAGAGGCTTGGTAATGAGCTAGTAATCTTGAAATGCTGTATTACTGTAAGTGGTTTCGCTTTGGTCCTAAGTTAGCTAAAGAGTTGCAATAGTCACTACATGCAAGCAAAAATTATTGAAAGCCAGTAATTGAAAGAACCAGTGAAGAGAGATTATAAATTTAAAAAAAATATGTTGGTGAATTGATGAATTTAGGACAGCACAAATATCGTCGCAGTCGTAGTGTGCCCTCTTAATGGTTCCATTTTGGATACCAATGCAACTAAATGCACAAGGAGGTCAGCTGTAGCAGCTTCATGTTGCCTGTCAAATGCATTTTATTTGTTGGTCAAAAACTCTCACGGACCATTACTACCACCAGGGAAAGTAAAAGGAAAAACATCTATGTTGAGCATGTCCTTTGTTTGAGGTATGATTCAATGTTCACGAGCAGTAACATGAAAGTTGTTAGCCAAGAGCCCAGCTGCACCTGTCAATGACTTGGAGAGCTGCCAGAAACACCTAGAGCTTTCTAGCTGGTGAAATGAATTTCATGTGACGACAAATGTTTGGAAAACTTATTTTACCTGCTTTTTATACGGAAAAGCTGTTGAAAATGTCAGAATCAAAATTTTTAACCATATTCACCCTCTCTCCTGTTAAAGCAGCACGTTGAGCATACTGAACAGTTAACGAGGAGGACTATTCGCATCACGCCGTTTTTAGTTCCTGCTCACATTGAAGAATTCTGCTTGCATAACATCCACATGCTTTTATTCTGCTTGCATAACATCCACGTGCATAACATCCACAGGTATAACCTCTACCAATGGAGAGGTTTCCGTTGCGCTGTGAAAAAAAAAAAAAAGTTCTGAAAAAATCGTTTGGCAGTCCTTTTATAACTTCAAAAATAAAAGTATTTAAAAAAAAACACTGCAAATCAATAGCTGTAATGCGTGTATCAAAAGATAGTAACATTTCATTGTGGATGACATTAAAAATTATCTACTCAGCAAAAATTTCTATGCATCACTAGAGCACTTTAATTTAGGCAAGAGAGAAGTGTTGTTAGAGAAAATTAGCTAGCTAAATTTGTTATAAATAGAGCTCACATTCGAGGAGTGATACAAAGCCATCAGTGGTTGTACTAGAAGTGTTGTATTGATTAAAGTAATTCCACGTGAGGGCAATCTCTTGACAAAAAACTTTGAAGAGTGAATGAATGAGCAATTCAGATAAAGTTAAGATTCTTATGGCATATCATTATAGTTTGATATTGTCGCTAGGTGAAAATAACAGAATACAGGACGACGGTGCGACCAGAAAAAACGAGGTCTGTATTAACAGAGCAAAAGAGCAGCCGCTTCGACTTCTTCTTCCTCGGAGGAACCGTGGGTGCTGTCCACGCTCACCACTTCATCGTCCTCTGTCTTCTTTCCCGGCCTTTAGCCGTGACATTAGCCTCCCATTCAAGAAAGCATCGTCCCGATGCTTTATAATCAAAGCGGTTTGTACTCGTTGGAAACGCATGAGTTTCGGAGAAATAAGGCTTCATGCGTACCACGTGCTCAACTTCTGGAGCATACCTTCGACGCCTTGAAGAGTGTGCAGTATCAGGAACAACCTCATAATTAATGTCACTGAGACGTCGCAGAACTTTATAGGGATCGAAGTATCGTCTTAACAGTTTTTCTGAGAGGCCATGGCGCCGAATAGGTGTCCATACCCAAACTTTCTCTCCTGGCTCATAGGAGACTGGTCGGTGACGAAGGTTGTACCGTCTTGAATCGTAGTCCTGCTGGCGACTAATACGTAGGCGTGCAAGTTGTGGGGCTTCTTCGGCCAGCTGAGTGATATAATCAGCATCCGTTTCAGTGTTTTCGCACTCGTGCGGCAGCATAGCATCCAGCATAGTGGTGACTTCACGACCATGAAGAAGGCAGAATGGCGTTGTTCTTGTTGTTTCTTGATGAGCCGTGTTATAGGCAAACGTGACATACGGCAAGATCTCGTCCCAGTTTTTATGCTCCACATCGACGTACATGCAGAGCATATTGGCTAGTGTCTTGTTGAGATGCTCCGTAAAACCATTTGCTTGCGAATGATACGCCGTTGTTCGCCGGTGGGATGTGCCACTAAGTCTTAAAACTGTCTGTAATAGTTCGGCTGTGAATGCAGTTCCCCTGTCAGTTATTACCACTGATGGAACACCATGCCTCAGCACCACATTCTCTATGAAAAATCGGGCTGCTTCACTTGCCGTGCCTTTCTCCAAAGCCTTGGTTTTGGCGTAACGAGTGAGGTAGTCGGTGGCTACTATAATCCATCTGCGACCTGGTGATGATGTTGGAAATGGGCCCGAAAGATCCATTCCGACTTGAGCGAATGGAGTAACAGGCACGTCAATAATATGGAGGAGGCCTGCTAGTTTGACGGGTGGAACTTTTCTGCACTGGCAATCAAGGCACGTCCGAACATAGTGTTGAACGGTCACCGTCAGTCTTGGCCAGTAGTATTTTTTACTCACTCTGCACAACGTATGCGTGTAACCCAGGTGGCCGGATGTTGATTCATCGTGGCACGCCTGTAATACTTCGCTCCTTAGAGATGTTGGGATGACGAGTAAGTAGTCGTTTCCGTGTGGCGTGAAGTTCATCTTATACAGGTCGTCGTTGCGCAAGCAAAATAACGAAAGCCCTCTCACAAACAGTCTAGGTACTGCTGAAGTGCGACCCTCTAAAAAACGTATTATGGGTTCTAGTTCGGGGTCGTCTCGTTGCAGCTGTGCGACAGTTGCCGTGTTTACAACTCCGACAAAGGCTGTATCGTCATCTTCTGCCGTCGCAGCTTCGTATGGCGCACGAGAAAGGCAATCAGCGTCTGAATGTCGCTTCCCCGATCTGTAGACCACCGTCATGTCAAATTCTTGAAGCTTCAGGCTCCAGCGCGCCAACCGTCCTAAAGGGTCTCTTAAATTCGTTAGCCAGCAGAGGGAGTGATGCTCGCTGACAACATTAAAAGGACGACCATACAGGTATGGGCGGAATTTTATAACCGCCCACACCACCGCAAGGCACTCTTTTTCCGTAGTGGAATAATTTTCTTCCGCACGTGAAAAAGTTCTGCTCGCGTAAGCAATTACTCGTTCGGCGCCATCCTGCCACTGCACGAGTACAGTTCCTAAGCCGACATTGCTAGCATCGGTGTGCACTGTTGTCGGTGCGTCATCATCAAAGTGTGCGAGGACTGGTGGCTTTTGAAGGCGTTGCCGCAGCTCTTCGAATGATTTTTGCTGCTCTTCATTCCATACGAATGCGACGTCTTCTCTGGTAAGGCGGGTCAACGGCGAGGCAATGCGCGAGAAGTTCTCAATGAAGCGTCGGTAGTAAGCACACAGTCCTAAAAACCGTCTGACCGCCTTTTTGTCAGTTGGCGCTGGAAAATTCGTAACGGCAGCTATTTTTTCAAGGTCAGGCCGCACACCTTCACTACTGACAAGATGCCCCAGGAACAGAAGCTCTTCGAAGCCGAAATGGCATTTTTCCGGCTTAAGTGTTAGTCCGGCGGAACGGATAGCTTGAAATACTGAGTGTAGTCGCCTGACGTGTTCGTCGAATGTGGCAGAAAATACGATGACGTCATCTAAATACACTAAGCACGTCTGCCACTTGAGGCCTGATAGTACGGTGTTCATTAGCCGCTGAAACGTTGCAGGTGCTGAGCACAAGCCAAATGGAAGTATTTTAAATTCAAAAAGGCCATCAGGTGTCACGAAAGCTGTTTTCTCCCGTCTCTTTCATCGACTTCTATCTGCCAATACCCACTCCTTAGATCTATCGATGAGCCCCGCCACGGTGGTCTAGTGGCTAAGGTACTCGGCTACTGACCAGCAGGGCGCGGGTTCGAATCCCGGCTGCATTTCCGATGGAGGCGGAAACGTTGTAGGCCCGTGTGCTCAGATTTGGGTGCACGTTAAAGAACCCCAGGTGGTCTAAATTTCCGGAGCCCTCCACTACGGCGTCTCTCATAATCATATAGTGGTTTTGGGACGTTAAACCCCACATATCAATCAATCAGATCTATCGATGAGATATAACGCACGTGCCGTAGTCGATCGAGTGAATCGTCGATACGTAGAAGTGGGTAGACGTCTTTTTTTGTCACCTGATTCAGCTTGCGGTAATCCACGCAGAAACGTAAGGTGCCGTCTTTTTTCTTCACTAATACAATCGGCGAAGCCCAAGGGCTTTTCGACGGCTGAATAACGTCGTCTTCAAGCATCTGTCGCACCTGCTTTTCGATGGCTTCACGTTCTCGCGGAGCTACCCGGTACGGGTTTTGCCTGATGGGTCTGGTCATGTCATCCGTTATAATTCGATATTTCATCAGCGGCGTTTGACGGACCCTGGAAATCGAGGAGAAACAATTTTCAAACTTGTTAATAAGCTGCATGATACTTTGCTTCTGCGCCGGCAGCAAACTTGGGCCAATATCAACAGATAGAGGTGCAGGGGTCAGATCAGTTGAATTATCTTTTTCAAGAGTTAGGCAGTCTCATCTCGGCGAGCTCTTCCACGTACGCGACTGCCATGCCCCTCATTAGATGTCGGCGTTCAGAGCTGAAGTTCGTAACAAGGACGTGCGTGTGTCCGCATTTTATGCTTACGACGCCTCTTGCGATAGATAAACCATGGCTGAATAGCAGTGTTGGAATTTGCTAGGCGATGTTTTCAGAATCGCACGACGTGTCACATGTCACAGCCACGAGTGCACTCGACCGCGGTAGGATGGTCATGTCGTCTTCGAAGAAGCGCAAAGGCTCACGTCGCTGGTCTGTACAGGGCACATCCGAAACTTAATCTGGGGTTGTCCAAAACGTAACCGATCTCTCAGGAATGTTGATAATGGCACCGTATTCACGCAAGAAGTCCATGCCCAAGATCAGGTCTTTGCAGCACTCCGGTAAAATTACGAAAGTAGCGACGAAATCTGAACTGCCGATATTAATTCGAGCTGTACATTTGCCCGTCGGCGTCACCAATTGACCCCCTGCGGTTCTTATGTTTGGGCCCGTCCATATTGTTCTTACTTTCTTTAGGCAGTCGGCGAGTTTACGGCTGATAATAGAAAAGTCCGCACCAGTATCTACCAGTGCTGTTATTGGGCGTCCGTCTATACAAATGTCTAGATTGGTGCTAATGATTTTCGTTGATGTCGGTGACGTCGTATCGTCCTTGGTATCGTGCGTCGTACGATCCGTGGTATCATTCGTTGTATCACGTGGTAGAAAAGATGTTGGGGGTGTGATAGCATCTCGACGGGCGGCAACCTTCCCCCCCAAAGGTCGCAGCTGTTAGTTTCCCCGACGAGGGCTAGGAGATCTCCCCCGGACCACCTCGGAGTAACTGCGCTGCGGCGGCGAGTTCGGTGCAAGTGAAGGAGAGCGGAGTCGACGATACGGCACTTCGGGTTGCTGTGCTTGCGGGCCTGTACTGCTGTCACGGCGGTTATCGAAATAGGCACGAGGGGAGGTTTGTAGAAAGTTATGATGTCTACGGTCAGGGTTCGGGCAATTACGGAAAATATGGCCGGCTTCTCCGCAATGAAAGCAAAGTGGTCGACGGTCGACGGTGTGCCACAAGTCCGTCTTACGGATGAATGGTCGACTGGTGGGCATACCTTGCGACCAAGATGCAGATGTCGGCGGAGTGTACATCGGCGCCGTTTGCATAGGCACGTTGGACTGTGGATACGGCTGCGGCGGATTGGGAGCTGGGGCCCACGGCTCGTTGTAAAGCCCTTGGCTCACGTCACGATAAGCCAGTGGTGACGAGTTGTACGACACTGGAGTGGGTCAACAGACAGCTGATGCGTAGCTTATAGACCGCTGGTCTGAGAGCGATTCGGGCAACGAAAATGCCTGGCGGAGTTCTCGCCGCACAACTTCTGCAACGCAAACCATGGTATTTTCTTGCGGAGTCACAAGGAGGTTTCGGATCTCCTCCCGAACGACCTCACGAATGAGTTCGCGCAGAGAACACTCACTACCGGCACTCAAAGCAGAGAGGCTGGGAGATGTTTTGCTTGGTTGGTCATGGTATCGGCGCCGTTGCTGCAGTGCTCGCTCGATTGTTGTAGCCTCTTTGACGAATTCCACTACGCTTGTTGGTGGGTTGCGTAGGAGACCGGCAAACAGCTCTTCCTTGACGCCCCTCATCAAATATCGAAGTTTTTTACTTTCAGGCATCTCGGGGTCGGCCCACTGAAATAGGCGGGCCATGTCTTCCGGAAACATGGCGATGCTCCAGTTTGGTTTCTGTATGCGTGCCTCGAAGAGCTGCAGAGCAGAATCACGACGGTCGGTGTTTGCGAATGTCCCGAGAATTTGCTGCCGAAATTCTTCCCACGAAGACAGCGTTGACTCGTGGTTCTCATATCACGTACGAGCGCTGTCTGCCAAAGCAAAGTAGATGCGCGATAGCTTTTGTTTAGTGGACCAGCGGTGTGCTTTGGCGACTCGCTCATACTGGGCTAACCAGTCCTCGACGTCTTCATAAACCGCACTGTGGAAGGTCTCAGGAATTAGAGGCTGATCAACAGTAAGCTGTGAAGGCCCTCCGGTAGCCATTTCTCCCGGTACGGTGTGTTGCTGGAGAAGTTCGAGCGGGATCGCCTCGGGACTAAGGCCTCGCTGTCGGCGACTGTAGCGGTGGACAGGAGTATCCACTGCAGGAACGGATTGCGGTGGTGGACTCGATGTGCTAGGGCGCGGAGGTGTCCCAAGCATCAGTTGGAGCATCAGCACCTCCACCAATGTCGCTAGGTGAAAATAACAGAATACAGGACGACGGTGCGACCAGAAAAAACGAGGTCTGTATTAACAGAGCAAAAGAGCAGCCGCTTCGACTTCTTCCTCGGAAGAACCGTGGGTGCTGTCCACGCTCATCACTTCATTGTCCTCTGTCTTCTTTCCCGGCCTTTAGCCGTGACAATATTGGTTGATATATTTTGAAATGTCCCGGCTGAAAGGGGCCATGACACAGTCACTCACCAAATTGCAGTTTTCAGTGAAATATAAAAGCATAGAGTCTATTGTGTCTGCAGATGTAAGAAAAATAGACTAAAAGATATTTCATTGCAAAATCGATCCTAGAAGTCGCCAGCTATGGGGAACTAGCGCTGGAGTTTCCCTGGTGGCCTGGCGGCCAAAGCGCGCTCTTATCAGCGGCTCCCGCAGGGAATAGTGGTGAACTGGTAGAGGCGGTGCGGGCGAGCAGCGTCGAAACAATACCAAAGGGTGCTGGTATTCAAGTGCGACAATATTTAGCAATGAGGGAGGACGTATCCCTGTGCGGTTTTCATTCTTTATCATATAAATAAGAAAGGGGCGGTGTTGCATCCAAGCGGTCAGACAAGTGAAGTGTTTTCTGCTCTCGCTCTTCAGTCTAGCTGTGTCGGACCGGTTTCTAAACTGAATTGCACCTGTCTGCCAGATTCATTCAATAATGAAGACAGCCACCAGTGGAAATCAAGACGAAAAAGCAGAATTTATATGGTGCTTTGCCAGAAATAAAACTAGCATATGATGTGATATACCCATGGAATATGTAAAAAAAGTTTCGTCTGATCACCACAACCAAACTCCATCTGATGCCCCCACGTCAAGTGAGTGATACGACAAAGTAGTCTACATAATTTGCGAACAGTGGATTGTCCACAAGATTTATGTGGGGGTACGTTCGCCTAAGCTACTGAACTACTATAAAAGATACACTCGCGATGAATACTCAGTGCTAAGATGCCTCTGTTACACTAAGTTTGTCCTATGGATGGTAAAACTTTATTTCGTCAGAAAGCAACTGCGGATGATTCTGTGTTGCCTTGCCACGGTGGTCTAGTGGCTAAGGTACTTGGCTGCTGACCCGCACGTCGCGAGATCAAATCCCGGCTGTGGTGGCTGCATTTCGGATGGAGGCGGAAATGTTGTAGGCCCGTGTACTCAGATTTGGGTTCACGTTAAACGTTAAAGAACCCCAGGTGGTCAAAATTTCCGGAGCCCTCCTCTACGGCTTCTCTCATAATCATATAGTGGTTTTGGGACGTTAAACCCCACGGATCAATCATTCAATCAATCAATGATTCCGTGTTAGATGGCCATCAACCCAAGGTTGGCGGCGACCTGTGTGGCCCCCTCCATGACCCTTAACTGTACGACTGGGTCTGAGCTGGTCAACACGGCCTCCCAGGGCTCAAGAGAGGGATCACGCATAATATCCACAGGCGGCGGCACTATGCTACATTCCCAAAGTATGTGATCATATGTTGCCACAGCCTGACACCATTTGCATTGCGGCTTAATCTCCTCTGGGTACATTTTGTTCAACACGTAAGGGTTGGGAAAAAATCGCGTCTGCAGTTTTCTCCAGACGCATTCCTGCGCCTTAGTCAACCGCTTGTGCGGGGGCGGGTAAAACCTCCGCTCTAGTTTATAACGATTCGTTATGTCATGAAGGGACACCAGCCCATCTCTCGCGGACCTCCCCGGAACTGGTGGCTCACCTACCCGGCTGACGAAACCTCGAGCATTCAGGTGAGCCGCCTCGTTCCCAGGGTTCCCAGAGTGTGCTGGTACCCAGACTATTTCTATTTCTCTAATTTCTCGTCCCGTGGCCCCATGCAGAAGTTGTGCGGCGGTCGCCGATATTCTGCCCTTCGCCAGATTTCGGATGGCTGTCTTTGAATCACTGAGAATCAAATCCGACTGCGAATTAGTTATAGCTAGCGCTGTTGCCGCTTCCTCAGCAGTTTCCGAGGAGCGGGTTTTGACCGACCTAGAGGCGACCAAGCGTCCCCGCCTGTCCACCACCACAATCACAAAAGCGTCTTTGTCCTTATATTCCGCAACATCTGTATAGACTGTCGCTTTGTACTCGCCGTACTCAACGTGTAAAGCTCTGGCTCTTGCCTGCCTGCGCTGCGTATGGTGAATCGGATGCATATTTTTGGGCAAAGGTTTTATGTACAGGGCCTTATGTAACTCTCTCCGCCCCTGAATTTTAGTGTCCCCAGTAGGAGCCTCTGCTCCAATGCCAATCCTTTCCAATATGATCCTGCCCGCTTTGGTTGTCGAAAGCTTAGCGTGCTGCACGACCAAATGCGCCTCCCATAATTCATCCAGGGTGTTGTGTACCCCTAGTTTGAACAGCCTTTTTGTAGGTGCGTTGTTAGGCAATCCAAGCGCTGCCTTGTAAGCTTGCCGGATCATAGCCTCGACCTTACCTTTTTCTGCAGCATTCAACTTCATATAAGGTGTCGCATAAGTAATCCTGCTGAGCACAAACGCCTGTACCAGCTTACAGAGTTCTTTTTCTTTAACCCCACTCTTACGGTTAGTGATTCTCCTGATTAGCCTGACAGTAGCATTGACCGTGGTCTTAAGTTTTTCAAGGGCCACCCTATTCTTCCTGTTAGTTTGCAGATATAGGCCAAAAATTCTAATCGTTTGAGCTTCAGATACCGGCCTACCCCCTATGTTTTCCTCTAACGGCGGTGGCGGAATATAGTGTCTTGCATGTAGCCCTCTGGATTTGTTCTGAACCTCAAAGAGCTCGGACTTGGGCTGAGAGCATGAAAGTCCCGCCTCCCCTGCCAACTCTTCGACAATATTAACTGCCTGTTGTAGTGTTTCTTCCAGATGCGCGTCACTTTCCCTGGTTACCCATAGAGTAATATCATCTGCATAAAATGTGTGTTTGAGTCCCGGTATCTCCTCCAGCCTTGGCGGTATTTTAATTTAGGCGATGTTAAACAGGAACGGCAACAAAACTGAACCCTGGGGCGTGCCTTTGCCTCCCAACGCGAATGAGTCCGATTTGATATCTCCTATTGAAATTTCTGCGGTTCGGCCCTCCAAGAATGGTCTGATGTAGCGAAATGTCCTGACCCCTGGGCCAATTTCCGATAGGTTATTCAATATTGCCTCATGCGAAACATTGTCGAAAGCTTTATTCAGGTCAAGCCCCAATACAGCTTTGGTGCCCGTGCCATGCCCGGGATCGACTACATCATGTTTTAACTGTATCATGACATCCTGTGTGGACAAATTGGCCCTGAAATCTATCATAGTTGGGGGAAAGATGGCCTTGTCCTCTGCATAATTCTGAAGCCTGTTGAGAACCACGTGCTCCATCAATTTGCCCACGCATGATGTCAGCGATATGGAGCGCAGGTTTTCCAAGCAGAGTTTCTTGCCTGGCTTCGGAATAAACATAATCTTAGCATGCTTTTATTGGGTTGGGATCTCCCCGGCCACCCAATACTCATTTATCAAGTCAGTGATTGCCCTGACCGATTACGCAGCTGCCCCATGGCAAACTCCACCTCCACAATTGTGAACTCTTCATCTAGTTCTGAGTTTTCCACCCCCGAGTAATGTGGTAAGCAACCGTCTATTCCATCAGTTATGTACCGATTCCGGAATTCCTGTATAAACTCCCCAATTGTGCCTTCATATTGATGCATTAACTGAGTAATTTGTCCCCGTTGTGCCGATTTTGTTGCTGCCGCATCCAAAAGATGCCTTAACAGCTGCCATGTCTTTTTGCATCCAAACTGTCTATTCATGCGATCGCAAATCTGGCCCCGCTGCTTGGCTTGCAACTCCATTGTATAATTTTCAAATTTACGTTCTAACTTGGCAGTCCTTCTGCGAAGGACGCCATTATGTTTTTGCTTCTTCCAACTTCTCGAGAGACTCGCGTGCACTTCCCACATGTGTAATAGTCTCGAGTCAGCGGTAAACTCCTCCTGCTCGACGGGCACTTCTACCGTGGTATTGTTTACATCCTCCTTGAGCGCCTCTACCCACGCATCCAGGTCATTAATTTTCCCGTTCACAGTGTCTGCTCTGTTTTTCCTAAATCTGTCCCAATCTGTAATTCTATGCCCTCTCACTTTGTCTTTATGGTTCGCAGCGCTAAACGCCGTCGAAAGGATATAGTGATCACTTCCTAGGGCTTGTCTCGTGTTAATCTACTTTGCATTACTGATGCCTCTAAAAAACGTAAGGTCTGGAGAGGTATCCATGCTTATGCTGTTGCCTATCCTCGTATGATCTTGTGGATTGTTTAACAGCGTTCATCGCAGATCCCGGGAAACTTGCCAAAGCCGATTGCCCTTTGGGCTGGCTCGAATATAACCCACTCCGGGTGAGGCGCATTGAAATCTCCTACCACTATAAGCGGAGCGCGAGCTGCTAACCGTTGAGTTTGAATCAGGAGTTGTGGCAAGCCCAATCCTTTATCTTTTGGAGAACTATACACATTAAGTGAAAACAGACTCTTCTCATACTTTCGTTTAGGCAAAATCTCTAGCAGGACATAGTCTTCCCTGCTGCTATCTACGAAATGCTGAATGGCAGTGATGTTGCGATGGACTAGCACGGCTGTGAAAACGCGTGATACGCCCCTTGAGTCAATTCCTGGCGCTGTAAATGCCTTAAATCCAGGTAATTTTACGGAACCACTAGCCTCTTGTAAGGCTATTATGTCTGGTTTACTGTCCAGATTTTGTACGTGCAACTGCAGGTTACCCCGCTTGTGACGAAAGCCCCTGCAGTTCCACTGCCAAACCTCAATTTGCTGGCGAGGCACCATGATGAGGCACCAGGTTGACTAATGGCACTTGGCCAACCACGGGAGGCAGTCTTGCCTCCAATAGAGTATGAAGCTGCTAAAACATGCCCATGATCTGGGTTTGGGAATCCCTAAATTCAGTGGAGAGCATGCCGAGACGCTCCTCTATTGTGTCTAATCTCGCTTCGATCTTTTCGACTCGAGCCTCCAATCTACCCTGTCTTTTACCTTGTTTGCCTACTTTATCCACAAGTGTTGTTACATCCGACTTAAGACTAATGACCTTAAAAACAGGCTGTGGCATGTCTACTGGTGACGTTTCGGCTAATCGTTTTGCGTTAACTACCTCATCCCCCGGCAGTGGTCTCTTCACTGTCCCCCGATTCTCCACTTCCATAGCTGCACTCTCCCGTACGCGAGCAGACGCCTCTTGCGTCGCTTTCTGTAGGCCTTGCACTGCTGGTGCCTGTGTCCCCTGCCGTTGGTCGTTTCTAAGTGCGCGTTCCATCTCTGAAATTCTGTTTTTAATTCTTCTAATCAAATCTCCCTGTCGCTGAACCAGCTCTAGTAACTCCCTCTCTCGAGCGGTTTCGTTCTGGGAGGCCGTGCCTGACAAGCTCACCTTTGTGTTGGTGTCGCGTGCGTAGCTGTTGGGACTGGATACTCGTCCACCATCTTGGCCACCCCCGCACCCTGGCAATGACCGGAAGGAACTTGACCGGTCCCTGCTTTTGCTTGTGCCTTCTTTAGCCCTCGGTGACCGCTCCATGACCCTCGAGGACCGCTCATCATTGCCAGCTTCGCTCTCTCTTTCGATGCTCTGCTGCCGGCCTGTCGGTGGCTTGCGAGCCAGGCAAATTCCGGCTCCCTGTGTGATGCGCACCATGGCACACAATACAGTCCGGCGTGCACGTAGGTGGCTCTCCTTCTGGCGGGGCAGGATGGTCCTTCCCGCAACGGTGACATAGGTTACTCTTCGGACGATAGCAAACGTCCGCTCGATGTCCAACTCATCTGCAGTTGTAGCAGGTCTCGACTAAATTTCTATACGGGATCACAGCGTACAGACAGTTCCAGTAAGTAATCTGCTGGGGTATGCGTTTTCTCCCGAACGTAATCTGAATCGCCTTTGACTTTCCCAGAGGTCTCGCGTCCAGAATGTCTATGCCTTCATTCTTCTTCAGGAATCCCGCCCGAACTTCTTCCACTGGGCATCCATCATAAGCATTGTAAATCACTCCACACA
This sequence comes from Rhipicephalus microplus, assembly GCF_043290135.1. Lineage (NCBI taxonomy): Eukaryota > Metazoa > Arthropoda > Arachnida > Ixodida > Ixodidae > Rhipicephalus > Rhipicephalus microplus. Next base: position 467,698,404 of record NC_134710.1, read on the forward strand.
CGGAGTTCTCCAACGGGGCCATGAACGCCGAAACTGGCAGGTCACGATCACCCAGCTTGAGCGTCTTCACAGTCGCATATGCCCCACTGCGATTTATGCACGGTGTGCTCACCGTCAACGTGTTGTTTGTGCCATTAACCCGCACAATGTCTTCTTCCGCGGCAATCGCACTCGTTATACGCGCTGCTGCTCTCAGTGCACATCCGAGTTCTCTCGCTGTCACAACACTCAAGTCCCAGTTCTGGGGCCTATACACAACCTTGAAATCCGTGGCTGGCAACTTGAGAAACGGTCCGCGTTTCTTTCACACCGGCGCTTTCCCCCGCTTGACTTGCTGCGCTCCGTGCGTCTTGCGCCTGTCGCTGCCGGCCTGCGTCTCGCAAGGCTTACTCTTGGTGTTGTCGCCATGCTGAGTCTTCTTAAATCGGTCCTGTGCCTTCAGCACTGGAGCCCACTCTCCCGCTTCAAAATCTTTGGGCGTTATAGTCTCCCCTTCGACGTAGTATTCCATCTTCAGCCCAACAAGGCCCACGGTCACCAGGCGCAAGCCAGACGCCCGGCAACGCGGCCCAGGCTTGGCCTTGGAGATAGGCCTAGCCTTGCCACCGCGGGGTTGATAGGAAAATCTCGGAAACTCCGAAAACAGGGACAAACTTGCCTAAACGAGGGGTGTTCGTAGGTACAGGGCAACCTCCTGCAGATGAGCCCACTGACAGCAAGTCCAGAACAAAGCGCGTCCGCCAATAATCGGTCACCGGGCCGGAGCTCATGTGAAACACGTCCGCACAGCGTCTTACTTCAGCCGCGTCTCCCCAAGTTTGTCCTAAAGACCGGGTTCTTGTTACGAAACAGCAGCAGAATACTCGAAGCTTAGCTTTCTGAAGTCAGCCGATGCGGTGAGGTTCTTTCTCATTGGCTGCCTTGGGTAAGTAACATTGGAATTTATGCCTTGCTAGAGAAGGATCAAATTTTTTAAATTTTTACTCATCGTTTATTTTTCCTTACACATGGCTTTAGTTTGTCCGCTTGCCTCTGGCTGCTTAAAATAAACGTGTCTGTTCAATATCGATTGCTAGGCTTTCATGTGCCAAACAAGATATGATTTTGAGGCACGCTGTGTAGCATGGTTGTCAAAATTAATTGTGACTGCTTGTAGTACTTTAATGAGCTCATATATATTGGGTCATGGTTCTTTGCATTTAAACCCCATCTAAGTGCAGCCGCCGTGGTCAGAAATCTATTCCGCGCTGTCAAGCATAGGAACGCAACACCACCCGGGCTATGCTGTCGCGGTGGTTTGCTTGATCGTCCACGTGCATGCATGCCGCGGACAGAGTGTACATATGGCGCCAGAAAAAAAAAAATTGATGCCGCAGCTACTACTTGTTTTTTTTGTTTCTTTACTACTGAAGTGGGGAGTGTGGTAATGTCACCGCACAGTCTTATCAATAAGGGCATATCAGCCGACACTAGCTTAGCATGAAACTCAGCACGCAGCCAGAAAGGATGACAAGAAAGTTGCCATCACTGCAAAGTACTGTCCCCTCGATGCCACATGCATAGACGCAGTTTGCTCTGCACAGTTTATGTGACAGTAGCCTTCGAACAAAGTTTTTTTTGTTAATGAAGCACAGTGTAGTATTACAGGCGCTATGGCTTTTCCAGCTGTCTGTTGTAAAATGAAGTGCTGAAGCGGCACACCGGCGTGCTCTTGCTGCGGTACACTGTGGCCAGTCGTCTGAACGCGAGCAGCTGAGTTGTGTCGCGACTCTCCGCCAGGTGCTCTTTTTCGGTGCACCACTTATCCAGCGCTGGTCTCCCATAAACCCTGCTCACTGCCGGAGGCTGATGTTTTGCCGTGGTGTGTGTGATGTCATGTGTGTCATCATCTACTTAAATTTCAGCCGCTGTAAAGATTGAATTTCCTATGCCAAACTGAAGAAAGCTCCAACAGCTCCATTGCTCGTGCAGGCCAATCAAACTATATCATTGACCAGAATACGAGCTCTTGTAATGACACTGCTGGCGAGTGTGCCACTGTTGTCAGGCTCTTGGCCTGCTCACGTGTTTATGAGAACATTTGTTATAAATTAGGTTTTCGACTGAATGCGCTGAAATTTTGCCAGGTTGTTTGTGAACACCCATAGATTAACGTACATGACGCAGATTGTGAGGGAAAATTCAGTGTCATGGCCTCTTTAAGGGCTTATAGATGAGTTTAAATACAGCTTTCATGTGCGGCGTATCTAAGATGGCTTTATTTTGCACGGTAAGTAGGTAACATTTGTGTTTGTGCTTGGTTCTTCGTGAAGAGGATTTTCCTCTACAGTATGCTGACCAGTTGCAAAGTGGCTTTTTACTGCTAGAAATCACTACAGTAAGGAAGAAGTATGCCTTTCTGGTTGTGTCAAATGCAACAAAGTCTGCACTATCTCGGTATTGCAAATGAAAAATATGAGCTTGTTTTTTGCAAAGGCCAAGGTGAGCAAAAGTTAGTGAGTTAATATTATCCTGCAATGAATTTTCTCGTGTAATTGAGAATTGAGTGAAAACCTGACTGACAGGCAAGAAATAAGGTAAAGCAAACACTTGCCAACATGTAGGCAGACTGGAATTTCTCACTTCAGAGCCCTTGTTTCTTTAGCAGGGGTTTTGGATAGCATGTCAACCTTATGTGCTCCTTTGTTTTGCCAGTTCTGGTGATGCTGCAGGTTACCCCTCGGATCAGCTTCCCTATGAATGACGCGCCGCGTCGGAGCAAAATCATCATAGCATCGGCTGGCATTGGCATCATTCTGCTTGGCGTACTCACCAGGCAAGTGGAGCATTGTCTGAATGAGTGACATACTCTGTGGATGCAACTATTTTATACATTGTCTCTACACATTCTTCCTCCTCTCTTGCACAACAAATAAAAACACAATGCTATGGTTTGTTAAGACCTAGGTCAATTGCTAACAGTGAGCCATACTCAGGAAAAAAATTCTCCGCGAAATAAAGACAGGCTGGAATGCATGGAGCAGGCACTCCCAAATAACAACAGGCAATCAGTTTCTGAAGGGAAAAGTAAATTGTCACTGGCTACTGCCAGTTCTAACATGAGGGGCAGAAACTTGAGGGATAACTATGAAACTAAAAAATTAACTAATGACACCTCAGCATGCGATGGAATGGAAAATAGAAGGCATTGATTGGATGACGGTAGAGGAGGTCAGAGAAGAAACAGAGGTACTGGGTCTTACTAAGGACATCAAGCGAAAAAAGCTGACGTGGTAATGTGCAGAACAGATGGTCAGTTTGAGTAATAAAGTGGATACCAGGGTTTGGGGAATGCAGTTGATAATGGCAGAGAGCTATACTGAGAAATGAAATCAGGTTCAAGGGGACCAAGTGGAATTGAACTCGCGCAAGACAGGGTAAATTGGAGATCGTTAGGTGAGACTTTCGTCCTGCTGTAGACGGAAGATAAGCTGACAAAAATAAAGGTAGTTTGTCACAGCATCGTGACGAACCAGACACTACGTTGGTTGCATTGCCTGCATCAATTGCCTGTGTGATGTCTGCACCTATATCAGTATGGCTTAGCAAAATGTCATGTTGTGACGAAACCTCTTGTCACTTTTTGTGCTTATTTCAGGTTTATTGGTTTAAAGTACCAATGACAGCCGAACTTGCATTTTTTATTTTTATGCATTACTAAATAGTAGCAGCTTTATGTCTGATAATCCTGAAGATTAATCATAAATTATCCAATGTATTGCATAACTGATGCCAGCCTCATTAATTATGACGAATTTTAACATCCTATTTCATAATGGTTTCCTAAAATCACAAGAAACTAGTGCCCCACAGTAGTGGATCCTTGAGACCTCATTTGCTCAATCTTTGGGGACATCGAAATTGCACTTCTTGAATCTGGGCCTTGTGTGTGGGAAAGAATGAGACGAAGTGGGTGCTGCGATTTGAGTTAGGGTGTGACGGTCCAGGCACCTTGGAAACTATGTGCGAGACACATTCGCTTGCCAACCACCCTCTTGACTGTGAAGAGTGTCCCCTCTAAAAAAAAATGGACATTTTTTGCTGCAATGCTTAATAAAAAGCTACTCGTGTAGCAGCCTGGCAACAGAGTGAGATGGTGCTTGGGACAGCAGCTCCGGTCTGGCAACACTTGTCTACATGCTTCACAAACTTGTCTGTGATGTTTACAACATTTGATTTACTTGTGCGATGTCCCTTGGGGTCACTGATCTGTGTCATACTAGGGCAAAGTGCTGCCAGCTAATGTGAAAAAGTCATGCTTACTGTAATACCAAATTATAATATCTGAAAGGCTATGTTTCCCACTAACAATTGCTCAAAAGTGCCTGTGTGTGCTGAACAATCAGGCAACACAAAAATTTTCAGGTTTGTAATTTTTGTGTGGGGGTTCTTTAAATGCTGTGTGTTCATGTGTTATTTTGCGTTCTGGATTGATAGAGGGTAGCATTTGCCTTTTCAGGTACATTAGGAGACGCTTTGGTGGCTTCAAAACGGCTGTTGTAAATGGAGGTAAGTGTGGCCCATTTTATTGTGTTCAGTGAATGATCACTGTGTGCCTTTCAGTGGCATATATTATGAGAGACTTCTGACCCCCCCGTTTGTGTTTAGGCTGGGGAACACACCCTGTGCAAGTCCCCCCCCCCCCCCCCCCCCCCCAAAGCTTTATCTTTCAAACATCATACTTGAATTCCTTGACAGCCCTTTCAGAGAGCATAAATGGTGTGCAAAAGTGAAAGCTGTTTTCCTTTCTGGAGGCACTCTAGAGCGAATGCTTTTTGATATGCTACAGAAGATGTGCCGCAGATGTTTCTTATGTTGGGCTTTGAAATGCAAAGCAACTTTGACCATCTACTATCTGTGCGGACAATTTAGTGAAACCCATTAAAATGTAGCATAAATTAAATTGCTCATTCTGTTTCTGCGTTTGTTATAGTACAAAAAACGCTTTGCGCTCGAATCTATTGACGACACGGCTGCAGCACCTATGTATACCCGCTAGTATTTCAAGGAAGAAGTAGTGAGCTCTGCCAGGATCATCTTCGCGATGCCGCTCTCTTCCTGTGAATTCGCATGGTCGTTTAGTGCCAAAGAAGACGTGGCTGCACGTTATAAAATCGGGGGGGGGGGGGGGGGGGGTGAACGCCTGAACTACATGGCTTTCCTGTGTGTTCATCTGGGCATTGGAGACATTTTAGAGTTGCCAGAGTTAATGAAAAACTTTAGCAGCATGTGCAGAAAGCACTCTCAAATTTCGGGATCCTCTGAATATGTCAAAAGCTAGGAAAATCTGTGACGCTTGTTGAATGCATGTTTCGATGTCCTCTGTGCTAATTACTCAAGTTGTACACAATACTGCTTATTCAAAACAGCAAAATTGTTTCTAGCCGAGGCTCTTGTGCCTGGAATCCATGGTAATTCAGGTGGCCATCGTAAACAGGTATGTGCAACAGAAATCGGGTAAATTTCACTATTAACCACTAGCCCGTTAGAAAGGAAGGCTGCAGTTAGTCCAGCAAACGGGTATCTACCATGAAAGTCTGCGTAGCTTATAAGAAAACTATCGTTGTCATATATGTGTATGGGCCTCAGAAATTAAGTAAATCTCGCTACACACAGTAGATTGTGTGTGCTGCGTTGTGTACAAGTTTTTATTATCCTGTAGCAAGTATTATATAGGGCAGACCAAGCGGTGTCTTAATGATAGACTATGTGAAAATGACTACAACGCAAGAAATAAGCTTTCAGCAGGAGGGTTTCTAGCAATGCATGGCAAAGGTTGTGGGTACTCCCCTGATCTGTATCGGCCGGTCTCGGAATCAACTGACATGTGAAATTAAAGAAGCCGAAGCTATAGCAAATGCGGGAAACTTGTGTGTGAGCTTGCCATCAATTGCACTGACAGATAAAGAAATGACGTTTCTTTGAATGAGGCCACGTGCAAGATGAGTTGTGTTTTTACGCATGTATAAGATGGAAGTAAAAGGCATGAAATAAGCAGTTGGAAGTTCAGCGCCTATGTTTCTTGACGTCTCTGTTGTCTTTCTCTTTTGCTTTTCATATGTGTCGAGTTAATACAAGCTAAATTCATGGATAATCAACTCACCTGAGCTACAACACTTTTGACACAAGCAACTTCCACTCTAAAGTATGGAGGCAACAGTGAGCCCAACAAATGGTGTTCACGTTACACACTCACACCATTGTCACATGAGTACTTTCTGGTTATGCAAGGTGGTTGCTATTCGCAATGCCCACAAACTCTAGGTGGTGCGCTGTGCGATTCAAGATGGCGCTTGCGTGAGGGTCAACCAGTTTGTTAGCACAGCAACAGATGGGACGTGCGGACCGTGCAGCACGTGTCACTTCCACCCGGTGAAGTCAGGAGCTGCATTGAAATGGATATGAGACCAAAACACTTTGCCAAACCATGGAAAGTGCTAAGCGCTCGCCACCTAATTATTTGTTGTGGTGTGAAAGGTTATATTTCAGCTCTGTTACCGCTGCATCAACGATGCTTTGCAAAAACCCCGTGCTGCAGAAAACTGCATGAACTAGAATTGACGTATGAACTAGACGGCACTTCGGGTTAGTATGTACCGAGCCTGTCTGATGGTTTTGCCATAGCAGTAGGCTGCTGGCGAGTAGCACCTTCACTGCCCCACCGAACTGAATGTTCAACGTGGGGATGCTTTGGGAACATATTATGCCATCTTTGATTACTTGCGCAGTCAGGAAGAGTTACCGTGTTTACTTGCATAATCCTCGCACTTTTTTTCGTGACAAACCGATGAAAAGTTAGTGGGTGCGAGAATTACTTGGGGAAAATGTTCCGCGAAAACACACAGGGAGAAAAAGACGCCCCACGAGTCGGCGTGGAAGGTTGTGCGGATTCGGCCTTTTCCCTCCAAACAAAAAACAAACAAACAAAAACTACTTTTGCATTGGCAGTGCCATGCTTTTAGTTAGCGTCACATATGTGGGGCCGTCTGCATGTGGAGGGCGCTTTACCAAATAGTTTTCGGCAATATCCATGTCTTGCGCTCTTCATTATCGATGCTGTGCGTGCATGGAGTGGCCCCCGATAACGTCCAGCTTTGCTTTTTGAAGACGATAGTCTTTCTTGGGGACCTTTGACGAAAATATTTTGGTCTGCCTGTCTGCCTGTCTGTCTGTCTGTACATTTGTCTGTTTGTCCCTTCTTGACGGTACCCTAAACAGCACCAAAGTGGCCAAACAATACTCTAAACAGCCGACCTCATTTGCAACGCCCACCAGTATTGCTCAAGGTTCAGCGTTCATACTTGTGCGATTGTCAATTGAAAAGCAATTATTGTGCATATCTCAGGCACCATAACACGTCAATATTATGTATCTGTATTTTTTACTAGAAAAGGCATACATAATTAATTCTGAGGACCGTAGCATTTATCACGCTGCGCTCACAATGCAATGCTTGCACGAAAAGGTAAGTGTTTCTAACGCTTTGCTAAGACGACACTGTAGCGGCACCTACCCGTCTTCCTGCATTTTACACCTTATCACCTCCAAGACGGGCGTGCACGCCGCGCGCTTTCTTTTCCAGGATGACTGCCAGATAGCCCTCATGTCTCACGTGTGATGTGACTTCATGCACTCGTTTGCCTCCACTGCACGCTCGAGGCACTCTAACGCAGCGGCTCCAGAATACCATTCACCGATTTTCTTGCGCAGAACATCAAATGAACGTTTTGTTCACTCTCTCCAGACGCAAGACTATTGTCTTTCAACGACATTTGCAGCGTAACATGCAGATACGATGGCCAATTTTTTTTCTTTTTTTATTATGCAGACAACAGTGTCGTCACATTAGAGGGGATGTCAGATCAGGCGCTGATGGAAACTCTCCGAGACCTTGGTGATGATAGTTCTTCCGAGGTTGACTAGTCACGCGCTTCTGTCTTGCATCGCGCCGCGAGTTCGTAGGCTCGTAACATCTGCAATTAGCTGATTAGCTCTGGCAACAACAAGACGGTGCGTTGAATGCAGTGCAATGAACTCAATAGCAAAAGTTGTAGTGTTATACGAAGTAAAGCTGGCAGCCAACTCTGTTGGATCTGATATTGCGGAACTCCTACAAAATGCTCGTGGGCACAAATACGGCCGCCCCAGAGCGAAGTGCTCTTTTCACTCAGTCTCTTCGCATTGAAAGCACACTGATACTTGCTGAGATAGCACGCGCACCAGTGATCGCGACTGTCCTTAAAATCAAAGTTCATTGTTGCTACTCGAGCAACCCCCCTCCCACTGCGTTTTTTCATGCTCGTTTGAGGCGGGTGGTTTGCTTTCTGTTTCAGCATTTGACGGCAGTTCGAACATGTGAGGGATGTTATCTTATGCCCCTTCCAGGCGATTAAGATGGACCGACTCATTTGATCGCTGCTTCAGCAGCGCTTCCGTGCTCTTATCCGCTCGTGAAAGTTACTATGTGCGGTTACTATGTTAGTTACTATGTTAGTTACTATGTGCGGTTACTATGTTAGTTACTATGTGTGTGAAAGTTACTAAGTACGACGAACCAACATGGGCAATCTTGAACACTTGTAGTTAATCAGTAGCAGCACATTTGAAATTCAAGCTTTGTTGGTCAGAAAACTGTATTATTCAGCTGTGTTATGAGCAGCAGAAGCAACTGGACAGATCCAACGCTAAACTTGAAATACTTTAAAGCCAGTTTTCAAGCCTTCATGAAAATGCGATGTTTAGCTATACTAGCACACCGAAAGGTTAACAAGGCAAAGTGTAAAGAGACAGCAAATCGGAGATTAGCCGAACTACTGGGAGAAATTAACTGAAAAGTTTCCAACTCAGCAACCTGAAAATTTTATTTGAATTACTAGAAGTTCTCATAAATGTGACCTAGGGCAACATTCCAACTTGGGTTGAAATGAAATATTCACAAATGTGTACATCCTGTGTTTTCTCACGTATAACCTGACCTGCATATGAGCTGCTCCCCCGTGCACAAACTGCGAAAAAAATGCAATCAAGGAAATATATTATTTCCGCATATTGACATGAGGCTGTCTTTTTTGCACTACTGTGAAGTAACGCGGTGATGCCAACTTGCGCACCGAAATTGCGTATCGCTCGCAACTCAACATTAGCTCTGGATATTTCGGTATATTTTGTGTTATATGTGTGAAAATACGGCATTTGCCAACCTGAGGGACATTGAAATTCGGTATATTCATGTGCTTAGGGAGGGAGAGGGCTGTGTGCAGAGGGAAAACTGGCGTGTTTTTTATTTTTAGTCTCATTGACCGCTCTCAATAATTTCCATTGTTATTTGAAGTCAGAGCAGTCATACTAATACTGGTTATTACTCTACACATGTACGTGTGTGTAATTAAGAAACAAAATTTATAGTGTCTTGTGGCAGCTAGTAGCCTCTTCCAAATCTTCATTCACTTTTCTACATGACATCAATGTATTGTGACGAAAGTGACATCAGCGCGCTGCACGCATTAAATGAAGGCCAGACCCCTTGTAGGTTTTTCTTCCTTTTTTCCTCGATCAAGGCGAGATTGTGAATGCACTTATTTTCTGGCATGGACAAGCTAAAATTACGAATTTACCAAATTAACGCAATGGAGCATGTTGATTTGAATGGTTTTAAGTACATTGAAAACCTACTGGGCCGATAAAGATTTGAAACTTGTTTCATTTATACAAAAGTTTAAATTATCAGAGCTTAAATTATCGTGAGTTTACTGTACACCAAAAAGAAAAAATTTCCATGATTCTGATATAATCAAGAGAATTTAGGGGAAAATGCAGAAGGTATGACAAGCCAAGTCTGAAGCGAGCAGAAATTCAAAAAGTCACTGCAGCACGGGGCATTTCCATTTGCTCATGCCCTGAAAAATAATGCGCATTTTGTACAAAACGCAAGGCCAACATTTCTTTTTTTTAAAGACGATAGTCTTTCTTGGGTTTGTCTGTCTGTACATTTGTCTGTTTGATCACTCTTGCTGGTACCGGGTACTCGGAACAACACCAGTCGATACACCAAACGGCCTACCTCATCCACAGCGCCCACCAATGTTGCTCAAGATTCAGCATTCATACTTGTGCGATTGTCAATTAAAAAGCAATTATTGCGCATATCTGAGGCACCATAAACACACGTATATATTCTGTATGTGTGTCGTTTACTACAAAAGGCATACATAAGTAATTCTAAGAACTGTAGCGTTTATCACGCTGCACTTATGATGCAACGCTTGCACGAAAAGGCGAGTGTTTCCAACGCTTTGCTAAGACGACACGGTGGTGGCACCTACCCGTCGCCTTGCGTTCTACACCTTATCACCTTTGAGACGGGCGTGCGCGCCCGTCTCAGAGCAGCGGGTTTCGTTTTCCAAGAAAACTGCTAGATAGCGCTTATGTCTTGCATGTGACGTGACTTGATGCGCTCGTTCGCCTCTGCTGCACGCTCGAGGCACTCTTAACGCAGCGCCTCCAGAATACCATTCAGCGATTTTCTTGAGCAGAACATCAAATAAATGTTTTGTTCACTCTCTCCACATGTTCACTTTCTCCACATTTGCAGATTAACATGCAGATACGGGGCCAATTTTTTTTTTTTTTCATTGGATTTGCTCATGGGGAGAAATGTTTCAGCTGTAATGTTGCGGGCAAGTCTGTCATTCAGTTTCTTCATAAAACCTGGTGCGTGAAAACCTCAGCCACTCTTAATTGAAAAATCGCCTTATCAGTGCAAATAAGATGGACGGTGTTTGATAAATGTACTACTGGGGTCAATGTTTTTACAATCCGACTTGGCCCAAAGACAAGTCGGCATGTGTTGAAACATTGACTTGTTCAGCAGCTGTTCATCGTAAAGAGGGGCTGAGTGGTTGTCTTGTAGTCAATTGGTGGGCATTGTGGTAACTCTATGAGTTTCAATGTTTGTCGCGTGTAAAGTGATTCATATAATGGCTTTGACATTCATGTTTTAATGACCTGCACAGGCATAATACTGATAGAGCTGAAAGCAGCTGCAGGTCATGTTCGTGTCTCTCTATAATCCTCTTCGTACTTTGCACGCAAAGTTGTCGAGACTACCGAGTCATAAGTTGGGCTAGTTGGATATGCATGGTATAACTGTCAGTTCAAGCGCACGAATAACTAGAAAGGAAGAGAGGACAAGCGCTTGTCCTCTCTTCATGTCTGTTTATTCGTGCGCTTGAACTGAGAGTTATAGAGACTACCGAGACATCGTGTTGTGGACATGCTCGCACCAAGGAATAGTCGCACGTTTTGACCACCCTAAACTGAATGTTTTTTTCTTTGTGATAAGTAAAAATCGCTTCGTGCCTTAGAAATGAAAAAAAAAAAAAATTCTTTTCGTGACACAATTGTGATGTTGTTCTGCATTGTTTAACCTCTCATTTTCATTTTTTTGTTTGTTTTCATTTGCAGACGGCATCTCACTCGTAAGCTTATGCCCCACTCGCACGAGCATTTACGGCAAAGGTTGTCCACGAGACGGCGTTTCACTTTTTGACGACCGAACTTCTTGTGTTGCTTCTGCAGCCTTGCACACTAAGTATGAAATGCAGTATAATAAGCAAAGTTACGGCCAGATGTAAAAAACATCTAGGGATGTTTTCATGTAATTTTTCTTAATTATTTCAGAAAGCTTGTGTCGTGTCAAGGGCGCCACATTCACATTACTTTATCCAATATATGTGCTGATAACAGTTTACTATCATGCTTTTTTGCAATTTTTTTTGTGGGTTCGCATGCACTGTAGACTAGAACGTAGGTCACACTAAGGTTGCCTTCAGTTGACAAACTTACGATATGCATTACGCGTGTAACCCTTGCAGAGCTTATTAAAAACCATTCTAGTCTGTGCCATGCTGTATCGGTTCTCTAATATAAGACTCAACCAGCCAGGAAATGGCAAGAACCAGGAGTATGTACCGAGCAATGTGATAGGCACATTGTCTGCTACTAAACCATCTGTTTGCTTCACCCTCGCTCAGTCCCGGGAAGCATAGGCAGTGCAGCCGCAGTACATATTTTTTTTAGTGAAATTTTTTCGCCAGTGACAGCTTCTCTGCAAGACAGATCTCCCTTGCTGTCACCATCACCAGGTGCTTGTGATCATTCTTTTTTTTTTTTTTTGCTAGTGATCACGGAGTGCTATGTGGCGAGTTCATGATGCAGGCGTCAAACACTTGTGCAGTGATGGAAGTGCTGCCCCGATTGCTCTAAACTGCTCCAAAAGAGAAATGCTGCTCCATGCTGCTCCAAATTGCAATATTTGCTAGTAACTGCTCTAAACCTGCTCCGAAAGTATGTTGGTAAACTAAAAAAATTGGCAGCTTATCCACGGAGTGAATGATGGAGAGTGAGCGAAGCATTCGTTTGTCCATTCGTTCTTGCTTCCTTCCGTCTGTGCGACCGTCCCTGCGTCCATCCGCCCAGTCCGTGCGTGCGTGTGTTCCTGCGTTCGTCCATGCATCCGTCCCTGCGTCCGTTCATGCATCTGTCTGTGTGTCCGTTCGACGTCCATCTATTCAACACTCCAAGTACCACCATCTCGCATCTTTTATCATATATTCCCTATATAGAAACACCGCCATCCAGCGGACATTCCAAGGACTAAACGAGAGGTGGCACACGCACACTTTCTAACAGCTTGCGCTTCGGGTCTACTTCCCACCTTTAATCACCTCGAGTTTATGGTATATACTAGTTCACTGTATTCATGGCACTGCGGCCCAACACTCGCTAAACCTTTCTAAAATCAAGGAGGTTACGCCCAGCGAGTATAACGTAACAACCTTTTCCTGGCAGATAGAGCTCAATGTACATGCCAATGGCTGCATGGGAAATGAGAGACAGGAGAATTCGGCTTTTACTTTCTTACGGCTTGCACTTCGTACCTACTTCACACCTTTAACTACCTCAAGTTCATTCATGGTATATACTAGTTCATTGTATTCATGGCACTGCGGCTCAACGCTCGCTAAACCTTTCTAAAACTAAGGTGGTTACACCCAGCGGGTATAACGTAGCAACCCTTTCCCTTCAGATAGTGCTCAATGCACATGCAATGGCTGCTAATGGGGATCGCAGCGTGCACGTTAACTAAAAGCCGAATGCTCCTGTCTCTCATACCCCATTATCAGCTATTGGCATATACATTGAGCACTATTTTTTGTTGTTCAACAACGCACAGAAAGAATCTCTCACCGGCAACACCTTGGAGGTCAAAATGTTTGCAGGTCAAAGCGTAATACTGGTTACATACTACGACGGGACGCGGGACGAACGGGTGCCGCTATAAGGAGCTTCGCCACTAAAACAGTGAAGTTGAGCCATGGGACCAACCTGTGAGCCTAAGTAAAACCAAAAGCAAGCTGTATAAACACTATCATGCTAGTGTGCAACTCAGTGGTGTAAATCCAAAAAAATCACAAGGGGTGACACATATCAGGCCATGGTGGCCAACTGGTATTTTTAACATGGGTCGTATTTTTATTTATATAATAATTAAATTGTGCCTCCAAATAAAATTTTCATAAAGGAGTATGGGGTTCAAGCTCGAGAAATTGCATCGTTTTATTCAGTCTCTTTTTCTCACCTTTTTGTGATTTCCATAGTTCACACAGCTGAGGGGCATTCAACACAGGTACACAGTAAAAGATAAATAGCCTTTTAAAAAGTTGCTTGTGCTATACTTAACTGTTAACTCAATTATATCATGTTCTAAATGTAAAGGAGGAATCTTGTAAGGGCTGTGCTCCCCAGTCGGAACACTAGAAAAATCCGGACTACTTCTACCTCCCTGTTCCATGATTTAAGCCAATGATGCTTCTATACTGCTTGTATACTAGCTGCATACTTGCATATAGAGTGTTCAATAATAAATATAAATATTTATTCAATGCTTAAGAGATGGTTTAGACTTTAGGAGTCGTTACAAACATGCATTTGCTCCGAAAACACCAATAGCTACTCTAAGCTATAGCATTTTTTTTCTGTTCCGAAGACACTTAAGGCTGCTCTAAAGCACCATTTCTTCTGCTCCAGAATCTGCTCCAGAAAGCAAAATGTCACTTTCATCACTGTTTGTGGATCACAGTGGGATTCCCTTTTGTTCTGCAAAGCTTTCACCATGTAAAGACGCGCTTGCATTGCACTGCAAAATAAGACTACCGAGCATCACCTCAGCTGCAGATGAAATCATCATAAGCCTGACTTCATCCACTGCAGGACAAAGGCCTCTCGCATGTTCCACCAGTCAACTCGGTCCTGTGCTTGCTGCTGCCACTTTATACCCGCAAACTTCTTAGTCTCATCTGCCCACCTTACTTTCTGTCTCCCGCTAACCCGCTTGCCTTCTCTGGGAATCCAGTTGTTACCCATGACGACCGGCGGTTATCCTACCTACGCGCTATGTGCCCACGTCCGCTTCCTCATCTTGATTTCAACTTTGATATCCTTAACCCCGATTTGTTCCCTGATCCTCTCTGCTCTCTTTTTGTCTCTTAAGGTTACGCCTATCATTTTCCTTTCCATCGCTCACTGCGTCGTCCTCAATTTAAGCTGAACCCTCTTTGTAGGCCTCCAGGTTTCTGTTCCATAGCTGAGTTCCGGCAAGATACAGCTGTTATATACCTTCTTCTTGAGCGATAGTGGCAATCTACCAGTCATCATTTGAGAGTGCTTGCCAAATGTGCTCCACCCATTCTTATTCTTCTGGTTACTTCAATCTCGTGGTTCGGCTCCACAGTGGTCCGACTACCTCCCTTAAGTTGAGGTAGTCTTGTACAACTTTAAGTGCCTTATTCTTCTGGTTACTTCAATCTCGTGGTTCGGCTCCACAGTGGTCCGACTACCTCTCCTAAGTTGAGGTAGTTTTGTACAACTTTAAGTGCACTATTGTTCATCTAGAAGCGCTGTTCTCTTCCGATGTTGTTGTACATTACTTTTGTTTCCTGCATATTAGTTTCAAGACCTACCTTAGATAAAATAGCTGCTGTTGATTGATGATTGATTTGTGGGGTTTAACGTCCCAAAACCACCATATGATTATGAGAGACGCCGTAGTGGAGGGCTCCGGAAATTTCGACCACCTGGGGTTCTTTAACGTGCACCGAAATCTGAGTACACGGGCCTACAACATTTCCGCCTCCATCGGAAATGCAGCCGCCGCAGCCGGGATTCGAACCCGCGACCTGCGGGTCAGCAGCCGAGTACCTTAGCCACTAGACCACCACGGCGGGGCAAAATAGCTGCTGTCAACAGGGTCATAATTGCTCTGTGCATTTGTGGAAGCACATGTGTGCACCAAGTTAAAATGAAACTACTGTTCGTCACAGTTGCTACGGGTGAAGCCCAGGTTGCTAACAACATCACCCTGGTTGATGACCATGTAGTTCTGACATGTAGCACACCAAGTCAAATTGAAAAAATTTTGTTTGCCAGAACAGCAGCAGCAGAAACAAAAGGCAATCATCTTGGAGATGACTGCACTGTTCTAAAGGCTTAGTACTAATGCAGTGGTATAAATGGTGGCAAACTAAAGTAGGCGCAAAGCATTAGGCTTTCCTGTTTTGACCATAGAGTTCTTACTGATTACTATGATGAGGCGGGCTGTGCAGCTGCTGCATTTTCGCGTCTCACCTTCGCAATGAGTGCCTCGCACTGGGTGCACCCCGAGGGTCATCCTAATAAACTGAGGTGTAGTCAGATACATCTGAATTAAGGAAAACTTGGTGACCTTAAATAAGTAATGCACCTGTATGCAAGCACCAGAACATGAGTCTGAATTATCAGGTTTTTCCAAGTAAACAAATTTTGCTATGCATGGCATGCGTGCATGGCATAGACAGGCAGCGGGTGACCTGTGGTGTGTACTTCTTGACCATGTAGGCTTAGGCTTTTGCAGCTTCCTGCTATCAGTATTATGAGCCTGATAACGGTGGACCGGTGAAGTTGTGAACAGGCACCCCAAGCCATGCAAACATCCTCTCGGTACATTACCAGCTACTTGAAATTTGCGCCGACTACTGAGCAAGTGCCCAACCCCAACGAAAACTTCTGTCATGTTTGGGACATTTACCCATAGAATCCCCGAGTTGAAACAAAGATGTTATCGTAGCAGCTCATGACTGATGACACGCTCGTGGTTGGCAGCCACACAGCCATGAGGGCATGCGTATATTGTGCAGTATGCTAAGACAAGGCTACTGTATACCATAAGTACTGCAGATTTTAAAAACTATTTAGCCCAAAACCTTACCCCCTAATCTCTGGCATCATGTCTTCAGAACCCAAGCGAGAAATGACGCTTAGCAGGGGGTATTTATTTGAGGGGGGACACAAAGGATGTGAAAGCAGCGAAAGAAAAGGTATTGGCACCACACCAGACAGTGTTATCGATGCAATCATGAATCGTGACCGCTGACTACACCGGTGGCGTACATATGTCACACCACATGCAACGGTAAATGCAAGACTAAAGGCATCTGATCCGCATTCTACCACTTTTGCTCTTTTGGTGTGTATACTTTTGGCGCATTGCTCTCAGTAATTGATCAGCCATTCTCAATGGTGGATAGAGGTGGTTTACCTGTGAAGCTGGTATAGTCATTAGTGTAGCTTTTACTAAACATGAGTGCATTGCTGGGACGGCACTGTTCCAAGCACAGTATAAGCCATCTTTACCACAGTATGAAGGCCCTAGGGCCATTCCTTGTTTTTTATTTCATTTTTAATACAACCAATCTTTTTAAAGGGCGCTGAAACCAAAATTTAAACCTCAAGGTTTTTGCATTGTTTGATGTTTCGGTATACGTGGGTACTTCTGACCGATTATTAGTGGTGAACGTTGCTTTTAAGTTATTTTAATTTTGTTTCAAAGTTAACATGAGTGCTCATCTGAGTTTCTCGCACCTCGCAACATCGCCACTAAAGAACGGCTATTCGGGCTAGTAGTGCATATGTCGTCCCTCTTTGCCTTCCGTTCCTCGCCTTACTTTGATGTTACGCCTTTCCTTCGGCACTTTCGTGCTTGCGCTGTAGTCCGTTTTCGCATTGCCACTAGTATGACGTAGAAGGAAGCCCCCTGTGACATTCTACCTGAGCATCGCAGCAGGGTGCATACAATACCGCGACTGGCACCCAACAAGGGCTACGGATTGTTCATCGCCCCACTTGCTCTGTTGCTGGGCCACTCTCTGGGTGGTGGTGGCGGCTTACGCTAAAAAAGCTCTCATTTTCGAGAGGACGCACTCTTTACGGGATTGGCTCCTACCAAAGCACCCTCGTCGTTTGATTATACACCGCGTGCAGAGCCTGGATTTGAAAACTGTGCTCTCTGCGTCGACAAATCTTGAGCGCTCGTGGTCAGAGGTTGTTTCTTACAATTTTAGGTGGGCATTTCGAAGTGACGTGGGATTAGTCACAATTAGTGATGCTGTATTAATTATACGATACATCAGAGCATTTACGATTTAATTTTGACATTACCAGACACAAAGCTGCATATTACAGTAAAAGAAATCAGAAGCAAATATTTTTCCGTTAGGGGACTTTAAAAGTCGGCTTCACTTCAAAACACAAATCTATTGCTCAGAAGACATTTCCTAGAGGTGCTATAAGCTGCATTATGTCAAAATATGAAGGTTTTCTGATTTTATTAACACGAAAGTGTTATATGCCAGGGTTCACCGTATTTTTGTGCAAATAGTATGTCGTAAAATATATACAATAGACTCACGATAATTCAAACTGTGATAATTCATACTTTTGGTTAATTCAAATAAAATTCAGTTTTTTGGTTGGCCTTGTATTTTTTCTATGTATTTCAAACCCTTTTAATTCAAATTCTATAATTCGGTTGATTCATTCCTTTTGTGGTTCCATACCAGAAAATACCTGCTGCTTTCCCACTACTAAAAAATTTGCGTGCTCATATAAACCTAACAGTCTAAAAATGAAAAATAAGTGCGTCAGGCCTTCAAAACCTCAGGCGCTTGTAAACAAATGTTTGAAACGAAGCACACGCATGGTAAATCATGATGCTTCTCAACTGGTGGAAAGAGCTTTGTGCTGAAGGCACATATAACAAAGAAGCTGTCGGCAATTCAAGATTTCTTTAAAAGGTGTGATCAACAGTAAATGGTCAGTAAACTTGTGGACCTTGCAATTTTGCTTTCTGTTCATTGCATGCAGTTAGGTTTTGCAGTCGTTCAAAAATTTTTAAAATCTGATAAAATCAACACCTAATCATAATGTGTGATGTCACTTCACCCACAGTCATGCATCTGAAAACTTCTGATAATTTAAACAAAATTCAGAGGTCCAATTGAGTTCGAATTAACGAGTGTCGGCTACTAAGAGACTACAAAGAAGAAGAAAAAAACAAGCAAAAAGATTCTGTCACGCGATTGATCTTCTATCCGGAATCGGCGTGATGTTACTGCCACTCCTGCTTTAGCCCATAATGGGCTGTGTTGTATAAAAATAAATACCCTGGAAATTGTCAAACTTTCCGGGTGAACAAGGGTTCGGGGTAACAAGCGCATGTTATATATAGCATTTGTATCAAAACTAGGTGATGCTGTTGTGTTTTGACAGCGTGACAGACATTATGCAAAATGACCGTTTTTTCAGTAATTACAATATGAAGCCTTCAACTGTTTGTGAGCTCTGTTTAGGTTACTGAAATCGCCTGTATACTGTGGATTCTAGCGTGAGCCACACATTGCTGGTACATGCCAGTTTTTGCACAATTGCTAGCGTGCTGATTTTGTCCTATTTCTATATCACTGAATTGGCTGTTTCTGTGCAGACGTGGGCAGCGCGGTATGGTGTGGTCGGTGTCGGTGTGGCCGCCGAATCAGTGGCCCCCGTGGGTCCCTGCGGGCACTTCAGGGACCGGCGGACCGTGCATCGATGGGACAAATGGGCCCCCAGCAGCTGGCGAACTTGGGTCAGTGTTGCTCAGTTTGCTAGGCCTGAAAAAAAAAAAAAAAAAGAGTTTGCTTAAAGATTCCTGAAGCAATTTTTCAAGTAACCATGGAATGAATTCACTTAGAGAGCTTATTGCCTCACAAATTCAATGCTGCAAAAATTTTAAGAATCAGCCCAGTGCGAGTAAAGTTACAAAGCTTTGTCGCATGCTGCAATTGCATTCTCTCTTCTCTCATCTCGACGAAAGCGCTGGAAGCTAAGCAGGGAGAGATGGCAGGCGCAAATAAAATATGTCAGGCGTGCCTCGTCACCTTGTTCTTTTTTTTTTTCTTCAAATGCGCGGCTTTTTCAGTGTGATCGCGCGCACACGGTTGGACAAGTCGCGGCTTCTTGCGATGATCTCTGCAACGACTGAGTGCACCATGTTCAAGTCAGTCGATGGCCGATAGATGGATTTTCTAGGAGGGGTTTTTGAGCATCTTACGTCATTTGTCGAGAAAAGAGAAATAAATTTTTACCTGACTGATAATTTATTGTAAATTCCAGGCCGCGTGCGACTCTATAATATTTGGCTCACGTGTTGTCGGGAGCCTTTACCACCGATCGGCAGTGTTTTTTGACCATGCTCAAAAAGTGTTGCTGGGCCCCTTTAAAGTATTATCCATTTTATGTTTCCTCACTGGCTCCAAACTGCTCAGTTGCTGGCTGTTATGGCATCCAAGCCAGCAAGCCAGCGTAGAAAGGAATCATTTGTAAATGCACACACATTCCAGAAAGCCTCCACTCTTGTTTCATATGAATTGGCACCATCCCACTCTTGAAAAGGATTCGTGCCAGCTAAGAACTTCAGGATGCAATTCCTAATTCGGGTAGTTACATAGAAAGTGTGTCCAAAGCTTTATAAGATATGACCAGATATATTTCCAGCTTTTGCGGAATTGTCGTTGCAAGAGTGGCATCTACTGTGTGATAAATGAGGGGGAAAATTTTAGTGGTACTTAACAAAAATAGACTAAGTTTTAAACCACAACAGAAAGCTGCTTCAACCTAAAGAATGTTCTTTATATACAAGGTGTCCAGGTCTGTTTTAGGATTTCCAAAATGGTGATGATGCTAATATTTATGGAGTGATGGAGTCCACCTAATTTCACACAAGATAAGCAAAACTGAATTTTCAAAGAATGCTATGGCTGGTATCTTCAATAACAGCCAATGTGACATCATTGCCTTCTTGATATTGCTAGAGAAAAATGAGCATGCATCGTTATCAGTGTGCAATATTTTTCGCTTCATTTCTGCACCCAGGTGCACTTGCCAGACCAGGTACTTGACAACGACGATTATTCACTCAACAATGTCGTTTGGGGCATTGCCACATGTAACAGCAACTAAGCTCTTCAAAAATGTGGTTGCGGTTTCTTGCATGAAATGGGACAGACTTAGAGGCCCTTCAACAGTTTTCCAATCAACCAATAAATGCCTTCATTAAAAATAGTTCATTACCTCATGATTCATCAGCTGCAAAATTTTTTTAGAATTGGTCGAGTGTGATAAAAGTTGGTGGGATTCCTCATATGCTTTAAACGGTTACGCCCTCCTTTCGCACTGCCGAGTGTGCTGAAAACTACACAGGGGTGCATGACAAGAGAGCAAAGCGCAATGTCCATTCTTCATTGTGCGCCATGACCCTGAGCACTTTCTTTTTTCCTTTATTTTTCTTCGAACATGCAGCTTTCAGTGCGATTACGAGTGAGCGCGCGGGCACATTGTGGCATCTCGCGGCGGCCGTACTGTGCAGCTTACAATGCTTAAATTGGTCAATGGTCATAGACTTTGGATTTCTGGCCTGTTCATTTGGGTTTACGGCATATTTTCGGGAGAGAAGAGTGCACGATTTTGAGCTGTCCTTGAGAAATAATTGTAAATTCTAGGCTGCATGCTGTGCTATAATGTTTGGCTGAAACGTTCTCTGGAGCCTCAACTACCAATTGGCTGCGCTTTGTGACCATGCTGATAGTATTGCAAGGTCCCTTTGATCAACCTGTATAAATTAGAAGTGCCTCCATTATCCAAATCTTTATATGATATGAATCCATTTTAGTATAAATAACCTCATTCTTTCAGTAGGTTTTATCACCTAACTGTTCTGTTGTAAAAGTTAGTTTGTTTTGGTAATTATTGTTTATATTACACTTCAACGTGTTTTAAAGAGTGTGCCAGTTTAAAGTGCATAAATATGTGGTTTCTTGTATCTTAATTGAATTTCGGACACTTTTTTTTTTTAGCAGCACTGGCTTGTACAGAGCTTGAATAGGCAATGAAAAGGCACTATTTCTGCTTGCCTAGATTAGGAACGGCTCACTAGCGGTTGGCGTATATATTTTGCTACATTTTGGAAGCTGGAAAACATTCGACAGAAAGGTGACATGCTGCAAGTACGTGGTTGCCCACTATATGTCTTGCCCCATTTTCTTTCTCATGTGCAAGATAAAAGAAGTGAGCACTAAGGCCTTAAATACTCCACGCTAATTCCTCTAAAGCCTTGTAAATCGTTAAGTGCGTAAACATTCAGTTTCGAGTGGTGGTCACCCTCTTCTGCATGGCAAGTCTGATCGCTGCCTAGATGATGCAGCTAATGGGTCATTCTGCAGACACTGAAACTTGTGACCTTATACGGCCCTCCGTAAAGGAACACTAAAGGCAAATAAAACATAGGTCAGAGTAAAATCTTAATGTAATACAACGTCTAAAACAGCAATATTACCTACAGCAGTGTCCTACCTACCAAGAAATTAACCTAAATGTACCAAATGACGGGCCCCATGAGTGGGATATTTTGTAAATGGTCCTGATGACGTGAGAGCAACCGACTAGAATTAATCACTAGTAATCAAATAGCTGCAATAAAAAAGAACCTTCCATGCATCAAAGGCACAATAAAATGCTTCTTGTTCGTTTTTGTTTGATTCATGGAAAAAAGAACCGCCGGACGTTACTATGGAGAATGGCGCGAGTGGCTTGAAAATTCAATTTTCGCCTAAATAAAATAGACAGGTCATGCCATCTAGCAGGACCCAGTTGAACCAAGCATGCCCACCATCTCGGAGGCCATGGCAGGAAATTGTTCGATGGCTGTTGTTGCTGCTGTGGCTCCCGCTACTTTCGCTCTGCTGCTACTAGTGTCGGAGGCCACGCAGTAAAGCCGGGCATTGTGCACGGCAACTGTGACGTGAAAGTGTCCACTTTGAGGCAGATAATTTGAAGTGCGGTAACGCGATGTGGACCACTATAACGTGATTTAATTTCAAAATGAGCACTGCCTTGGTACAAAAGTAGCACTATGAGGTTTCTGATTTGTTGCTTCAGTAATCAACATCGACTTAATATTTGCTTTTAGTGTCCCTTAAAAAAATTGCCGCTGGAGCGAAGTAGGCCACTGCTCATTTAATTGGGCTGACTTTCGAACATGGCAGACCTGAAAACAATGTGAGAGTAGAAGGCACTCACGTTTGTCTGCTCTCTCGCCTTGTTCCTATACTTATCAGCCACATGGTTCACTGGTTACCAGCCTTATTAATGTAATGTTTATTTACTTATTTGTGCTTTTTTATTAGGTGTCAAATTTTAACAATGTGGTGTCTTGGATATTTAGAGGGCATCATGCTCACTTCTGCTCCATGCTGCCACTGAGTAAATACTCCCAAGAAAGTTATTTTCCACAGTATCATGTATATTTTTTTGCATATTGTAATCTTGTTGCGGTTAAGCAAGTTTATGAGTTATGCAAAGTGATGGTTCATAAGTGTGTTTACAGTGGAACACCTTTACACTGTAATTGACTGGGATGTGAAGAATGTACATGCTACACGGCACTAACTCAAAATTGAGAAATATGCACATATCTGCCTGTGAGAGAAAGCGATCGATGTTACGTTGCACTGCATCTCCATCTAGTAAGCCAGCCACTGCTGCGAACGAAACTGCATTGGTTAGTCTGAGTATGGGCAAACCTTTTGTCCTCACATTTTCAAGCTAATGCACCAGAGCCTCCTTCATGTCTGGGTAACTTGTGCCCTTTCGCCTTTCATTGGCCATTGGAACATATATGTCTGATTTGTAACCACAAGGGAAAGCTCCTTTGGGAAGAGGTGGTACCATCACGTCTAAGAAACAGCAATTATAATGCTTTTAACGTGAACTGTTTTGCTTTTAACGTGAACTGTTTTTCTTGTTGCTTTGTTGTTGTTTTTTTTCACTGTCATCCCTATTTGCCTGCCCGTGTTTGGTAGCTCATTCACCCCGAATAAGACGACTAGGGAGTGCAAAAATGACCATCACACTCTCCTGTAATGTGCTTCAATCAGTTGTGAACAGGCTTGACAAGATGGCTGACAAGATCATTGTTTTCAGGTACTTGCAAATATTCTGAAGGCAGTGGTTGAAGGTTCTCCTTTCACATGGGCTTTTTATGTACAGGCATTTTCAGAGATGTTTCCCTTCACAACCACTCGCCATTATTATTTTTGTTTCATTAAAATGCTTTGTGGTTGTAGTGGATGCACATGATATTTTGTTAGTCTTTAGCAATTGTACGCGCACTGTCAAGTGTTGGTGATGTATTCCACTGAGACAGGTCTGGACTCTCTGGACCAAGTGATCAATTACTGGGAGCAGGCCTTGCATCGGGTCAGAACAGGTGGTCCCGCATCTGTGAGTCTGCCATCTGCCTTTTCTGTTTGTGGAATCTTGTCATGGCTATACAGTGCTGAGTTCTTTATTAATGTGAATTTGTGTGATCAATCAAACAGTTGATCAAATTTTGTTTTTGGTTTTGTGTCATTTTATATATTGTTAGGTTGGCATAATGGCAAGTGTGAAGTTTTATACTTAAATGTTGTCATACAGTTGTGGCACTAAGGTATTATTGATCGATTGATACGTGGGTTTTAACGTCCCAAAACCACCATATGATTGCGAGAGACGCCATAGTGGAGGGCTCCGGAAATTTCGACCACCTGGGGTTCTTTAACGTGCACACAAATCTGAGCACACGGGCCTACAGCATTTTCGCCTCCATTGAAAATGCAGCCGCCGCAGCTGAGATTCGATCCCCCGACCTGGAGGGTCAGCAGCCGAGTACCATAGCCACTAGACCACCGCGGCGGGGCCACTAAGGAAATATGACCGTGCTCTTATTGTTGGTTATGGCCATCAGGTGATGGGTTTTAGTGTCATGCTTCATCATAAACAAAACTTTTAGCTGGTTTATTGCGCAGTTTTGGCAAGAGACAAACACTGAGACTACGCAGACGGGGCCTGGTGTACTTTCTCTGTTTCTGCTCAAACTTGCTCATGCAGTGTCATTTCTACTACAGTAGGCTCGTGATAATTCACACGAGGGGACCCCGGGATTTCGTTTGAATTATCAGTTCTCATTAATATGACCAAGGGCAGTTGTGTTTAAATGAAACATTCACGCATGCATTACTGGCAACCAGAGACCTCTAAACTTGGGAGGTGCACAAAGTAGAACAGAGGGGGAGGGGGGAAGGGGAGGCACATGTTAAAAGAAAAGAAAACTGGCTTGCGTGTCTATTGTTTTTCAGAACCACAGCATTATCATAGCTCTGAAATATTGTTAAAGCTTTTAGATGACAGAGATCATACTGGTACTCATTGTTATAGGATGCAAATACGCGTGAGTAAAATAATAAATGGGTCATGACACAGTAACCCACTGAGTTTCGGTTTTTAGCAAGAAATTGGGGTAGAAGGTCTATTGTCAATGTTTATACGTGAAAAGGGAAAAATGGATTGTAAAAGAACATGTTCCTGCAAAACGAGCCCCTAGAAGTAATCGGCTATCAGCCCTACCCACTGCCGGTGGCTGCCCATCAGCCACGGCGTGTGTGCCGGCCTTTGTGATGGCTTGTGTGACGTGGTGTGCTTCACGGAGTAGAGCCGTGGTCTTCTACCCAAGTTTCATCCCCCGCAAGTCATTCAATCTTTAATGCCAAGGTGAAGAAAGCTCAAATAGCTCTACTGTTGTACATACGACTGACTACAAAATAAAATCATTGGCCTTAATACAGACGCGCAAGGCAAGTGGCCTACTACGTGACGGCTTGCAAGTGTGCCAGTGTTAAGACTTGCGGGCCGCACGCGCACTTAGGAAAATATTCATTATACGTTAAGTGCTAGACTAAATGAGTTGAAACTTTGCCAGCTTGTTCGGCAACACCCAAGGATTCAGCCATGTAACACAGCTTGAGCAAAAATTGGGTGTCATGGCCCCTTTAAGTGACAAAATGTGTTGTGTCTTGTGACAAATTGTAGCCCCTTCCCCCATATGTGTATGCTTTTCTGCATGACACTAGTGTACTGTAGCAAAAGTGGCTTAAACAGCCTCTCATAACAAATGATGGGAATAATATTGCACTGGAAGTTGTTACGTGCCCAATAAAGAGGGTTCTACTGCAAGAATTTTTCAGGTTCAATATGAGTGGAGAGAAAAAAATATATGCAAGCAGCGCAAAGCCATGATGTGTGGAGGCGAGCTTCCGACCCGGCCTTCTTGCCCTGTCTATAGCCTTCACAAGCAGAATTAATTCCCTGCCTTCTCCCTAATCGGAGTCGGAGGATCATGTGACGTCCACAAAGAAGTACTTACGTCACACTTGTCACGATGCATGAGCACGACGCACTTTTTTTTTTCCCTGCAGTTTATGCTGCACAGCACAGTATTGATGCCCACCATTTTTACTAAGTCAATTTCGAAGCGCTCCCTCAACTCACTTACGAGAAATTCTAGAACACTGATGCAAGGAAGGGTGCAGGTGCCGAGCAACGCGGTATGCATCGGAATCACAAACTTTCTGCGTCTCAGCTCACGGCAACCAGTGCTTGCGTCAGCATGTGTGAAGTTATGAAACTTCATTCGTTTTACAACACAATTGTTGCACATTATCCCGTCCATCTTACAGTGTGACACCTGTGAAAAGAAAGGTAAAATAAATATCACTTTAAAATTTCAACTTAGTACTCTGTGGCATGTAGTCTTGTAAAGCTTTGCTGGTGCAGCTATGGGTGGGTAATGTATGCATTTTGCTTTTCAGCTCAAAATGACCAGACCTAGAGCCTTTTATGAATCATTCAACATGCAGTAGACCTAGGCCAGACTGTCTTTCTTTCTCCATATTTCTCCCTAATAAACACAAGATTCTTGGTGCAGATATTAATGGCACAGACAGGCAAGAATAAAGTGACCTAATGTAATAAAGCAGATTCAATTAAATCTTTTTAAAATATGTGAAAAGCATGCTGGGCCAACCAAAAACTCGAAACCTGTTTGCATCAACCGAAAGTTTGATTTATTGTGAGTCTACTATACGTAGAACTGTCATCATATCTCACATATTCTTGAGTGGTGCTTTAGTTCATTCATTGACATCACATTGTTGCTGCTCATTCTACTGATGGGCCATAAGCTCAGTCTAAGCAGTTTTGCACGCATTTTCTGCACCAGCTCAGGGAATGCAGCACTTACATTGGCAGTTTTATAGTGGTGGTGACCTGCATTCAACAGTTTGTACAGCAAGCAGTGCTGCAAGAGTCTAGCGATGTATGCGAACCTCCGATTGCCGGTGGCTCCAGCAATTTGTGCACTTTTACTGCTAGCAGAGGTCTTGCCTGCAACGCCTACCTCGAAAACTTAACATATGATTATGTTTTCTAGCCTAGAAATATCGTGAATTTTATCACACTGGCCATTATTAAATTTATTTTACCAAAAAGAATGGGCGAATTTTCACATCATGACGCGATGACAAAGCGAGGAGCAGGCGACATGCTGCCCGCGTGTCACTACTGTATTGCAGTGAAGCATGCCTTGTTTTTCGCAGGTGTGCATTTTAGTTGATCACGACAGCGGTTTCTATTTATTATTTTTTTTTTTGGTGGCAGCAGCGAGGCTTGCCGTTCCTCTGTGTTTGCGGCAAAATCAAGCCCAGGTATTGCGGAAAAACATAATCCTTGGAGCCGCAAACTAGCTGACACAGCAAACAATCAGCCCTGATTACTTTGAATATTTGCATTTTCCTTGCATCCCACTTTTTGTATGTTTTTCTAATTCTAAAACCCACTTATTTCGAAGATTTTGAAGACTTCAATTTAATAAGGCTTTACTGTATTTACTCACATAATGAACACACTCGCATAATAAACGCACCCCCAACTTCGATCGTCAAATTTTGGATTTTTTTCCCCTGTGTAATAAACACACCCTTTGAATTCATCTACTGCAGTCCCGCTAACAGGCAACTGGCGCCTCCTTTCCTGTTGAAAGGATCTTCTTCATTTTTTATTATTATGGCGATCTCTCTCGGCCACCTTGCCTCGCTCTTCTTCCCCCCCCCCCCCCCGCTTCGCCCACTGCCGCGCGTCGAATTGTTTTTCTTTCTACCTGTGTACGGCACGTCCCCGTTTTTTTTTAATTATCTGTGCGTCACAGCAGTGATCAGGAACGGTCCGAGTCTAGAGACAACGGAGCTGATAAGCACACGGCGAGCGGTCACGAAACTGTCCGCCCCAGCTGATGGACGCTTTCTGCAAATACAAAACTTTCATGCCCAATGACATGCACACAATTTTCGAGGGACGACGACAGGATTTGCTGTCGCCATGGCTTTCGCGAAGGGCCATTCATCACCGTCATGTCGCAGGTTTCTGGAAAACCGAAAAGAAGACTTGTCGTCCAGAAAAGATTGTGACTATTTACACAACATGGTAGCACTCCCCCATTCTCGCTTCAGTTGCAATTTGCTCTTCGTGCTTGTTATCTACGTGCACTTCAAGGAACGCAAGATATAGGACACCTTTTCTACAGGAACTTCTCGTGGGGACCGTGAGACAACGGCCTTATCTAGTCGATCTTTTTATCAACGGCTTGTTTTGATACTTTGTTGGTAGCTTGCTGGAATGTTGGTTACTTGGTACAATGTGAACGGCGGCGGCGCAATCGTAGTGCGAGGTTACTGCGGAGTTGGCAAAGTGCGTCGTAGCACGCGTTTCTGGGTGCCACTTGAGATCACAGAAGATACCACTGTTGCGGTTAAACGATTGCGAGAAAAGTTAGCCGCAAAGCGCTTTTTTGACCGGGCTGTGGCGGCTGCATTTCTGATGGAGGTGAAAATGCTGTAGGCCAGTGTGCTCACATTTGGGCTCACGTTAAAGAACCCCAGGTGGTCAAAATTTCTGGAGCCCTCCACTACGGCGTCTCTCATAATCATATGGTGGTTTTGGCATGTTAAACCCCACATATCTATGGCGTGCGCGAACTGTGGGAGGACAGCTTGCAGAAGATAACGCCTCCAACTACCCAAGATGAGTGAAGTGCAACAAAGAAGCCGTTTCCAAACATTGCATGCATATGTCAATTGCAAAAGGCTAAGTGACCTAACTTTTTTCTGCATTACCGCATTTCTTGCTCATCCTGAAGAAGCGTTTATAAAATTTGTCTCGCGTAATAAATGCACCGCCAACTTCAATTTTTCTAGAAGAAAAGTGTGTCCATTACACAAATAAATGCGGTAGTCTCCCACTGAATTGGCATGTCTCCTGCCAACAAGCGTTTCGCCACATACTTGCCACATGTGGCTCAACCATAACATGCCAACTCTCTCGCACCGCATAGGGCAGCCTCTGATTTGTCGAACTCGTGGGCACAGATGGTGCAATAAAAATGAACCTGCCACCTCACTTTGTTATTACAGTTGAACCCCTTTATAACAGACCCTGACGTAAAAGACCAATGGGTATAAGAGACTCGTGTCCCTACATTGAAATCGGGGTTGATAAGATAATGCATATGTGGTAACCTGCTTATAAAAGACATCTGATATGAAAGAGAAGAAGTGCTCCCTGGTTTCTTATAAAGTGGTTCAACTCTACAATATTTTTTCTTGATGCCATCATGGGGGTAAACAAGAGAGTGGGTGCATTGCTGGTTGATGCAGCTGAGATTTACATAGCACTGGCATGACTAACTTCTCGGAAATGTGCCATAAAGGCATTGATTGGATTCAAAGATATCTTTTTTGTTCAATGTTTCACGTAATTCATTGGCTGATTGACAAGGCAGTTTGATTCTAGCTTGCATTTGAATAACAGAGAGCTGAGCTAATTGTTAAGTATTCATTCCAAAAAGACAGGGCATGCAATCACGGACACAAGAAACAAAGTCGGCACCTCACAAATGCTGTGTATCCAGGATAGTCTGGTTTGTGGCGTCTTGAGTGCTTTCTTTTGTCTGTATTTGCACACCCTGGCCTTTGACATGAATGAATAGTTTGGATTTGCTCTAGAGCAGGCAACAGTTTATGGCAGACTAACACAGCTTTTTTGCACAATTTGCATTCCTGACAGACTGATACCTGTTGTAGTCTCCACTTTACTGCCAACACTGTGAGACGAGGTATGGCTTGGAAAAGAGACAAAAGCCGGTACAGTTGTAAGTTGACTGTAGACTTAAATAATTAATGGAAAATCTGCATTAATTTGTCATAAACACTTGCTGCATGCAGTACAGCTGCAGTTGATATACGAGAGAGCCTAGGACGCGGCAACTGCATTCTCGCACAGTTGATTGGCAAAGCATTTTCAAAAACTGGCTCACAAAGCACACCCAAGAGGCTTAATTGACAGCATGCCTGGTTTTGCCGGGGGATGGGTGGATTGCTAAAATTATGAAGATTTTTTAAGACGAGCCTTGTAGTGTTTTTGTGCCTTAGCTTTACGTATGAGAAAAGGTACTTCTTTTCATGCTGCTGTTAGAGCATACATCTTTCAGTCGATGCTGCGACATACCGTATATACTCGAATCAGGCCGACCCCCGAAATTGGCAAGGCCAGGGGAAAAAAAAAAAAAAAAAAAAATCTCGAATGTAAGCCGAGCTTTTGACACACGGAGGTCTGTCGTCACAGGCTGAATTGAAACCGTTTCATGAAGCGTGTTTTCCAGCCCCTGCTGGCTTTAAAACAGGCTCGTGAGACACCCTTCGTGATGGCAACTTCTCTGGCCTTCGCCTGAATAGTTTCAGTAATCACGGGCATTCCCACTTCCCTCTGTTCTCGAACAAAATCGGCGACAACTTCTTCCACCGCATACCCTGCCGCTGTGGTCTAGTGGCTAAGGTACTCGGCTGCTGACCCGCAGGTCGTGGGATTGAATCCCGGCTGCGGCGGCTGCATTTCCGATGGAGGCGGAAATGTTGTAGGCCCATGTGCTCAGATTTGGGAGCATGTTAAAGAACCCCAGGTGGTCAAAATTTCTGGAGACCTCCACTACGGCGTCTCTCATAATCATATGGTGGTTTTGGGACGTTAAACCCCACATATCCATCAATTTTCCACCGCATGATGTTGGCCTGTTTTTGGTCCAGTGAACGTCATGCGGGTTGCTGTACAACTGAAGAGTTCTGCACATTGTTTTTGCCATGGTCGCCCATTAATTTCGTGCACGCCGAACTCTTGCTGCGCTCGTAGGTTTGATGTCTTTTCCGCTTAAACACCGCGCTGTAGTGGCGCCACTTGGTTGGTGCCATCGAATTTGAAGCACGATTGACAAAGGCGTTTCGCGAGCAAGAGGCACAACTACACTGCACGATCGCTTTCAGAAGAACAACCATTGACCAACTCCGCGCCTCCTCTTTGCGCCGTCCGCCACGCGATAGCCGATTGGTGGCCAAGGTGGCAACAGCCGGGTTGAATTTTACTTCTTTTTTAATTTTTTAGAAACCGGGCTTGGCTGGGAATTGATTTCATTTTAAACTCCAGTAAGCAAATTGGGTATTCTGAGCCCACAGAAAAAAACAGTTTAGTCATTGTTTACCAAGTATTACAGCTAGGTGGCGTTAGCCGCCGCCTGATTTAAAGGGTACATTTAAGGCAATCCATCTATCCATTGGCGGTAATCACGTGACAGGAACCACGTCTTCTCGTTTTTTCATGGCTTTTCCAACGTGAAATCTTGCCGGCTCGACGACCTTCGCTCTCTCGCTGCGTGAACGTGGGACTGCGTGATTTCGTGACAATGGATCGTACGAAAGCGATAGGGACCGTTATTTTACCGCTGAACAGGCCTGAGCGGCTTTGTCACCGCACAGCTATCGTAGAATGTCGTGAAAATGAACCTCCGGCATGTGAAACCGGTACCTTGAGATCGGCGCCTCGAGGGCAGTAATTCTCCTAGCGTGGCCGGGCCTCCAGGCAAGTTGCAACGGCGGCCAAATTGTAGTACTCAAATCTAAGCCGACCCCCCCACTTTCGCACATCATTTTTTCGAAAAAAACATCGTCTTAGATTTGAGTATATATGGTAATTTGCAGCAGCTGGTAGTGACAGCCTTCTCACGATATTTAGGGCAATGAGCACCTGGCTGCCAGCCTGGAAACCCTGCTGGTGGAAGGCCAGCGGTTGCGGAGTGCTGCCCACTGGCGTCTGCTCGCCGAGGGAGCCCCTTCCCTGTTGCTGGAACAGCCACAGCTGGCCGAGCTGACTTACAGGGGGACACCCTCTCTGGCCGACACCGAGAGCTTTGTCTCTGCTGAGGGCACCTCCGATGTGAGCACCTTATTTTGGCTTCAACATGTTGTGCCTCGCCCTTTTCAACCTTGAGCTAGGTTTAGCCTTTGCCCTTTTTCTGTGCAGCTGCTTGCAACTTGACTGCGAGAGCCACAAATTATATAAAAGTGTTTTTGGGGTCCTGAAAATTTGGCATTTGAACCTCATTTAACAAATTGCTCCAAACATTTTCTTATTACGTAGAAGTCGAGGAAACAGCACTTGTCAAGTCGGCGGCATACCAAGTAGTCATCAACATACCCAGGCGTGCAACAGGTGCATCAATTGTGCCAATTTGATACAAATTCTCATTTCTGCGCCAAGCTGTGCCAAAACCATAAGATTTGCTGAAAATGCGCCACTCTGTGCCAAAATGCCCAACCAGCCTCAAAATTTTTTCAGTGGCGCTGATTTCAGCAAGACATAGAGGCCATGTTGGTCATCTGCAGTTTTGCGTCATCAATAAATCCAAGCACGCAGACCCTAACCGTAAACCACAATGTCAGATATATTCCCATCAGGTCAGGGCACTCGTTAGATGCGATCAACCAGCTGAAGTAACAAACCCGCGCGCCCATCAGTCCACTGACCGCAGCAAATACCTATCAGCCGGACGGGGCAACTTCTAGACAAAAATGCGTTGCCATAGCCACCAACACTTCACAGGGATTGTGAACTTTCTAGTCAGCAAACGTGGCTATGCCATGTTAACAACTAGAACTGGGAGCACATACCGCATTTTTAGTGCACAAAGAAAGTTGACGTGCTGCGAATGATGGTGTTGCCGGCGACCATGTTGGTCGCCTTAACAAAGGCACATAAAAATTTTTTTCTGTCTGCATCATCCTGGCGATAAACATCCGGTGCTGTCGCCTGATCAAGGGGCGCGTACCATTACTTTATTTGGTAGAACGCGTCTTGCAAGTGAGCTGACAAGTTGTGGCCTAAACTTAACCCCATTGTGAAAAAAAAAAAAATAAAAAAGAGGAGAAGGGGGCGTAGTGGAGTTCGAAAATTTCTTGGCCCTGCTTTAACCCGTGCAGAACGCTGGTTAAGCCACTTTTGCTGCACTACACGAATGCCCTGCGGAGCAGCGCATTATGATTTGGAAGGGGCTCTTAGAATTAGTCACGGGACACAGATCATTTTGTTCAATATTTCATGCGTGTATATGCCACATGACTATGAGTACTAGTATGATTGCTGACTTCTAAAAACGTTACGTGCAATCATTTTGAGCTGTGTATGAGATTGCTGGCGGCTTAAAAAAACTGCGCCATTTTTTTTCACCACCCCTACTTCTCAGTTTCACTAATCGACTGATTTTCATGGTCGCTAGCTTGTCATGTCTACATTTGAATTCGCAAAGTCTACCAAAGTGTTTGAAAAATGCAGCAATTGCTAATGGGAACTTTATGATTGTTTGCTCGGGGGGGGGGGGGGGTGATTCAGAATACTACTTTTATTGAAATAGCATCGCACATGTTTACTCTGCACGATTCATGCGATGCTGAATGGTTTGTACAAACTTGTTTCTGTATGTAAGCCTTCTCTTTTTGTACTGCTCCAAATTTGGTCTTTCGAGATAAAAAAATAGGTGTTTTTTCCCGGAACCTGCTCTAAATTTGCATTTTAGTGCTCCAAAAGTTAAATTTTGCTGCTCCAAAAAATCGCTCCAAATTTCATTTTGGCAGTCGCACCCCTGCATACTGGAAAATTCTTGCTATGCCTACTCACCCCTACTGAGAACAAACTCAGCAATCTTTATAGTCTAGAAATAAGTCACTCAATTAAGGCACAGTACAAGAGCCTACGGAATTATCAGTTCTTTGAATCAAGTTTAAGTCCTCCCGAGATCTGAATATCAAAGAAGATATAAGTAGAGAAGTTTTAAGAATATGTCTGTAATAAGACCGGTTTCATTGGGAACTTCAGTACAATAGCAGTACAATGAGTGTCAATAGCGTTTTCTACACACTGGACAACTGGGCAAGTTCATCTGCAGTATGAAATAAAAAAGAAGTCATTAAGGTCTAAAGAAGTTGCCATTGGCATCGTTTAAACATTCTTTGGCATCATTGAAATAGGTTATCAGGAAAGGTTCATCGATTATTAGGACTTTGTTTTGCCTGCAGGAAATAGGTGACGAATTTCTGCAAGCAACTGCTTTCAGAAACAATTACACAGAAATAAGCTGCCATTTTTATACGTTTTAGTCATTAAGAGCATTTTTAATTTTTGTTAGATATATGGGGTTTAACGTCCCAATATCACCATATGACCATGGGAGATGCCTTATTGGAAAGGTCTTAAAATTTCGACCACCTGGGGGTTCTTTAACGTGCACCCAAATCTGAGCACACAAGCCTACAGCATTTTCGCTTGCATCGAAAATGCAGCCGCCGCAGCCGGGATTCAATCCTGCGACCTGCTGGTCAGCAGCCGAGTACCTTAGCCACTAGACCACCGTGGCGGGGCAAGAACATTTTTTAACTAATGTCTTTGCTTTCTCCCATTTCCCAACAGAGCTTATAAATCAAGTCTTTTTGCAAAACCTGCTTGATTTTTTCTTTACTTTTGCTATTCACATATTGTCCCCTTTTAGTAGTGAAGAGTTTAGTATATTTATACTAGCATTGTACACACAGCTGGAAAGTATAGTTTTCTGTCGGCTCCTTTTGCGAAAAGACTGATGATCTTCGCTTCACCTCTGCTGTCGTGTGAGCTGCTGCGTCAAACCATACATGGGTTCTACCAGCGCATTCGCTCTCAGAAAGCAGGTAATTGTGCTCTCTACGCTTTTTGCGTGCTCTTCTGCTCTTTGTGCAAAAGCAGCTTTTTGCCATGCTCCCTAGGAAGATACTGGCACGTTGTCGTGCAATGGTGCAGAGACATGTTCCGACTCTCGGGGTCTGTTCATTGCCGGCTTTAACAGCTGTAACTGAAATCTTGTTTCAAGAGCTGTCTGGTGCTTTCATGCACAGCATTCTCATCGAAACTATGCAGCCATTGTTACACAGTTTCCCCGAGCACCAAATTTTGTGTACTGCCACAATAGGAACGTTAAGGACATGTTAATGCATGAAAAAGCCCTCATTCTACGACACACGTACAATTGACTCTCGTTAATTCAAACTCGAAGGGACCTCTGAGTTTTGTTTGTGAATAATCAAGAAGTTTGAATTATCAGAAGTTCTCAGATATATGAATCTGGGTTAGGTGACACCACTCGCACATACCTGTCAACTCTTCAGATTTTTTTCGTAAACTGTACGAATTTCGACCGTGCTTATAATTTTATGAATCTTGCGTGAAATTTTATGAAAAATATTTCATTTCGGATAAAAAAAAAAATTAGTAAAATAGTGTGGCCTCCGCGCTTGCATAGGCGCATTGCCGTAGCTAGTGGCGGAGGCCACAAAAACGGTGTTGTGCTATATTCCACTACCAGGAGAGAACACTATGTATTGGTGTTATCGTCATACATACCTACCAAGTCTCCCTGCCCGTGAGACTCCCGCATTTCGACCATTTCTTCTGTTTCTATGGTTGCCATGAAAATTTCCCGGAAATCTAAATTTGTGAGCGAGATCTGGCCACATTGACAAGAATGCAGGTCAGTCAATTCCAGGCTTCTTGCGAGCCCATCGAATTTATTATAAACTAGTTTGAGAGGTGTTCATTTAAAGGTATAGCAGAGTCTCAGTGTTGTGAAACCGCGGCAGATACGAATTGGTGAATTCCCCAGCCAAATTCATGTGTCCATTGGGCCAAAATTCGAATGTTCCGAACATTTTTCCTAGTCCTGGTGTGTGA
Organism: Rhipicephalus microplus; assembly: GCF_043290135.1. Lineage (NCBI taxonomy): Eukaryota > Metazoa > Arthropoda > Arachnida > Ixodida > Ixodidae > Rhipicephalus > Rhipicephalus microplus. The sequence continues at coordinate 467,733,855 of NC_134710.1, forward strand.
TATGAACCTTCGTACCAAAACCCTCGAGCGAGAGCTGATCGAGAGCAGCGTGCTCGAAGCTTCGAAAGTACCCGTGCGACCAGCGCACACGCTGTCTTCTACGGTGCGTGTGGTTGTCATTGCCACAACTGCTGTGGGAGAAACCGCGCTCGTTCGACACGATCATCTATGGCGAGAACGTTACTGACAGAACTTCGAAAGTGTGCGCGCATTCAACAATCGACCAGTCAAAGCAACGCTGCTTTCCGCGAATTCTGTGGACAAAACCGCTGCAGACGCGATGATAGATAGCATAACGTGACTTAGTTTGGAAGGCACGTAGATTGAAAATAAAACTGCCGTTTGCCTCAACCAGCCCGCACGAAATTGTGGTGCACGTTGCAATGCAAATTGCACGCTGCACGTTTCGATCAGCTTGCCATGGTCAGACTTACATTCTAAGTTGTTATTATTGCATTCATTGCTTCACCCCTGCGGCGAAACGGTGGCTTTTTTATCTAGTTGTTTTGATGACGCGAAACTTTGGGAGCATTTGCACGCCCCCTTTGATATCTCTCTGGGAAACACTACCCTCGTGTGTTCGGCCACTCCAAGCTATTATGATACTGCAACGCCGATGTTTGCGCTTGCGTTTGGGACCCCCCCCCTCCTCCTCCTCTTATTTTTGTTTTTTGCAATGTTTTTTTTTTGTTTACTTTTTTTGGTGACAAAAATGGAGAAAAATAATTCAGCGTGCCGATTTGACATATGGCGGCAAAACATTATTATGCTTATCGTTAAAGGCGAATCCATCACAGCTACAAATAAAAAAAAAGTTGGTAATCCCCCACCCCATCCCCGCTTGGGTTTTTTAAGAATTTCTATGTTGCCAAGTTGGCAGGTATGCATGTATTACGATTAGGCATTGATTTTATCACGTTTTACCAGCACGTGATTTTATCACAAAAGTGATTGTTGGCATCGCGAGTGATTTCAATGTTAACCTGATGTCACATGATGATATCATTGTGTTACATTGTAGCTTGGTCAAATGTGGTCTAATCGCAGTGGCACTGCAAAACCCTATGAGGTGCAGAAAACTTTTGGGGAGTGGTGACAGATGGGAGGGTCAGTTTAATTGACGGAGAAGAAAAAGATGGCTTTTGTCTTCGAGTCATGTTGGGCTAAAGCATAAAAGATCATGCCACTTCTTTTTTGTGTTACATTGCAGCATTCCAGATGTTCTTTTTGCTTTCCATAAAGGCAGCCAGGAGCCACACTTAATTGTTGTAACCAGTAACGCACTTTAGTAATATTGTAGTGGGCACTTTGTTTCATTAAAGAGCAGGCTCAAAAGCTCACAGCGCTGTGGTGGCTTACTGCTGTATCCAGCATTGCATGAAAACTCTTACTACCATTATGTGAAGGCTGAGCTGCATGCAACCAGGCACACACTGTGGAGGAGCCACCCATCATAAGCCTTGTTCACTCACACCACCAGGTGGCAGTTTTGGCTGACCTGGAGGCCAGCCTTACTCCGCCAGCTGACCGGTCGGCCCTGTACTTTGAGGCATTGGAGCTGCTTGAAAAAGAAGGCATCCCTTGTCGAACATTCAGGTGAGCTCAACTAGATCAAACACAGCTGCTGCGGTCGAACCTCAAAGTTGCACGTGCAGTGAAAAACTTCATTGTTCCGCAAACTTCATTGTATCAAAGTCTCTTTCTCTTTAATTTGCCCAAATGGTGTTATCAGCTTACTTTATGCAGACTGCAGGACGAAAGCCTCGCTCAATAACATCCAACACACTCTGTCCTGCTTTATTTTACGCCTGCGTATTGTTTAATTTTGTCACTCTACCGAACCTCCGTTCATCCTCACCTGCCTATCCCATCTCTTGGGTATCTATTCGAACACTCTAACAGGCCATTGATTATCTCAGGACATCACTTTTCCAGGTCCATTTTTATCTCTTCATATCAGCTAGCACATCAGCTGCCCCTATATGTGCCCTGAGCCTCTTCAGTCTGCTTGTCTCGTACAGTTACGCTCATAACCTTTTGTTCCTTTGCACATCATGTAGTTCTTGACCTCATCACTTTCTTTCTTATTCTACAAGTTACTGCTCCATGCGCATGATCCCTGCTGTTACGAAATTGGCAGGGAAAGCAAAAATTTTTTCGCAAAAATTTTCTTATTAACAGTGACTCAGTGCAAGGACACAATCAACAATACAGTAGACTTGCAATAGTTCAAACTCTGAAAATTCATACTTTTGGTTAATTCAAACAAAGTTCAATTTTTGGTTGGCCCTCTATTCTTTTGAATGTATTTGAAAGCCTCTTGATTCAAACTCCATCATTCGGTCCATTCATACTTTTTGCGGTTTCATACCAAAAGATATCTGCTGCTTTCCCTCTAATATTAAAAATTTGTGTGTTTATATAATCATAACTGTTTAGAAACGAAAAATAAGTGTGTCAGGCATTCAAAAAAAAAAAAAAAAGCTTTGTAAGTAAACAAACATTTGAAACAAAGCACACGCATTGTAAAACGTGATGCTTCTCAACTGGTATGATGAGCTTTGTGCTGAAGGCACATATAGCAAACAGGCAGTTGGCAATTCATGATTTCTTTAAAAGACCTGATCAGCAGTAAATGACCGATAAACTTGTGGACCTTACACCTCTGCTTTCTGTTCATTGCGTGCAGTTAGGGTTTAAACTGCTTAAAAATTTTTTTATACTGATAAAGTCAATGCCTAATCATAAAATTTGTTGCGACTTCACACATAGTCATATATCTGAGAACTCCTGATAATTCAAGCTTTTTTATAATTCAAACAAAATTCAGAGGTGCCTTCAAGTTTGAATTAACGAGAGTCGACTACAAATATTTAAAGCCAAAATTCAGTTAGCTTGCCTGTCGATCCTTGACAAGTAAAGTCAATCCCACCTCTAAAGAACTCGCCAAAAAAGGAAGACTAGCTCGATATATGATTTTATATAAAACACAATAGTACAAGGAAGGTGACTCTACGTCAGTGTTTTTTTTTAACACGAAAGTGTTTTATGTCGGGGTCCACCGCACCTTTGCTGAAATATTTCCATCATGGGTATGATGTAAAATATATAGCAATAATAGATTGCAAAAAAAAAATTGAAGCAATAGTTCCTCAATGGGGCATCGAACCAGCAACCTTGTGCTCCTCAGCACGCAATGCTATTCACTAAGCTACAGAACAAACCTTCTCCAATGTGTTAGCGGTGAGCCATTTATATACACCATGTACCGCTGGCAGTCCTCTGAGCTCAGAAACTTCAGCACGTTTTTGTCATCACTAGCGAGATGTCACGACGGCCGCATGTTGGATGTGCGCGCTTTGAAGGTTGTCGCACCGTGCCACCCTCCACGTTGCTGTCGCACCGTGCCACCCTCCACGTTGCTATGGGCGTGCGCCTCCACATGGCATGATCAAAGTGCATATAAATATTCTCTAGCGTGGTGGCTCACTCGGGCGAGCGCTCATCTCGGGATTTGCATGCTTTGTACCTATTGTGCTTCCACCGCAAGTTTGCTTTGAAGTTACAGAAGTTGAAGAGGGCACGAACGTAAATTTGCTCACTGCCACGGCCGACTTTACGAAAGGAGCGCGCTGCTCACACACGAAGTAAGGATTTGTGCTAGATGTTTGTCCGTCCTTGTCCACTGTATACTCATTTCATGTGTGCTTTCTTCTTGAGGTGGGCACTGCAAGTTTCGAGCTACTTGCCATTCTTTGCGTGACATTGCAATTTGTTGCTGTAGCATTCATTCTTTCGCCCTTGTGGCAAAACAATGCACAGCAAACGCAGAACTACTTCTGTGAGGACCCGTTGCACTTTTGTGTTATACAGATTCCTAAAAAGAAGGATCAGCCACATTTTTTTTTTCATGCTTTTTTATTGCGTCTGTACACTTGTGAACCACTAGCACCTGGCCATTTGTAATGCTCCGTTTTCCTTCGGTGTAGATGTGTACCGGTGCTCCATAATTTTTCAGCACTGTTACTACACCAGAGTTTTGCTTATGCTCTTAGCACCAATGCACGTGCAGGGTGGAAGTGGTTCGGTGCATCTCGCGGGAGGACTACCTGGCCAAGATTCACTGCATTCGCCTTGCGTTCAAGGTGAGGTCTGTAGTAACTTCCACGTCATTTAGTGCACACAACTTGCCATATGTTGCAACTTGGCCTTGTTTGTTTAATACCACATTTGCTCGCGTAATTCTCGCACCCCCTGACGTTGCCCAACAAAAATAAGATTTTTAAATTTTTTCCGCGAGTTGCACTCCCGAAAATTGCAGCAGTAATCTCGTCTCCCTCTTCCAACCACTGATAATAATATAGCGCAAGACAGCCTAGTGGCATCTCTTAAGCATATGCATTCTATTTATGCACAGAGCCCCAATTCAATTCAAACCAAACCAAAATCATAAGTACGTGTTGCGGCATGTTGATGCTAGCAGTGTTGGTCTGTGTAGCTTTGGTGTAGCGTAGTACGTTGTGTCCACTCTGTGGTTACGTTATGGGGCAATACAGAAGTTACAGCTGCTTTCAAGTTGAAAGTGATTGATCATGCACTAAACAGTGGCCACAGGGCGCCTGTAGGCACTTCGGTGTCAACGAGTTTTGTGTTTGCTACTGGCGACGGCAGCTAAAAGCCACCAATGAGACGCATGGGTCCAGAACTTGCAAATATCCTCAGGGAGAGGGAGCCCTTCTTGGTTACGTCTAGGGTCTCCATGCGAAGAGAAGACCCTTGAGGCATTATTTGCAAGTGGCTTTAGTGTCCGCAAATAAATCTTGCTCTGTCTTGAACCTGTGGTTTTATTGTTAAGGTAAGTCTTGATTAGTATACATTTAAACCTGGATATAACTAAATTGACAGATTCCCAAAGAAAATCGTTTTAACGAGGGTTTCGTTAAACAGTCGACTCCTGTTAATACGAAGTTCACGGGAACCGCAAAAAACTTCGAATTAAACGAACTTCGAATTAAGCAAAAAGCACTAAAAACGGCACTTTTATTAGTTTAAAAGCGCGACAGTTTTGAGGAAAAATAGTTTGTCATCTTCTTCTGCTTGCCGAATCTGGCTGCGGCTAGCAAGTTTTGTACGGAATACACGTGTCGAAGTGCTTCTTTGGCGTTCTGTTCTCCAACAAAAAACCGCTGCGCAAGAGCAAGACCCGCAGCTACATCGGCAGCCCTCGGTGGTGGCTCATTTCCGATGTCGTCGTCATCATCGTCATTTTCAGGAATGCAGTCATGGGGCCGAACCATCTGCACGATTTCGCTGTCCGTTAGTGGACCGCATGTTTCGACGTTGCTGTCCACAGCGACATACTCGTCAAAACGGACGTCACCGAGAGCGGCGCGAAAGCTACCGTTGTCGAGCTCATTTGTTTGCACTTCCACTGGCGCACAAGGAGAAGCATCCCCCGAGTTTTCAATGAAACCACAGGCCCGGAAACAATTGGCGATTGTTTCTTCTTTCACGCGGGTCCAAGCTCGCGCTAGCATGTTGATGGCACTAAGCAAACTCACCTCGTATTGCGACGAGTTGTCCATGCACAAAAGCATGCGCTCGACGAGATGCTGCCTATACAATACCTTCACATTTTTTATTATGCCCTGGTCCATGGGCTGCAACACGGACGTCGTGTTTGCAGGCAGGACCACAAGACGGATGGCACTCAAGGCAGGTACGTTCATGTGGGCACTACATTGGTTCACAAGGAACAACACCATACGGCTTGATTGCGCGAATGTGCGGTCGAGTTTGGTGATCCAGTCCTTAAATATATCGGATGTCATCCACGCCTTTCTGTTCGAGGCATAATCCACAGGAAGCGTCTTCACGCCTTTAAAGCACCTAGGCTTGGCAGCCTTCCCGATCACAAGCAGGCGACACCGTTCTGTGCCAGTCATGTTCGCCGCGACTAGCACTGACACTCTCTCTTTGCTTCTTTTGCCTCCAGAACAGTCGTTAGCAGCCGATAAAAAAGCGCAGTCTCGTCTGCATTAAAAATGTCTGCCGGTTGGCATTCTTCGAGGTACTCGCGAAGCTTGCCCGCTTTCCATGTCAGGCACGTTTCCTCATCGACTGACGCCTTCTCCCCACGCACGCTTTTAAAAATCAAGTCGTGGCGATGTTTGAAACGCGTAAGCCACCCATCCGAAGCAGCGAAGTCGTTGATTTCAGCAAGCGATGACGCTTTTGCCGTGACGACTTAACCACTGAGAGGAAGTTTGTTTCGTGCCTCTCTGACCCAAATCAGCAGTGCTTCCTCCAACTCGGGGTAGGCGCCGGTGCGCATCCGCTTCCGCGATGTCTTGAATTTTTCACTTTCAAATGCATCCAATATTGAGCGCTTATTCTTTATGAAAGTCGACAGCGTGCTAGGCTTAATGCCGTACTTTCATGCAATGTCTTGTTTGGCGGTGCCTCCCTGGTCAACTTCCTTCAAGACTTCGACTTTCGTCGCGAGAGGTGGCGTCGAGGAGCGCGGACGTGAAAACGTCGGCTCCCGCTTTTCTAAATGTTTTCGGTCGTTTCTATGCTTCAAGATCACTTGGCTTTGTGCTTATTCGAACAAGCAAGCTCTGCGGTTTCAGTGGAGACGCCATTTTTGGCGGTGAGTGAATTCTTAGACATATTTTTGGACTTTAAAATTGTGACGCGGCGAGCGTCCCCGCTAACCCTAACCACACCTAGGGTTAGCGAGGAGTACGGCCGTTACACGTAGCCAAGGGCTCGGCCAGACGCGGCAGCTACTGGATCAACCTCCGTACGTCGCAGCCGACAACCAAGCACTGAAAATGCCTTCCACCGTAACCGTGGAGGGAATGGAAGTAAGCGCGGAGATCTTCGACGGACCAGGATGGGCCACCGCCATGGGACGCCGAAGACAGACGACTCCGCCGAACGAGAAGCTGGCCGCTGGGACGGTCGAGCACAGCAACCAGCCGAAGCACCCCAAGGGCTTTAAAAAAAGTCAATTGGCACTACACCGTGTGGTATCCGCTTCCAGGCTACCCCGCCTACCCAAAGACCAGATCAAGGTAATTATGAGACCCAGAGGTGGATTGGACGTAGCCCGAGTCGACCTTGTTCTGCTGGCGAGAGCCGTCATCATGGCCGCCCAGATCACTGACGAACAAGCACGGGAGGACACGATCTGCCCCAACAATATGCAAAACATCATTGTTATTTCTACGCCGCACCAAAATAATGCCACATCATACGTGAACGTGCAGAAACTGCACACAAACCAAGGCTCGTTTGAAGTTGCCGCATACGTGGCCGCACCCGATAATACATGCAAGGGCGTCATCAAGAACGTTGACCTCTCCCTTGACGACGCAACGCTCAAACGCCTGATTGTGCACGACCGAAATCCCACTGCCATCGAGGCAAGACGCATTAAAAAGACCAAAGTCGTCGCAATCCTCTTTGACGGGTTGCGCGTTCCGAGCACAGTGATATGCGGAACCGCCATGGTTCCCTGCTCGCTCTACAAGCGACAAGTCGATGTTTGCAGAACGTGCGGAGGAGTCGGCCATCGCGCCGATGTTTGCCGGCACACAAACGCAACGAGCAAGAAATGTCACAACTGCGGTGAAACGCTACAAGAAGACGGCGTGCATCACTGCGAGCCGAAATGCAAGCTTTGCGATGGCAATCACCCCACCGGAGATCGCGAATGCAAAAGACGCTTCCACATTCTATACTTAGTGAGAAGGAGAAGAAGACACAGAAAGCAAGAGTGGCAAGCACAACAACGTCAAGACGCACCAACGTCTGTCACGTTTAAGGAACCCTGCCACAACCAGGTGCCGGGACGGGAGAACGCCTCGAGCGTCCATCACCGTTCTCCATCCAGGGGGAGATCCCGATCTAGAGGGCGTTCCCGATCCAGAAGGCGTTTTCGATCCAGAGGCCGTTCTCGTTCTGGAGGGCGCCCCTCAACCCTGTCGGGATCCGACAACCGCCTGTCATCTCGGGAGTGCTCCAGATCCCGATCGAGAACGAGGCCAACAGCCACGCAGCAGCAGCAGCAGCCGAACAATGGCTCCTGGGCCAGCAGGGTTGCAGCTGAAGCACGAAGCACAAGTAGCCAGCCCAAAGGTAAGGCACAGCCAGAGCATGCTCCCGATTCTCGTATTGTAGCGCTTGAACAAGAAAACAGGGCCCTCAAAAAGGAGCTTGAACAGCTCCGGGCCTCAATAGCTGGAATAGAGAGCTGTCACGGAATTAATCTGTCGAGCTCACCGGCACCAACGACAACACGCTCACAACAAACGATCCACAACACACACAAACGCAAAGCCGTAGACAGCGACAGCGACACGACGGAGGAGATCGAGATGGTCTCGATAGAAAAAAAAGCCCTACTGAAAAATGTCGAGTCCGTGACAACTAAGCTCAACGACAAAATTGATACGTTGGCGAACACGCTTGCCAAGTTTATGGAAACCTTTAAGACTTACACTGACAAAGCTGACCAGAGGTTCGTGAGCCTGGAGAAGATGGCAACCAACCCAGCTGGGGCAGGTGCTCCTCAGAGCCTAAGCACGGACAAACCAGCGGTTACGGCAAGTGTGCCGAGCATACCTTCTAGAGCTAACGTCCGACCAGTCAATGCACGCAATCTCGCGGAAATAACGAGCCGCGACGCACACAAGCTATCAAGCCAAAATGGCTGCTGACCGTAACGAGATTAAGATCTGGCAGTGGAACTGTAACTCACCTCAGAAACGCAATGCAGCACTAACACAACTATTACTAGCCTGTAAAAAAAAGCCGCATATAATATTACTACAGGAATGTGGAGAAAGCAAAACTGCTAAAAGCATTGGCATACAGGGGTACAGGGTAGCCAGGCCGACCCTGCACCCCGAGCAGAACAAGACGCGAGGAGTGGCTACCTTCATCCGGAAGGACATAATGTTCGCCGAAAGGGACGCCCCCGCATACAAAAAAGGCCTGGAAACGGTCCTGGTGGAAATCTTACCACACAGGGCTGTTAAAAGAAGCATCTTTGTGCTCAATGTTTACAGCTCTCCATCAGATAAGAAAAGAGATTTCAACAGACTGCTTACCTCGGTGGTAAAAATGGTGGGTGACAATCCGCTCATAGTAGCGGGCGATTTTAACGCCAGGAGTACCGAATGGGGATACTTAAAAAGCGAAGGCAAAGGCACCAAGCTAGCAGAAAGCGCGAATGCGCTGGACCTGCAGCTGATAAACAACCTTGCCCTCCCTTCGAGAAGAGGTAATTCGGTACAGCGCGACACGATGCCAGACTTAACCTTCACCAAGAACGTCAGAGCTACCTGGTATAACCTCGCCGAAGACCTAGGTAGCGACCACTGCATTCTAGAAATTACCGTTGAGAACGAGGCGAAAGCGCCAAGAAAATTCAAAATCACAGACTGGGACCAGTTCCGTAAAATACGAGAGCAGAAGGGCAATACAGAACTATCATATGAAGCTCTCTTAAATGAATTAAAAATAGCAGCGAATGAGGCCACCAAAGAAGTCGAGACTGATGAATCCATCCAGGCAATGGACTATCACCTGGCCAGTTTGCTGCAGAAAAGGCATGACCTAAAAGAAGCGTGGCGTAAAAACAAGCTCAACAGACACTTACGCACGAAAATCGCGGACCTTGGCCGCGAAATCGAATCTCACGCCAAGACAATCTGCGCCCAGCAGTGGAACAACACATGTGACGAAGCAGATGGCAAAATGAGGAAGGGAAGCAAATGGGGGCTGCTCAAACACCTTATGGCGGACAGCGACAAACCCACCAGAGGTGGCACCGAGCTGCAAATTGAACGATTGGTGCACAAGCACGCCCAAGATAGTGGTGGATCCCAAGCTCTCCTCAAAACGCTAGGCCAAAAATATCTCCCACTGGAAAGCAAATCAGTAGCCTGGGAAAACAAAAATCCCTCATATGGAGGTCGACCGTAAGAAAAGCTAGACGAACCATTCAGCGAAGCTGAAATACGGTACGCTCTACAACAACTCAATGGCAGATCGGCGCCAGGGCCAGATGGAATCGACAATAAACTGCTACGGAATCTAGACGATAAAGCAATCGTAATCATTACTAAGAAGATAAATGAGGCATGGGAAACGGGTACCGTGCCTAAAGAATGGCGTAGTGCCAAGGTTTCGCTCATCCCAAAACCTGGAAAACCACTGAGCATCGATAACTTAAGGCCCATATCACTCACATCTTGCGTTGGAAAAGTAGCTGAGCACGGAATACTCAACCGTATCACAGACCACATTGAGAGCAATGGGCTCTTTCGACACAACATTATTGGCTTCCGCAGGGCACTATCCACACAGGACGCCATGTTGATGTTAAGAGAACACATATGTTACGGCCTCCTCCACACGCCCAAAGCTATATTAGCCCTGGACCTCGCCAAGGCCTTTGACACCGTGAAACATGAACACATACTGGGTGAAATATCACACATGAACCTAGGCGAGAAATTCTACAACTACATTAAAGGCTTTCTGGCGAACCGAACCGGCACCATACGCATAGGAGAGCAATGCGGCGAACCCGAACGACTCGGAAATATCGGCACCCCACAAGGGTCAGTGCTCTCGCCATTGATCTTTAATGTGGCGATGCACAAGTTGTCGGAGAAGCTCGCTCAAATCCCATCCGTGCACCATGCCATATACGCGGATGATATTACCATATGGGTCCCATGTGCCCACTCATATGGTGCCTTGGAAGGAATCCTTCAACAAGCACTGACTACAACTGAAGAATTTTTTAAGCCAACTGGACTCGCACTGTCCCCCACTAAATCTACTCTAACGCTCTTTCACCCTCGACGGAATTCGGGCGAAGACAAGCCGCAAGTAGTGCTCAAAGCTGAGAATAACCAAACGATACCGCAAGTATATACGGTCAAAGTACTAGGGCTAATGTTAAGCGCCAAGGAGGGCCACAACAAAGAAGCACTCAAGCGCCTTGAAAAAAGCACGAACAATTTTTCAAGAGGCATTGCTAGAATCGCCAACAAGAGAGCAGGCCTCCTAGAAGACAACATCATGAAGGCGTATCACGCCTTTCTTGTAAGTCACGTAGCATACGCGTTCCCGTTTCTGAAACTTACGAAGGCTGAAATCAAAAAGGTCGACTCCATGCTCCGCAAGGGACTGAAAACGGCACTCGGCTTGCCCAATAGCACGAGCAACGAGAAACTCGAGCAACTTGGTCTGCACAACACAGCCGAAGAAATTTTCGAGGCTCAGAGAGTGGCACAGATCACACGCCTGTCGTTGACGCAGGCAGGCCATCTCATCCTACGAGACGCAGGCATTTGCCCAATTTTTCAACCAGAGAAAAGAACACAACTTGGTAATGACGTGAGGAAACACATTAGGGTTGAGCCAATCCCCCGCAACGTTCACCCTACGTTCAACAAAGGGCGAAGGAAGGACAGAGCGCGGGCGCTCATAAACAAGGCAAAAAAACACAACACGCACGCGCTATTCGTAGATGCCGCCCACTACTATGGCAGGGAGGCGTTTGCCATAGCGGTCGTTGATATAGACGGAAACCTCATAAACGCGGCAACGGTCCAAACAAGCCATGTCCACGAAGCAGAGGAAATGGCGATCGCGCTAGCCTTGCAAAGCTGCCAAGCCTACTCCACAATATACACAGACTCTAAGACGGCGGCACGAACGTTCGCGGCTGGCCTAGTAGCTAGAAGCACAGGAAAACTCACCGTCAACGCAATAAGAGAGTACGAGAGCAAAGAAACCCTTGTTAAGGAAGAGAAAGCTCAAATCTACGTATCCTGGTTCCCAGCCCACATGGGACAGTTACCGGGACTCGACCACTGCAATCCCAACGAAGAGGTCAACCGCCTGGAGCGTGAGCTCACACGCCGCGCCGCGGACAACGACCCCTCGATGAGTGAGCGGTACGAGAATCTCTGCAGCCAGGACAAAGCAGTCACATACCACGAGATCACTTCACATTACCGGGGACAAAGACGTGCCTTCCCAGCACCGCACCCCAAACTTAACAAAGCACAAGCTCTAACTCTCAGAAGATTGCAAACACGTACGTACATAACACCATCCACCTTACACAGAGTCGACCCCGACACACCGCCCACATGCTCCCTTTGCAACCATCCCTATTGCAATTTTGAACACATGCTCTGGCTGTGCCCTACCCATAGCGCAGCACAACTGAATACCCAAGAGGCTTGGCAGGAAGCCCTCAAGAGCAATCAATACAAGCTGCAACTACAGGCGGTCCAGAGGGCCCGGGACATCGCTACAAGCCTTCGGCTGCCAGCGCCATCCTGGGCGGAGCCTCCAGGCTGAATTAAGGGTCGGAATGGCCCTTTCTCAGCCTCCTCAGGATATGTTTAAATAAAGTCAATCTCTCTCTCTCTCTCGACTTTCGTCGCTAGGTCTAGCGTTCGGTAAGGGCCACGAGTTGCCATTATCAAACGTACGTCACCACCACAACACACTCAAAATCAGAAGCGCGGAAACACGTGTGGAATCAACCCAGTGAGCGGGTGTCGCGGTGACACACTCGAGTCTCGACAAAAGTCATTTAAAGAGTCAGTCGATGCCGCCGATGCGATTCGCCAGCGTTAAAAACATTGCCGCTTCAAGATCTGTGGCGCTGCGGACAGTAGTGATGGCGAAGACACCAGCGCGGTCCGGCAGATGTTTTGGCACATGAAAAGTTCCCCATTTTACTGTAAAATTACGGTCGCGACGAGACTGTCGACTGAAAAAACTTCTAATTAACCAATATTATGGGTTTTTAACTTCGAATTATCGAGCATTTTGTTCTATACGATTGCATTCAAAACTGATGGGACCACTTGCTCATTTCTAATTAACCGAAACTTCCAATTAAGCGACTTCGAATTACCGGGAGTCGACTGTATGCAGGTTCGGTATAAAAGTTGGAAAAATGAACACATAATTTTAACAAAAGCAGAACTGAAGGCCACCATGTTCCATCGCCGTCATGTTTCGTAACAGGTCCAAATTGATTACGTGCCGCTGCGCATCGTAAATTTTACAAGTGGGTCAAAGTGTGCGAGCGCTGCTGAAGCAGAGAGCAAATGAGCCGGCCCATTTTTATTGCCTGTCGCATATGATAACAACCCCCTTGCGTGACAGAACTGCCGTCGAATGCTCGAACAAAAAGGAAACCACCTGTCTTGCTTGAAGGAGCATTAAAAATTGCAAGGTGGGGGGGGGGGGGGAGTCCGCATGAGTAGCAACGATAAACTTTGAGTTTAAGGGCACGGTCGCGATTGCTGGCGTGTGTGCTATCTTGACAAACATCACTGCGCTTTCAACGTGAAGAAACTGTGTGAAAAGAGCCCTTCTCCTTGGAGTGGCCATATTTTCTTGCAGCAGCATTTTGTAGGAGTTCCACGATATCAAATCCAAAAGAGTTGGCTGCCAGCCTTACTTCGTATAACATTACATCTTGTTACAATCACATTGATTGCACTGCATTTGACTCACCACCATGTTGTTGGCAGAGCCCATTGCGAAGGCTATGGTCCTGTGAACTCACAGCGCAAGACGGAAGCTTGTGATGGTTTGGCCTCTGAGGATCAGTAGTTGTCACCGTGGTCTCGGAGAGTTTCCATTGGCGCCTAATCTGACATCCCCTTGGTAGGGATGACACGGTTGTCCACATTTAAAAAAAAGAAAAGCAAAGGTGAACGTCGTCGGGGCCCACACTATGCACGTGCAGTGAAACCACGCACGCGTGCACGGCATCGAAAACGAAGAGCGAACAATACGGTGTTGCGTTTGGGATGCCACCCTTTTGCGGCGGCCGCCAAAACGGAAGAAAGGCAGCCGCCTTATTTTGTGGAGATAAGGAGCAGCGCCAAGACGCCCTGCTGTTCCCATGTGCTGGGCGCTGCGTGGCTGAAATCACTCTATGGAGCACTGCTGTCCTTCGGGTTCACGCAGAGATGCGATACGTGGCGTCTTCGGGCCCCGGTAAAAGCCACAATGCCGAGCTTCCGCTGATTACGGCCGTCGGACCATCATGGTGTTCGTATCTTACTGATGAGCAGCCGATGCTCAAATCAGCACCAGATGTCCAGGAATGGCCCCTCGGAGGTGCCTAGACCGCGACTGCTCTTTGACAAAGCATGGGTGGTCGGCCCGAGCAGCGAGATGACAGACTCGTTACACCCCGCTCAAGCAAGATTCGCCGAAGGAGGCAGCATTGCCGGGACCATACACGTGTTTGGTTTGAGTATTTGTGTGTTTGTTGGGGGCGGTGCCAGCATAATGACACTCGTGTGTGCTGCGGGACATGTTATTGGACAGTGCCGTATGGACCTATCCCCCGTTCTAGGGATCTGGGGAGATGAGACTATTTAATCAGCTCTCGCGGGCTGCTTAGTGTGATTCACGGAGCTTGATCAACAGACAGCCTTTTTCAATGTAGGGCTTCGGGCCAGAGAGCCCGTGCCATGTAAATAATGTAAATAAACCCTCTCTACGAAATTCAACCTCCTCCTGCCTCGACATGTTGATCCCGGATCTCTAGTGCTGCAAACCCCAATCGCAACAACGCATTCTGCGGAAAACTATTCAGTAAAGCGTCCTCCATATTGCAGCACGGCCCCACCTACGTGTCGCAAACTAAAAGCATGGCACTGCCATCGCACGGTGGCAATTCTGGTTTGCAAAGCGCAGGCCTGCCTGGCTGCCTGCCTTGCACACGCCCGCGCACAATAACGAGTGCTTTCTTTCTCCTGATTCTCCTGAGAGACGCCGGAGAATGAGCACGCCGTGCGCGTCGCCGCTGCTTCGCGCTTTGTCGGCAGTGGGGTAACCGCAGAAAGTGTATGCTCGTGCCAAAATAACAAAATCTGGGGCAAAATTTCTATATAGTCCGGGGCAAAAACTAGTTATATTAAGGGTGTCTTCCACTGTTACTTTGTTACATATACGTCGCAAATACATGTGATATGGTGGTTTTGGGACTTTAAACACCACAAATCAATCAAGCAAATACATGTGCTTTTATGCAGTAGCGGGGAAGAGAAAAACATTGTTATATCAAGGAATTTTTTACATGGAGGTTCGTTATAAGCAGGTTTAACTGCATCTCAGATCTTGTAGTTTGCTGCTGCTGTTAAATTTCTGGTGGCCGCTTTGCTTTTTGGGTTTTTTCTTCCGCCCTGAACATTTTCTGTGCTTAATTCCCTCCTTCCCCCCCCCCCTGAACTTTTCATCGGTCGCCCACAAAACAAGAAAAAAAGTGCCAGGATCCTCTTAAAAAGTACAGTATGAGGTAATCAATGGGTATTGCCCACTATATCTCAGTAAATACAAAGTGAATGCACACTGAGTGCCGAGTGCACGTCTGCTTTGTGCTTCTTGCTGCAGTGTCAGGTGCTCTATACCCTTATCCTACAACTTGCCTCGTATGCTTGTTATTGCTTGTTTTGATGCCACAAAGATTTGAAAGTTTTATGTTGATGGAGTTTAATGGAATTCGGGGGTGGCCATGTGACAGGGATATAAGATAATTGCACATTAGTCCAAGACACTCCGAAACGTGATCGACCAGATCAAGTAACAATGTCGCGTGCCTGTCAGTTCGCTGACCGCAGCGGATATCTACCGGCGGGATGGCACAGCTTAAAGACAAAAATCTGTTGCCATAGCCAGCAACACTTCGCAGGAAATATAAATTTTCTAGCCAGCAAACGCAGCCTTGGTATGTAGGAACCATTAGGAACTAAAGCTAGAAGTGTACAAACTCGCAGTATGTCGAGTTTGTACGCTGCCAGCTTTAGTTCACGCCATGACCACGTTAGTTGCCGTAGCAATGCCACATGCGATAGATATTCGGTGCCGTTGCCAGGCCAACGGGGGCGTGCCATTGTTACTGTATCTGGTCAAACGAACCTTGCAAGTGAGCCAAGAAGTTGTGCCCTAAACCTTACCCCCTTCATGAAAAAAGTCACAGTTTTGCTGCAAGGGCGAAGCAATGAATGCGATGGCAACAATTTGGAATGGAGAACGGCTAGCAGATCGAAACGGTGCAGCGCGCTGCTCATGCACGAATGACACACGAAAACAAACACAGGACAAGAGCTAACAAACAACGTTTACAGCGCGATGCTTAACGTGGTGTTTAAACAAAAATGACACACGAAACGTAATCACAGGTACTGATATGAGTCGAACTATACAACAAGTGTTCCAGTTGTTACTTCGCTGAGTTTGAAAAGCGTGCTATTTTTGCAAACGGGGCCTGCCCATTGAGGAAAGTGATTCTATGTGTGCCCGGCAACTAAATGAAATATTTCCAGTGAAAGCGAAAGCACGCGATTCTCCCCACTGAAGGATAAGTGCGCGCGCACAAGTACCTAACCTGCCCACCCCCATCCGCGGGACAAAGTACGCGTGGGAGATAAGCACACGTTGGTGCATCGCAACTAGCTGAGTGCCGAGCGCAAGTGGCGTTTTTTTGTTCTTTTTTTAAGTTTTTGTATATATACATACATGCCGCGGCCATGGCAAAAGCCAGCCGAGACTGTCCATATAATTGCTATCACAATAAAAAAATGGGGAGGGGGGTAGTGGTTTGAAAAATTATTGGTTTTGTTCTAACCTGTGCTAAAACACCACTTAAGCCACATTCGCTGCATTACTTGGGTGGCTTGCAGAAAAGCATTTTAAGATTTTGAAGGGGCCTATAGCATAAGTTTCTAAGCGCAGCACAGTTTGTTCAATTACTGATGCGTGTACACGCTGCGTAATTGTGGGTACTAATATAATCGCTGACGCCTAAAAAAATCACTGGCAAAGTGATTTGGAGTACTGTATGGCATTTCTGCAGCCGTAAAAAAAATCAAATAAGACTGTGGGCCAGTTCTTTTTTTTTTTAGTTTTACAAATCTCATGTTCATCACCTTGGGAGATCCACATGTGAATCCTCAGACTCTTGTTAAACAATTAGTGGGAGCTAGTCAAGCTGTTTTAATACAGCTTTTACTCCCGCTATCCTTCATGTAGTCTCAGACATGAAAATAAAGATTCAATTCAATTTGAGAGGTGTGGCGCATTCTAACGTGGACCTCTTCATTGTTTGCTGAGTGGGGTGATTAAAGAAAATACTACTTTTATTGAAATAGCAATGCTCATATTCACTCTGCACGATGTAGGGAATGTTTAATGGCTTGTACATATATATTTTTTAAATCTAAGCCTTGTTTCCGAAATTGCTTCTAATTTGGTCTTTCGTAAGAAGAAATTAATGTTTTTTTCCTGTAACCTGCTCCAAATTTGGATTGTAGTGCTCGAAAAGTAACATTTTGCTGCTCTCATAAATTGCTCAATTCGCTTTCGGTTGTTGCAACCCTGACCAAGTTATTTTGAGATCATATGGCATTCTTCGGCATGGAGATCCTGATGGATGGCGGCTTGAGCCAAGACAAGCTAAGCTGAGATTGAAATTTAACACAAACTTCACAAACTTTACTGGGTACGACAAAGTACAATCTGGCTAAAAATGTCATTGGCCTTCTTTTGCACTTTTCTGCCTTTAATTTCACTCACAAAAGCTACGTGAAAGGCAGGAACCACAATTTAATTACTGATGCTGCTGGCACGTACAGTTGAGTGCAGAACATAGAGAGCCTGGTGGCTTTTGTACTCTGACAATAGGTGGGCACACACGTTAGCATCTTCACCATCACTTTTGTCTCAATTTCATTTGCGTTGTCAGTCAATAGAACTGATCCTCTCTATCGCAACAATGTCATCTGCGGTGTTAAAGTCTTAAAGGTGCCCTGCAACACTTATTCAGCATCGTCAGAAAGTGCTGCCGATTGGTAGTCGAAGCATCCGAGGACATGTGCGCCAAACATTATGACTCTGCATGTGGCCTGTAATTTACAATTCTCAAAGTCTGCTAGAAATCGCTCGCTCTTCGCTATGCAAACGACCCCATATAGCTGAATTACTGCACGACACACCTTAAGTCCACAGCCGTTGGCGGACTTTAGCTGTACAGCTAATGGGGCCACCACAAAATGCCGCCGCGTATCTGCAGGCGCTTTCACAGTCATACCAAAAATAAGTTCACCGAAAAAATTAAATCGAAGTCCTGACGCGCACTGACAAAGCAATGCATTTTCTTGACCCCTTGTAATCCCCTTCCTGCATAGCTTTCAGGGCATTCGCTAGTACGAGAGGAGAGAGAAAGCACTCTAAGCATGTGGCGAATCTCTGTTACTCTGATCATACTCGATGGATTCTAAAAAAACCTTTCGCAGGCGATTACTTAGGCGGCAAGTTTTTTTAATGAAGCCATTAGATGATCACTTGGAAAAGTGCTGAAGGGCCCCTTTAAAGGGGCCCTGCAACACTTTTTGAGCATGGTCAGAAAAGGCTGCTGATCGGTAGTAAAGGCTCCCAACAACATGCGAGCCAAATATCATAGCGCAGCACACGACCTGGAATTCACATTAAATTGTGAAAGTCATCTAAAAATTGCTTTCTCTTCTCTCGACAAATGATGGAAGATGCTCAAAAATCACTCCTATAAAGCCCATCTATCAGCCATTGGCTGATTTGAACATGGCGCGCTTGCTTGTTACAGAGATCGCCGCAACTTGTCCACGCGTGCGCGTGCAATCACACTGACGAAGCCACACATTCGAAGAAAAAAGAGAGAGAGAGAAAGTGCTCAAGGTCACGAGGTGACCCAACGTATTTTCATCGCCCAGCCATCCCTTCCTGCTTAGCTTCCAGCGTTTTCTTTGGGATGAGAGAAGAGAGAATGCAATTGCAGCATGCGACAAATCTTTGTAACTCCACTCGCACTGGACAGATTCTTAAAATTTGTGGTGTTGAATTCTTGAGGCAATAAGCTCTTCCAATGAATTCATTTTATGTTTAGTTGAAAAAGTGTTTCAGGGCCCCTTTAAGCCAAAGCTTGAGTTGCAAAATTCTTTTAGCCTTCAATCCCCAAGTTATGATCAGGTTCTTGAGTTTCTGCCATGAGATCTGCATGCAATGCTGATAAAAAAAGAACATTTGCAAATCTATACTTGTGTTGTTCCAACCATTCTGCCAAGGTGTTTGCGAACACTCTTGATGTATACCTGCACTAACCATCAGAACAATTAGGAAGCCTTCTCGATATGGTCAATTTGTTTTAAGATCATTTCACTGCAAGTGTGACATTTAAACAGCTGCCTAGCATCAATTCCTGCAGTTCCTAGCAAAAGACCTATTCGACATTATGCCTTCAGGCACTGATATCAAACATGTCCCATGTGGGCCGCACACGGCAGTCTTCATTGTATACAAGTGTACAGTAAAACCTTGTTGATTCAAAGTCCCCGGGGCCACGAGAAATCTTTGAGTTAAGCGGGTTTTCGAATTAACAGAACATACAAAAAGGGGGATGCAAGGATCTTGGAATTATTTGAAGTCATCAGGGCTGGTTGTTTGCTGTACCGGCTAGTTTGCGGCTCCATAAAATGCTTTCTAGCAATTTCTGGTCTTAATTTTATCGCAAACACGGGGGACCAGCAGGCCTCGCTGCTGCCACTGAAAAAAAAAAACAAAAACAAAAAAAAAAACAGCGCTGTCATGACCAACTAAAATGTGCACCTGTGGAAAACAAGACATCTTCACTGCATCACAATTATGAAATGCGGGCAACATTTCGCCTGCTCCTTGCTACGTCAGCACGTCATGATGCGACCATTCGTTCATTCTTTCTAGTAAAATAAAGAATTTAATAATGGCCAGTGTGACCAAATTCGCGATGTGTTTTGGCTGGAAAACATGATTCTTGAAACTTTGGAAGTTAGTTTTCGAAGTAGGTGTAGCAGGCAAGAACTCCACCAGCAGTGCAAGTGCGCGAATTGCTGGAGCAACCGGCAGTTGAAGGTTTGCATACATCGCATATTCTGCCAAACTGTCAAACTGTTCTTTATTAATTGCTTTACGATCCAAGAAAGAATGGGTAAATCATGACGCACTGTCGTTGCGAGAAGCATTCCACATGCTGCCTGTGCATCACAAACGTGTTGCTGTGAACCACGTCTTGTTTTCCCAAGCGCACATTTCAGTCGATTATGGAACCTTTTCCTTTTTTTTTCTTTTCTGCACTGGAAGCAGCGAGGCTGTGTTGCTTCAGCTGCAGCTTCTACTCATTAGTATCACTAAGCTGCATTGCCTTGTGGCTCTTAAGGGCCATCGTTTCCACAAATTAGCGGTGAAATCGGCATCGGGAATCAACGCATGACACCCAAAGTTTTCGAATTAACCGGACTGGTACTGACCGGCTTTTCAAATGATCCACTCAAACTTACATTGTGAAATACGAGACTGAGGAAATATTTCAAATTAAGTGGAATTTAGAAATAACTGAGTTTGAATTAACGAGGTTTTACTGTATAAGTGGGTTCATTATCTACACAGACATGACTGGTCTTAACCTTAAGCATTCTTTTTGTGTGGCACCACATGTGGCACCCTTTGTCGAAAAATAATCGTGGCACAAAAATTTCAAAATGTGTGAATCACCCAATAGGTTTCAGTCATTGGATATTAGTATCGAAATGTTACACCATATCCCCGTCATAAATGACCCGTATGTGAGATATTAGAAAGGCCTTCTTTCAGTGGGCATCATACGCTGACGTTTTGCTGAAGCCCCCTCCCCACCCACTCCAACCTTCTTTGCTGTCCCTGCCTTTGCAGGACACAATTTCATCATTGTGGGCCGCTTGCTAGGGCGAGTTTCAGACTCCTGCTTTTGGGTGCCCTCTATGAAATCCGCTGTTTTAATATTTGTGCAATAAACTTACACTCGCCAAGGTAAAAATGAAAGTAAATAGGCAATGAAGTTTCAAGCCCCGTACGGGTCCCTTGATCACAATGAAGATGCCAGCATGGGCATGCGGCTATTTATTTTATATAAATAGCCGCATGCCCATGCTGGCATCTTCATTGTGATCAAGGGACCTGTATGGGGCCCGAAACGTCAATGCCTGTTTACTTTCATTTTTACCTTGGCGAGTGTAAGTTTATTGCACAATTTGTTACCTCGCCAGACGATGGTTTATCAAACGCTTGATTATAGCTGTCCTAATATGTAGCAGTCAGCTTTTGTTTTGTGCTGCACACTTTGGTGGTTCACTGCTTGTGCTGCATAAGCCCAATAGAGCAGCCTTCAGAGGCCCACACGAGGGAGTTCATTATGTTCTCACATTTGATCCACAGCTGTCTCCCTATGCTTCTACATACTACTTGTTATTTATAGTGGAGATAAGCCCCACAATTTTGTTTCACATGATTTGATGGCCCACATTGAAACTTCAAGGCCGACCCGCCACGGTTGTCTAAGGGGTTAAGGCTCTCAGCTACTAACCCCAAAGTCGAGCGATCTAATCCAGGCCAAAGCGAGAATGCTTGAAGCCCGTGTGCTTAGATTTAGGTGCACATTAAAGAGCCCCGGGTGGTTAAAATTTCCGGAGCCCTCCACGAAGGTGTCTCTCATAATCATATCATGCTTTTGGTATGTTAAATCCCAACAGTTATTATTATTTAGTGTCAAGACCTTTGAGGCAAACTGACTTTCATCTCACAGTTTCAACTCCTGACTCTGGCAGCCACGTTCCTTTACGAATGGAATGCGCTCATGTTCTATTGCTGCTTGGTGATTCAAAACACCCTGGAAACGTTATTTTGCCATTGGGTACCACAAGATAAAAACTATTGTGGGATGTCATGGTAACAATGGCCCATGGCTACAGTGTACATTGTTCTTTTCTTCTGTTTTAAAAATTTGCAATCAAGCAATTGTATTTTTCTAAGCATGGCAGCTAATCTGCTGTTGCATCTGGAATACAGAATCTGATTATATATTTGTAATGCTGCAAAGTGATTTGGGAACTGAGCTTAGAGATTTACAGGTACTGTCCACAATTTTTGCCACTTCCAAAGGTTTCATTTAGCGAGCTTTTCATTGTAGTGCGTATTTTTTGTCATAAAGCAGCTGCTGACTGGAATGTCCTCTTTCTGCACAGCGCCTAACCAATCAGCCAGATGTTCTCCAGTGGCTTATAGAAGCAGCAAATCATATTCTTGGTGGCTTCATGCTGTGTGCTGGAAAAGTAAGTGTATCTTGTCATAGAGGTTTTGTATGTATATTGATTAGTTAAAATATTAACAAGCGCATTACAAAGACCCATTCTATTAAAGGAACACTTAAGGCATATATTTAGTTGACGTTGATTGTTGAAATAGCGACCAAGAAACCTCGTAGTGTTACTTTTGTGCCAAGGAAGGGCTTATTGTGAAATGAAATCTCATTTCAGTGGTCCGCATCGGGTTAGCGCACTTCCAATTACACGCCTCAATGGAACGTCTGTCGTCACTGTTGCCGTGCACAACGTTGCCCAGCTTTAATGCGCAGCTGCTGACACTATAGTAGTAGAGGGAAAGTAGCGGGGGCCAAAGCAGCAACAACGGCCATTGAACAACTTGTAGCCCTGACCTTCAAGACTGCAAGCGTGCTTGGTTCAACTGGGCTTGCTAGATGGCTTGACCTATCCAGTTTAACTAGGCGAAAATTGAATTTTTGAACCACTCATGCCATTCCCCATAATAACGTCCGGCGGTTTTTTTTTCATCAAACAGAAACGAACAAGAAGCATTTTATTGTGCCTTTGATGCACGGAAGGTTTTTCATTTCAGTGATTAATTAATTGTAAGCAATTTGTCTGTCATTCGGATCATTTTGCGAACGTTCTACTGTGGGGCATTTGTTCTTGTGCATTTATCTTAATTTTTCGGTAAGTAGGGCACTGCTGTTGATAATATTGTTGTTTTAGGCGTTATCATACATTGACCATTCACTCTGACGTAAATTTTTATTTGACTTCAGTGTCTCTTTAACGTGGTTGAATATTCAAACCATGTGAGGGGATTCAACTAATCTTGTCTCACTGTTTAACTGCGGAGAGCACTTGTAATGAGTGTGGTCCAATCATAAGAAAATTCTCACTCATGCTATTCTCACCGAAGAAATGATTGCCACCATCTGCAAGTTGAGGTGTGTAAAAACAGAAGAAGCATTGCGAAATGTTTGGCAGGCACTGTAAATAACCTGTTAAAAAAATTTTATACTTCGGAGTAAACTATCCTTGCATCAAATGACATGTAAACAGGTGATGCAACTATAGTTATCAAACCGACACATCAGCTTTTCTTAAATAATTAGCTTCGAATATAAAATAGAGAAATGCAGCTTCATGCATCCTCTTTTTCTTTCAAGCTGGACTTGCTGAAATGTTAGTTATTCTGGCCAAAATTTTGACTGTTTTGCTATCGACCAGCTGCACTAGATTATTTGCTTCATCCTCTTGGAAAACTAGGCACTTTCGCTCTCATTTACCGACTCCACTAATCTGCAGATTTGTTCTATGTAATTGAGTGTTCTTGAATGTTTAGCTTGGGCACACTTGTCGTGGGACGAACCTTTGAGCAATTGTGCAAACAAAACTGGGGTGACAGAATATGGCTCACCATTGCAGTAGAATAGTGTGGATACGTTTTTGGGTGGAAGGAACAGCAAAAGCCGTGCTAACTGGGAAAACCTATAGTGTCTCACCTGAATAGCAAGTCACTGATGCAGATTCAGATCATTTTTGCTGCATGTAGTTTGGGAGGAGTAGTTTTACTGACAGTGTAAACTGCAATGAACGTCAGCTTACTCACCAAATCATGTTGTAAAGCAGCCAATCACCAGAGTTCACTCAATGACCGTGAGCACCCATTGTCGAGAGGCTGGCTGCATTGAGAGAAAAAGTGTGCTTGCAGTCCCTTGCTTCATTATTTAGACTATGCCATGTTTTCAGGCGGATCACGTTTAAAATATATGTGTGATATATAACAAGGTGTGCTCTTATTAAAATTGGCATTTTCTCGGCTCCCCCAAACCACATGTGGGGTCCTGGATTAAATGGCACTCGCAACAGGCACTTGGTCAGAAAAGAGGGTACAGCCCTCCCCCCCCCCCTACAAGCCTCGGGCACACAAAAAGACATACTGTAGCTGTATTTAGTGTGCAAAATGATCTTCCTTTATAGTGCACTTTCATAATGAAAATGGCACATGTCAATTTGCTGAATTTCACTAGGAACAGATATGACGTACACAGGCCCTGTGTAAAACAACGCAAACTGACCACAACATGTGCTCAGATGCCATTGTGTCTCGACGATAACAATGCATCTGACTCCTCTGATGGGGGTGCTAATGCCGCATATGTGGTTTCCGTTTCATGTAATTATAATGTACAGACAAATTGTTTTCACTTTCATTTGGCTTCTTTTTGCCTCCCCCCCTTTCCCTTGCATTTTCCCCTCTAGCGAAGCTCTTATGCCCTTCTGTTCTCTACTTTACTTCTTCATTTCATTTCATTTTGTTTACCCTCAAGGCCATGTGGCATTATAGAGGGGAGTGGTTACAAGTTTACAAGGAACAAAATACAGCATAAAAATAAGTTATTCAACAAATAAAATCTACTCATTATACAATATTAGCTGTGTATATACAATGAATTCAATACAATATGAAAATAATACATAAAAATACATTACATAGTGCTTTGTACACTTTTTAATTATACAAAATTAGTTAATCCTTGATGGAAAAGATGGTTATTAGTAATAGTTACTACGTCTTCGGGTAGATGGTTCCAATCTGCTGATGTACAAAGTATGAATGATCGATAAAATCACTGCAAGCTGCATAATGCAATGCCACTCTTATAACAATGGTCGATACGGTGAGATATGTACTGAGGATTGAGGATTAGTTGGTCATGAAGGGCGGCATGATGGAATATTTTGTGAAAAGTGGCCAGGCGGGATATTTGCCGACGGAATGCAAGTGAAGGGAGGCCTAGGTTGGATTTCATTGAAGTTATACTGGCATTGCGATTATAGTTGGACAGTATGAAACGGATGGAGTTATTCTGTACAAGTTCTAGTGAAGTGATCGTGGTAAGGATCTCACACAGAAGAGGCATATTCGAGTTTGAATCTTACCAATGTTTTATGTAAGAGCAATTTTAATGCTGATGGAAAAGTTGCAACGTATATAGCCTAACATGCGATTGGCATTGTTAGTAATGTATTCGATGTGAGGTGCCCAAGATAGGTTTGTCGTGATAAGAACACCCAAGTATTTATACGGGTTGACCGGATTGAGCGGGACGTTGTTTATGTAGTATGTTAGCGAGGTGTTGGGTGATCTTGTTACGCGCATTACGTTACATTCGTCAATGTTTAAGTCCATTCGCCATGTGCTGCACTAGGCTGCTACGATGTTGAGATCAGATTGAAGTAATGAAATGTCGTTATCACAGGTTATTTTACGAAAAATGACGCAATCATCTGCAAAAAGATGAATGTTAGAAGAAATAGAAGACGTGAGGTCATTAACATAAATAAGAAAGAAAAGCGGACCAAGGACTGACCCTTGCGGTACTCCTTGCGGTACTCCCGATGGACCGCAGCAGATGACGAATTGTGATTGTTAGCAGTAACGTACTGAATGCTGTTAGATAAAAAACACTCAATCCACTTCAGTAAATTATTGTCAAGGTTTAGTAGGCTCAATTTGAAAAGTAGTAGTTGTTGACAGACTTTGTCAAAAGCCTTACTAATGAAAAGTAGTAGTTGGTGACAAACTTTGTCGAAAGCCTTACTTAAGTCTAAAAAATAGACTTCTGTTGGGGAACTGAAGAATGTGAGGAAAATACGAAAGGACGAACACTTTTTGTTGCTTTCTTTGCTGATATAGCCAGCCCTTTCTCCATCTACAGGCTAGGGATGAGGGAGATGCCAGCTTTATGCACTGACCTTTCAAGGCATATCGAAAGCAATTAGCTTTCGATATGCTTCGAGTCTTTAGGCCAGAAAGTTCTCGCTCTTTTTTTTTTTATTTTGCTTTCTCTTGTTCGCCTGAATGCCCCAATCAAGACTGTGTGTTGCGCAGAGTCTCCGTCGTTGTTTGTTGTTGCGATAGTTCGATTATCATAAGAAGCCTGTTACATGGTTTGTCTAAAGCAGATTTTTTTTGCATTGTGTCTAAACCAACCACCCCCGTGTTGTTTGTCTTAAGCAAGAATTCATCTTAGCAGAGTTCGTCTTAAAGGGAGTTCACTGTAGCAACGTTTCTCGTATGTGTGGTAATGGAAACTTCTAGGGATGTCTAATAATTGTTCTGAGGTGGGGTGCTCAAAACCTACAAAAACTTGCCCGCAACACAGTTTTACTCATGTAATGCTAGGCCTTATGAGAAAGAGCAACAGAAGTAATGGATCGCCGCCGTGCGTTAGGACAGACGAGCCGCTCCAACATTGTGCGAGTTGATGCACCACTTCTTGTTCTCAAGCTTTCGTTCTGCCAAATCAGCACTCGTTGGATGCACTCAATCATGTAGACACGGGTAAACGAAGACAATTATTGCAGTTTAAGCATGTGTGAGTTTGGTTCGACCACCCTGCAAGGGCACTCTGCTTGAATGTTCTGTATTTATTATTTACAGAAACATCAATGTGGCAGTCGTTGACTTCAGAAAGAACAAGCAGTGGTTTAGACGTTGCATTTGTAATGAAATCAAATCGAATGTTCACTATGAGCTCCACCTTATATCTGGGCCTTGTTATGCTGGTCTGCGTGAAGCCCCTATCATATTCACCAGCTTGACGATTCACTCCCCCTAAACAGCAGCGCTGACGATTTGTTCTCCTTTGCAGTATAAGGTGATCACATGTCTCCTCGGTGATCCTCTTCAAAACTCGTCACTGCTCCCATGGCATCATCTATTGATACGTTTCAACAGTCCAACTGACCGCACCACATCATTAAACGTCTCCTCTGCCCTCTGGTTGAGCGAACCATGTTATCCCTTGAGCAACAGACCTCACTAACTGATGCCTCAATGACTGACCCTCCATGCCTCCGTCGCCACGCCCTTGGGTTCGGGCTAGGAAGCCAGAGAAGCTTCTGCATGATTTATGTATGCATTGCACAGTGAAGGCTGCGGGAAAAGGGCCACATCCTTCTCACAGATTCGTCTTGTGAATCAGACGAATCTGATTCCACTTTGATTTCTCGAGTTCTCGTGTGTTGGGGCTCAGGGGTTAGGGCCATTCCATGCGTTCCCTGCCCAGCCGCAGCCAAGCAAGGGGAAATGAGCGAATCGGTAATGCTCTTTCACCCTCTGCTTGGGTGCGGCAGGGGTCCAGGAACGTGCGTTGCGGCTGTGCGGGTAGCGTATAGAATGGCCCTTAGAAGGATCCTACTGCAGCCTCCAGTTTGTTAGGACCGGCTCCGGCCTGTCTCGACTGGTAGCTGGCCCTCGTCACCGGACCCATCTTTTCTAGTGAGGAAACATACTTTTGCAGGACAGACGGAGGTGTATTTACATCTCATCAGGATAGAGAAGAAGCGAGTAATGTCTTAGGCTTATATAGCCAGCGTCGGACAACCCTACGGCATCCTGTGTCTGCAGCTCCCGCCAGTCAGATGGCTCGACGACCCAGCGACCAGGATGAGAGTTCGATTGGGTGAAAGAGGAGGGAAGAGTGTCATTGACCTCCAAGGGTGCAGGTGCTTATCCAGAATGACTCCCAATGGCTTTGTACACGCATTGCTCATGGCACTCCCTGAACCTTTGTTTCAGTGATGCCTCAGCTGTTCCAAGACATTCATCGGGCCTTTGGCACAATTAGTTAAGTGTGCCCTTTCTTTTGGGTGTCACCCAAAAGGCCAGCAGTCCAGTGAAAAAACATATAGAAGCATCTAAAATGTCGTTGGACTGGCTGCGTCGATATTGTGAAGCAAGGTGGGTGGAACGTCATGACTCAGTTGCATTTTTGGAGAAGCGCTTTCCGAGATAGCATCCTCAGTTGAAGAGTTCATTGACACCATCCATGACAAAGAAACAGCATCCACCCCTCATAGCCTCAATCAGCGAATCTGTTCACCCAAAATTCTTATATGCCTCGCTGTTAGTGAGACATTCCTAGGCCTCAAACACCACTTTTCTGTGTATATGCAGAGCCCATATATTTACATGGGCTTCGCCTTGGAGCAGGTTGACTCGGTGCTGACTAAGCTGGAAGAGATGGGAACTAACACGGGGCAGAATGCCACAAAATATTCTCTCTATGTCAAGACAGAGCAGTGGAGTTCAAAGTGAAGTGCGGGATTCCACGGGTGGTAGGAACACAGAGGTGTAACTCACAAGAGTGTAAGCTTGGGCAAGTCGGTGCGTAGTCATATTTGCAAGTTTTTTCAGCGCACGAACATAGGAAAAAAGGAACAGGATAGACAGAAAGAGCGCTGACTTCCAACTAGCTAAACTTGCAAATAATGAACACAAAGATACTGGGAAAACTACGATTGTAGATATGACAACAGCTCTGTTACGATATGACAACAGCTCTTATTCCTACACTAAAAGGTGAATGGGAAATCTGGAAAAATAAATGGAAAGCCATACAAGAGGGGTAATTTCCCCGCTTTGCGACGAACACTTTAGCTGAATGCGACAAAGCCCTCTTCTCGAACATTTACACACTCCTCAAGATATTGGCAACCGCTGGAGACGCAGCTTCTTGATATTGAAAATAGTGAGAACGAATTTGAGGAACTGGACGGCTGAGGAACGGCTTGATGGTCTGGCTGTAGTATCCATTCACTGTATACAAGTCAGTGTTGACGAAGTTATAGCTGTGTTTATGGAGAAACCGCGATGCATGAAAATTGTAGCATGAACTGCTTTCTTCGGCTAGGCTACATTTTTTTTTTCTTTTACATTGGCCTTGACTATATGGTAAAGCCAATTCTTTAAAATTGCTTGCTATAATTAATTTTAACATTCTGCCTTTTTTGCGTCAGGGAAGCGTCCGTGTTTTAGTTCTTTGTTCAAAAATTCCTGCCATAAAATGGAAAATGGCTCCCGTTCTTCTCGCAGGTCTGTTGTTAAGACAGAGTCTGAGAAGTGCGGCCGAGAAAGCATCGGATATTTTTTTTTTTTTGCTGCACATGCGTAAGTGGATGACCGGTTCCCTTGCGATTCCCCCCCCTTTTTTTGTCACATGTTTTCCTATTAGTGAATGGGCCTTCTTGGTTGACATTATTTGGTAAGAAAGCATTCTTATGCACACGCACTAGCTCTACTGCACTGTCAAAATAAATTTGCTTTTCATCGCTGATTAACTCACCTCTTGTGCTGCATTCCATTTTGTTCTCATTTTCTTCTAACAATTACGCATCTTCTATATTCCCTGGCAACTTTCTATTTGCCATGAAAAGACTTTCTTTCGAACAATTAGGCCACCCCCTGAAAAAAAAAAATCCTGGCTACATGCCTGACTCGCACACGTATGCTGCATTATGCTTAGCCACCCTGAACCCAACAGGGCCAGTTAAGAATAGCCGAGAGATACATTTGTCTTGCATTGAGAATGACAGCTATTGCTTTCCTGGCTAGAGATCAGTGAGGGCTTGTGTGCAGCTGTGACGTTTTGTGGGGCTTTTGCTAGTGTTTCAGTAAATGCTTCGCTTGATGTCAGGAACAGTGACATCCTTCACCAGAGATTACAAAGTTTACCACCATGCATTAAACCACCTTTCCCTACTATGTTGAGAGCCTTCCCTTGTGAAAGTAAAACACGCTGCACAAGCCCTGTGCAGCTTGTGCTTGCATTATATAATGCCCGCTTCAGAGTTCTTCAGTCAAGCCACTTTGTTAAGCTTCCCTCCGTAGGCTCATTAATACAGACTTTGGAACTTGTCAGTGGCAA
Source organism: Rhipicephalus microplus (assembly GCF_043290135.1). NCBI lineage: Eukaryota > Metazoa > Arthropoda > Arachnida > Ixodida > Ixodidae > Rhipicephalus > Rhipicephalus microplus. The sequence goes on from NC_134710.1 coordinate 467,763,787, forward strand.
AACACAGGGCTGTTTGTCGATTTATAAGTCTGCGGACAGCAAAAGTATGAATGTGCATCAAGCAAAAGTCTCATCTCTGCTAAGGGCAGCACGTTGCCGCATGAAGAAAGATTAGGCTTCTCTTATTGAAAAACGCGACTTTAAAAAAACCTATTTACGAAGGATTTGCCATGCTCATGTTGTGCAGGACCCGAAAGATGCCCTGCACACCTACCGTGAGCTGATTGCCTACCTGCTGGACAGCAGCCACTACGACCAAATTACCAAGGAGCTGCAGTACAAAGGGGTCAGTTGGAGCTGGCAGGATGCCGTCGACCGAAGGCTACATCGTTAGCCACCTCCATTCACACTATCTGCAGCTAGTTGAGGCTGATGGTAGCTCAATTGAGGCAGTAAAGGTTCAATTACTCGCCGCTGTAGTACTCATTGCAGTGGTTCTAACACGAGCACATGTTGCAGCGTTTCGGGAACTAAATGTCTAGACATCCTGGGCAAGCTTTTGTAGTACAGTTAAACGCCTTTACATGAGGCATGCTCCGGGCAGCAATTCTTGTCTTTTATATGAGATATCTCTTATAAACAATGTACCTCGTACGCACTTTCCTATTCCTCGTACTTTACTGTAGGCCCACTGGTGTCCCTTATACCCATCTGTCTCTTATATCAGTGTCTCTTGCAAAGGGCTTTGACTGTATTAAGACACGGTCAAAAATACACTATCTGGCTGTGAAATTTGTGCAATTGGTAAGCACTAATTGTTTTTTTTTTAAGTACTTGGAATATGAGCTTCACTTTTTGCATAAACTGAAGAGGCACAATGGCAGCTAACCATTCAGCTGCTTGTGATGCATGCTGAATTATTGTTGAGCCTCTTGTAATCATTACGAAAAAGGGAAAGGCCTGAATTTAATAAGACAAAGCCGTATCAATTTCGTGGTGCGAAAGGTGGCACAGTCGAAGGAGCATTTAATTGCGGTGTCCGGAGGAATAAGCAAATACAAGTGGTAGGAGATTCTATTAAAGTTGAACCCCTTTGTAAGAAGTGCTGATGTAGCAGACTGTTGGATAAAAGAAATACCATTGTGGTTAAAGCAGAACAGGTTCACTAAGAAATGTGGACGTGGTACTGTGCTCATTGGAAACACTGACTATAAAAGGGACAACTTCTGCTACCCGATGTATGTCGCTTTTAAAGCGGTTCGACTGTACCTGCGCATTACACTACCAGTTGTGCTACAGCAGTGGCTCTTTCCAAACACTCGTATTTTTGGCTATGTGAGTATTCAGTTTTGGCTATGTGAGTATGTGAGTATTTTTGGCTATGTGAGTATTTAGTTTCTGCGTCTAATCATGACCCTAATGAACCATAAAAAGTAATGGGCACTTTTCTAGATAAACCATTACAGCCAAGCCAACCTTCAACAATACTGGAAGTTGTCAGGAACTACTTCATTCCAGCGGAGCTCAGGCTGTGACGAGTAAGATGAAGCCGTCCCACTGATGATGACGCATACAGACGAGGTTGATGATCTGATGAAGAAGATGAGTCACTCATGTGTTGTTGCACACACACTAATCCTATCTTGCAGTGGAAGCAGCTGCTTGGCTGCATGAGAGTACACTCAAACCTCATTATAATGAAGTTGCATCTTGCACAAAAATAAGTTTGTTATATTCGAAAGTTTGTTATAAATGTTTATTACTAACATTATATCTATTGCAAGGCTATTCTTAATTAACTTCATTATAATCCATATTTTGCTATATCCGGTTTCATTATATCGAGGTTCGAGTGTACTGTGAAATACAGTGAGTATATGGAAGAACCTTTTATGCATTCGAGATTGGTCCATCATTACGGGTTGATGTGGCAGGAAACAAGGGTAGACGAGTTGGCAGGCCTCAGACAGCCGAGTGTTGCCATACCCAATTTAGGGGGATGCACAGTAATGATTATGTTGTTGTTGGCATAAGCATGATATTGTTCACGGTTGCTGCAGAATGTAGTTTCGCTTGCACCGAAGCACACTGGCTGTACATGTAGCTTCAGAACACCATGGTTGTCATCCACGATCACATGACTAGTGACGACAAGCAGCAGTTTCGTTTTGAGTGCTACGTCAGAAGCATGGGGAGAGTTCGTAAACTCTACCGTGGCTCGCACTTGAACCAAACCCGCCAGCTGCATTGGGGTGGATAAACAATCACATACAGGGCATCTCAAAGGGGAAAGATCACGATGTGCACAGATAGCGGAAACCATGTATGAGGGGAAGACGCGAGTCTAGCGTTGCACCCACACCACTCTGGAAGTCACAAGCCAACTAGTCAAGTTGCCATCTGAATTGAGATCCCTGGCAATTCAGATGAATGGCAACGAGGAAGTTGCCATCCCTGGCAAACTCTTTGTGTCATAGCACTCATGAAAAGTTCAAGTGGTATTACCCAGGAAAGTTATTCTCTGTGGCTAGCCATTTTTTGCATTGTTTTTATGGGCAGCTGATAGGAAGTTGAAAATTTTTTTGTTGGAGCGTTGTTCTTCTTACTAGAATTCAACTGTAGTGTCAGTTGTGTTGTCTCATTGGACAACACCAATACACCGTTCTAGAAATTTTGGATTCAGAAGGTGTGTCTTGTGCTCAGCTGCTTAAGGTATAACAAAAGATGCAATGTGACAATGAAATGAACTGTGTTATGTTGCGTACTTTCCCTCTCAATAGGTGACCGATTTTGTCCTCAAAGCAGCCGTATTACGCAGGTGGTGTGCCCGACGGTGTATGATGTAGTGATTGACTATGTCCTTCTGGATGCCTTTGATGAACTCAGCAGCCCGCCGCAGTCAGTTGTGGCTGTTATCCAGAACCGGTGGCTGACTGCAGGGTTCAAGGAAACAGTGAGTATGCTGGTCTCTGCAATCAGCTGACAGGCTGTGGCATCTTGGGTTTTGTGCGGGCATTACTATTCATGCTGCCCTGTAAACATGCAATAGCACCTCATTAAGTTTTAAAAGGAAGTACTTTGTCCACTGTTTCTGTCAACATTATGATGAAAAGCTGGAATATAATTCAAAAATTTATTTTTTTGCCGAAAAATACAGCAAAATGTGGAGTCTCATTTTGTTTTTATTGGTCATTGCAGGAGCCTTGCAGCTATGGGTGGTTAAAGCCAATGCAAACGTTTGACATTGGCAGCAGCACAATGTTTTGGCAGGGGAATTTATAGTTTTGTTCAAAATCACACTCTGAATGTGTGTCTGCAGTGCAAAAAAGTTTGTCTTAAATTAATCATACCAACTAGCTCAACTCTCGCCTCTAACACTGTCGTTGTTCCTTGTGCTGATCGGCTGGGAAAAAATGCACCGTTTAATGTTACACAATTTCTCACTTATTCATGCAAAGCATGGAAATTAAATTGCGTGCATTTTACTATGACTTTATCTCAAAATTCTCCTAGTTTCTTGGCACTAGTATTTCCTGGTTCCTGTGTTTTTGATAGGGTCTCTAGAAAAATGCATATCTGCTATGTCTCCCGGATTGTTCGGGAGACTCCCGTATTTCAACCGTTTCTTTTGTTTGTATGGTTGTCATGAAAATCACGTGGAAATCGAAATTTCTGTGTGTGATCTGGTCGCATTGACAAAAACGCAGGTCAATCTGCTCCAGGCTTTTTGCAAACCCATCGCATTTAATTAGAAACGAACTTAGGAGGCATTCATCTAAACGTATAATAGAATCTAAGTGATGCGAAACCACGGCAGATACAAATTTGTGAGTGAAATTTTCCAGCCAAATTCCACTGCGTTCATTGGGCCAAAATTCAAATGTCCCAAACACTCATCCTAATCACAGTGGGTGATATGGACTTTAGTACCGAAACCGCCTGAATGAAGGCCGAGAGCAACATGCTCAAAGCTTCGGAAGTACATGTGCTACCAGTGCACGCACTGTTTTCTACAGTGCATGTGGTTGTCATTGCCACAGCCACTGTGGATGGAACCGCAGTCATTCTTGACACAATCATGTATGGCGACGACTTTGTGGACAAGACCGCGGCAGATGCAATCATAGCATAAAACGACTTAGTTTTGAAGGCACGTGCGCAGCCAGTGCACACGGATTGAAAACGGAACTACCATTTGCTGCAACTGCCGCACACAAAAGTGTGGTTGTGGTGACGCGATAGTGATCTACGTGCTCCGAGGGCATGCTTCTAATGCAGCGGTTGATTAAAGGTATGAAAGTCCTTGAAAGGGCTAGAAGTGTTTTGGCATTATTTTTGAAAGAATCTAGTTGCGAGCAAAGCTTTGACCCGCACTTTCGTGGCAGCCAGCTGCGCTGTGGTAATGGTCAGGTGTGTCCTAGAAGACATACGAGAGTTGTTTTGATGGAAATAGATTTTTGTAGTTGCTTTGATGACGCGAAATTTCGGGAGTATTTATGCTCCCACATTGAGACTCTCACCTTTGTGGGAAACCCCACCCTCGTGTGTTCTTCCACCCCTAGCCATTTCAGACCGCAACGCTGATGTTTGCACTTACGGCAGCTCCCCCCCCCCCCCATCTTGTTTTTCATGATGTTTTTGTCTTGGTTTTGTGCCACGAAAAAAATGGGGGCAAATGATTCAGTGCCCCCCCCCCCATTGCGAAAATCTCCTGGGCCCAGAATCCTTGAACTTAGTAGGTATGAAAATGTGTCGGTGGGGTTCTGTTGTGTTATAAATAAAAATTGTTGCTGTTTCACATCCCAAAGCACGATGTGAACATAAGGGAGGCCGTAGTGGAGGGCTCCAGAAATTTCGAACATCCGTTGTTCTTTAATAGGCACTGAAATGTCGCTGTACACAGGCCTCAACCATTTTACCTCTATTGAAAATGCTGCTGCCGCTGCCAGGATTTGATCTCAGGACCGTCGGGCGGCAGTCGAGCAACATAACTGTTTGTGTTTTAGGAAAGCAACATTTTCGCATGAGTTTATAAATGTAGGATTCAAAATAAACAGGAACCCTTGCACTTTATTAAGAGATGGGCACACTCTTCAAGGGCATTATGACAAGTTTTACTGCCATGTGATGCCCTGCATCGTTTCTTCAGTGGCTGTTAAAAAATATAATTTCTCATCGAAGGGGCTATCATTGCCAATCTTGTAAGTTGCAACTTTTTAATAGGCGCAGTAATCTGAACACATATTCTGTGCTGTTGTGGGTCCCTAAAAGGGGCCCCCACGCCCCCTATTTTCTTGCCTATTGACAGCACACTTCAAAGAAAAAGGGGTTGAGTTCCACAGCATTTAAAAAAAATGCTGTTGGGCTTCTTCAAAGCAACAAAATTTGAAAACCACGAATTTAAGCACTGAATTCATAATGAAACAGTCCATGCATAAAGCTGCTCGCATGCATATTTATTGCAGAAATAAGTGCAATGAACCAGCCCTCACTACTCGAGTTAATGGTAAAATAAGTGGACTGCATATTTCACCTTACTTCCTAGGATTACACTTGTAGTGTAAACATAGAAAGAGTGTACTGATAAGCAAAACACTTTTATGGAGTCCACGGGCAGCGCAGGAATAGCTTGTAGAAGATAGTGTCTTCAACCACCAAAGATGAGAGAAGTACAACAATGAAGCTGTTTCCAAACAGCGTACGTGTATGTCGATTGCAAAAGGCTAAGTGACGTTTTGCATTACCTCATTTTTTGGTCATTTTGAAAAAGTACTAAAATTTGCCCCGCATAATAAACATACCCCCAACTTTGCTCTGATTTTTCGAAGAAAAAAAGTGCGTTCATTATGCGAGTAAGTACGGTATCTTTCGTCGTGGCACATCTTTTTTTTTTTTTTTTCACTCTTCTCAATTGATGAGTGTGTTGTTGTGCAGGCGCTGTCCGCAGCAATTTGGTCTCTCTTCAAGGCCAAGAAGGGGCTGCTTCCAGTGAGTACAGATAGTTCGTTCAGAATTCTGCTTTGCTGAGAAGTCTATACTAAATCTAAATTCTAAGATGGTGGGCGTGTGCTGGTTTTGCAAAGCAGTGTATATGCCATGCTTTCTGTCTAAAGCACATTCAACGATTAGCTTGCTAAGGTGGATTAATTTTCCTGCTACAAGTCGCAATGTGCAGTACAATAATTAGAAAGATCACCGATTATCTTTCATTGGTGGCTTATGTTGCGAGTTGAGCAGAAGTGTAGGACCGGTGCCACTTACTGTATGCTCCGAAGATTTGCTAAAAAATGCATTGAAAGTGCAGTAAAAAAGATCCTCGCAAATTTTTTACTTGTGTTTTTGGCAAACTGTTAGCTAAAACATGCATTAAAGACTAGATATCTTAAAAATGGGGCTGAACTGAGAATTTTCTCTGGACTCGGATTCTACATTTGCTACATGTAGCTTCGCCTGAATAATTGAGAGAGTGGCCAAAGAGCATGGGAGTCTGACACTGAGTGAAGAGTTGTGTTGGCCTGAATATTTTTGCATTGATGTTCACACGACATTATGGTACCTATTTGTGTTATTCTCATTGTTTTTAGTTATATTTCTGTGCATCCTTGTACACCCACTCCTGCTATAGCGCAACTAGTGCTGCAGTATGTGTAAATAAATAAATAAATATAATGTGGCACCTCAGGAAGCAAACAGTCTGTGGGAAGGGCCTTATTGAAAAGTTTTCATGCAGCGGACTCTGCTGTACGATGGCCTCACATATTGTTGAGAAGGTTGCTTGCAAACTTCGTCATGCTTTTTTGATAGAGCAGGTTTTGTTTAAAAGGGCCTTGCAACACTTTTCGAGCATGGTCAGACAACGCTGCCATTCGGTAGTCGAGGTTCCCGAGAACACACAAGCCAACTATTATAGCACAGCCGGTGGCCTGGAATTCACAATAAATTCTCAAAGTCAACTGAAAATTGTTTTCTCTTTTCTCAAGAAATGGTGGAAGAAGCTCAAAATTCGCTCGTCACAGTCGTTCAATCAGCCATTGGGTGATTTGAGCATGGCACGCTCGGTCATTACAGGGATCGCGGCAGGAGGCTGTTACTTGTCTATGCATGCACATACGATCGCATTGGAGAGCTGCATATTAATAAAAAAAGAGAGAAAGAGAAAGTGCTCAAGGTCACGGCGTGCACATGACGTATTTGCTTTCTCCATGTCATCCCTCCCTGTGTAGCTTCCAGTGCTTTTGTGAGGACGACAGTAGAGAGAATGCAATCGCAGCGTGCAAAAAATTTTTGTAACTCCGCTTGTACCGGATGGATTCGAAATATTTTTCAGCAGTGAATTTGTGAGGCAATAACCTTTTTTAGTGGATACGTTCCGTGGCTACATAGAAAATAGTTGCAGGGCCCCTTTAAGAACTGCTCTTGAGCATCATGACCCATCTAATAATGGTTCTGTGGTGCAGTCTCATACGTATTCCAAGTAAGCACGAAGACATTTCATTCTTTCGAGCCACGCATGATTGCTTTGATGTTATCTGACTTGACACGAGCGGCTTATAAGAATCGAACACCTTTTTGCTTATTTAGAATGTGTAGAAGATCGTACCACTAATAAGTACTATCAACAGCAAGATTTTTTGGGACGTTGGAGCAACAACAAAAGCAAATTTCTTCTGTATCAGGTCTTAATGCTTGTAAATAAGCTGGTGACTATAGGTTGGAATGCCAAGTGCAGTATGGAACATTTATTTCGAAGATACATTCCCAGACAAAGCGGGAATTTAGCTTTCTCGAACATCTCGCGTCCTACAAACTTTTGCTGTTGGAAGTACTACATCCACTCAAGATGTAAATGCATCTCTTGGCTTTAAAGGGGCCCGGCAACACTTTTTGTGCATGGTCAGAAAATATTGCCGATGGGTAGTAGAGGCTCCTGACAACACGCGAGCCAAATATTGTAGTCCAGCTCGCAGCCTGGAATTCTCAATAAATTATCAAATTCAGCTAAAAATTGCTTTCTCTTTTCTCTACGAACTATGGAATATGCCCAAAAATCACACGTAGCAAGCCCATCTATTAGCAATCGGCTGATTTGAACATGGCGCACTCGCTCATTGAGAGATCGCCGCGGGAGGCCACGACTTGTCCATGCGTGCGCATGCAATCACACTGAAGAAGCCGTGCATTCGAGAAAAAAAGAGAGAGAGAGAGCTAAAGGTCACGAGGGGACCTAACGTATTTTCATCGCCCCAGCCATCCCTCTCTGCTTAGCTTCCAGCGCTTTTGTCAGGACGAGAGAAGAGAGAATGCAATTGCAGCATGCGACAAATCTTTGTAACTCCACTCGCACTGAACCGATTCTTAAAATTTATGCGGCGTTGAATTCATGAGGCAATAAGCTCTTCCAGTGAATTTATTCCATAGTTACTTCAAAAAGTGTTTCAGGGCCCCTTTAAAGGGGCACTGTGACGTAAATTAAGCATGTCATTTTCATCGCTTTTCCATGTACAGTGGTAGGCAGTGAATCCACAGTGGTCAATAAGTTCTAAGCACACAAATAGACGAGGACCCAAAAACACATAAGCATAAGAGGTGTACAGCCAAATTGTTGTATGTTTGGAGCAGAATGCAGACTATTTTTTTATTGTACCTGAGTACATGATTATTATAGATTAATTAATGAACTTCACAAGTAGTAACTAGGGGAAAACTTTCAGTGAGAAAGTTGTAGAGCATGGGTTCACAAACTGGGCTCTGGAGAACCTAGAGATGTAAAATTTTATGAAATTTTGAGGGACATGTAAAAACAGGTTTCTTCCGTGTTATTTTTCAGCAAAGTAAAAAAATTGAAAAAAAGACAGTTGTGCACAGCTCTATAAAAAACCTGACACATTCATTTTTCAACAATCAAAAGAATATAGTTATTACAATATTGCTTTAAATAAAGAAGTCCCTGTAGATAACACATTCAGTACAGTTATGTTGCAGTGCACATACAGGTTTTTGCTCGCAATCAGATCCCCTGCTAGCCAGCTGCTTAGGTTGGTGTGTGCAT